>NC_080778.1:2727272-3030303 GCF_020826845.1 Diceros bicornis minor | reverse complement strand
CACATATCTCAGAAGATCTTTTCGTGCATTTTCTTTTCTTTATTTTGCCTTTTCTTCATTTCTTAAGACTTCTGTGCTCTATGTAAATTCTTAGCATTGCAGGGCAGGCTTGTAAAACACTTCAAAATAATAAAAAAAAGGGGAAAAGCCATTGATGGATTGAGTACTAATGAAATAGTGTTAGTTAAATGCACTTAGCAGATTTCATCAATTTTTGTCTTTACACTGAATGTTCAAAGTGTCAGAAAGAGGCATAGATCCCTAAGATCCTCTCTTTCTGGGGCTTAGTCTCTGTCTAGTGTGGCTAACACACTTCATAAGAAGCAGGACTGAAACGTGCCCTGTGCCCACACACTGGGTTTGCACGGCAGGTTGGAACTCACCTGTGGACGCCGAGAACCTTCTCGATGACCCCCATTGTCCTAGGACTGGCCTCCAGCAGGCGCGTTCCCTGAGCCCAGGCCCCAAGCTGATCAGCAGCTGGGCTCAGAGAGGAGTGTCCTCCTGCCTCCGGATCGGGCATCGTGTTTTGTGGAGGCCCGGTGCCTGTGGATTGTGCCCTCAGGTGCAGAACTCCTATGGCCCTGGCATTTCATGTTTCCCCTTTGTGGGCCAGCATTCCCTGAGCTTCCATTTCCCTCCCCAAATCCTCTCCTCCACCTGACGCCCCAAATATATATCTATATGTAAGGGTGGAGGGTACAGGGACAGAGTTTAAAGCCGAAGAGTAAGAGGGAACTAAAAGACCAACTAATAACAGTACTATTGGGACATTTTGGGCAGATTTAAAATGAATTTCATGACAGGGATATGAGGAGCTACTGCAGAGACTCCGTGTGTTAATATGAAGTTTAATAAATGATTATATCTTTTTAATAAAATTCCTTATTATTCACAACACGTTTTCATTCTATGGGCTTGCAAAAAATTATATTTTTCTAAATATATTTTTCTTCTCTACATTTCTTCACTGAAGCTCTGTAGTTACTCTGCTGCCCACGTACAGAAGACACTGCAGAGGAAAATAAAGTAGGGAGAGGTTATCTAGTCTCATTTCTGCCACTAACTAATTTATCTTGAAGAAGTCACTGTATTGATCGTGCTTCCCTCTGAAAAATAGCATAAAATAATTTCTCCTGCATCTGGTTAATACTCAAAAGGCTCACTAACTGGATGAGGAAAGTATTTAAGCTCCATAACGTCTTCTGTTTCAGGTGAATGCTTGCTTGGTCTTTCTAGAGGGTGGGCAGTAAGGTTTTGGAAGGAGAAACAGAGTCCTGGGACCTTGAAGGACTGGACAAGATTTTTGGTTAAATTAAAAACCATATGTAAACAAATAAGTAAACAACTAGTCAACTAACTGAAAGACAAATAATAATAATAAATGGCTAAGTCAGAAAACGAACAAAATGAACACAGAACCTGCTTCCATGCAGTCAGACAAAACAGGCAGATGCTGCAGCCCCAGCCTAACGGGAGCCAGCGTTCAGGCCTCAGGGGAGACAGTCACACTGCCTCTGGGGAACACTGGGCCTGGACGCGGGAGCCGTGAGGGGCTCTGGGCCTGGGATGGGGACGCGGCCCCTCCAGCTCTTCCCAGCAATCCAGTTTCCCTCAACTGGTTTTCCCTGGTTTCCCTCAACTGAGCCACGTGCTGTAGGCTGAATTCTTTCAGTTTTTGTTTCCTTCTGGGGCACGGACACCTTTCTGTAACATTCCAGAAGAGGCAAGATTCAGAGCACACAGCAACTCCCTGTTGAAAACACCCAGGTCGGGCGGCCTTATTTCTGAGAGGTGCTCAGACGTCTGACGCTGCTTTCCACCCACGGCATTCAAAATTCTACGGGGAAGTTTTCATTCCACTTAATAAATGCTTTGTGTTTTATCTACTTTTTCCTTACTTGTTGGATTTTAATATTTCTAAATAACAGAAGTAAAATATGCTTATTTTAAGTTAAAGAATAGAAGGTGCTTGAAGAAGTTAAACATCACTCGCCACCACTTCCCTTCCCTCCACCCCCCGGGCCCATTGTCTTAGAAATGTGCACTGGTTCTTTCCTTTTTCACATGTACCGGATGTGTGCATTACCTGATGTCTCCCTGGTTCAGAACTATAGACACAATGCATCTGAAGATGAGCTGCGTCCCCTGCCGTGATGGAAAAGTTCTGTATTGTGACTATGGCGGTGTTGATATGAATCTGTACATGTGATAAAATGCTACAAAAGTATACATAAATAAACACTAAAAAAAAAGAATATCTGCAAAAACTGGAGAACCCCAGGTAAGGTTTGCAGTCTGGCTGAGGCACCGTGCCAATGTGACCATCCTGGTCTTTCCAGTGTGCTTTGGCTATGTAGGATATTACCATGAGGGGGAGTCTGAGTGAAGGGCACATGGGAGCCCTCTGTGCTCTGTGTGGGTCTTGCTGTGAGTCCATAATTGTTTCAAAATGTAAACATTATAAAAAGTAGCTGCCTAACGTTTCCTGATACGATGCATCACGACTGATTCAACCTTTCAATTGTGGAAGGACGTCTGTTTCCCCTTCGTGCCACTCTGGGCCACTCTGGGCCACTTGGGCTGGCTCTTCCACGACTGCCTGTTGACATCCTTCGTCGCCATTCTAGGGGCGGTCAGCCTTTTCCTAATTCCACGTAGGAGCTCCAAGCACCACAGGGGAGTTAACTCTGTCTAGCAGTAGTGTTTTATCCCCCAGAATATCATTTCCAATTTTACTTGAGAATAGTTTCTTTTTTCAAATAAATATTTTTTTTTTTGCATGAGAAGATTCTCTAAAATATTATTTGCTTCTTCAGAGGAAACTTGCATCTCTTGAAAGCGTCAGTTTACCTTGTTGATCCAGGTGGATATCCATCAGATAAATGAGAGTGATGGAATTCAGACATATAAAAGGATTTAGTTGGTGAATTCATCAACTTATAATTTTTGGATGAAATCTTTGATGAGTTTCTTTTGAATGCCACTGTCCAGCTGGCATCTGAGCTCCACCACTCGCCATTTGTATGATTCTGAGCAAGCTCTTTCACCTGTTTAAGCCAAGGTCTCATGGGTAGAGTGGGCATCATCACAATGCAGTAATCACAGCATTATCGTGATGAAAAACATAAGAAATAGGGCTGCTCCTGAAACAATGTCTATTAATAGTTACCTGATTGCTAAGAATGTCTTTCCATTTTATGAAATCAGACTAGCACTTTCTGTTTTAGATTCCCAGCCTTAATTTTCCAACCGCCCCCTCCCACACACACACCAATCAGCCTTATTTATCAGTTGTGTTACTAATGGCATCACGCTTCTCTCAGGAGAACACAATTATGTGATCGCACCTGCAAGGTTGCATCCCATGGGCGTCTCCAGTGTAATGGCCAGTTCCCGTCAATCAGAAACGGTTCCTGCCGCAGTCACAGGGAGCTGGAAGCTGCTCGGAGTCCACACTCCAGAATCAATGCCAGGTCCACCATGGGCCTTTGGTTTGAGAGAAGTCATCACACTTCTCAAGCCTGCCTGCAGCATGTGAGAAATAAAGCCACAATGGATGGCCTCACTGAGCCCTCCTTCTCTGTGCCGGGAATCGGAGCCCTGAGCAGACCGGAGACTGGAGTCAGGATGCGGGGGAGATGACTCAGGGGTGCCACTGGCACTGGGGCTGCAGGGGAGGGGCCGATCTCGAGCAGGCCCTCCTGCAGGGGCCTGTGGGTAAGCAGGCGGGATTTCTCCAGAGGTCCAGCGCCCTCCCCCTCGCTGAGAAGTAGGACCAGAGGAGGCTAAATCACACTTAACCCACGCATTCGCTCAAAAGACTGACAGTAAGAGAACAGAAGCAAATCTCATAAAGAAGGCGATGTTTCTTTTCTAGTCAAAGGGAGTATTCACAAAGGCAGTTATTTCATAAAAACGACAAAGGGCACAAAATATTCAATCGATGGCCAGTTCATCCTGCATGTGGGTCATCTCTTTACTTTTAATACTGGAAAGTCATTCCTAGGCCCTCAATAGGTGTGATTCTCCACAGCTATCGGTCTGTACACACTAGATGAATTCAGGTTTAGTGTTTCCATAGGGGTTAGCAACTTGGGAATGGTAGACTTAATTAGCCCTTCAAGATTTCCCAAGAATTTGCATGCACTTGACTTTCCCTCGGGATTTGTTTTTCTGACTGTGGAGGCTCTGGGGTGCCAGCATTCTCCAGCGCACGCGCTGGTGGGACCCCAGGCTGCACGAGCAGCTCTGAGCAGAGAGCTTCTTGGACATCCGTCAGGGGCTGAGCCTGCATGAATGCACCTTTTTGTACCGCTCTCGGCTTTCAGAGGTCCTGAGGACATCGCCTCTCACTGTACTCCTTAGTTTTCAAGAAGGGTTTTACTTGGAACAGCGACGAGAACACTGTTGCTTCTCAGCCTCTCCAAATGAGAACCACATGCTGGAGCTCCAACTGCCTGCAGAACGGCGCTGGCTGTTTCTTGCCTTCTTCACTGGCTGCTCGCACTGACAGCTCTCCCCAGGGACTCAGAGGACAGTGAAGAGTCAGAGCGGCAGCCACTGGGCCACGACGCTGTTGGGAGCCCGTGGAAGAGTTCGCTGGGATGCACGCTAAGCACGCAGAAGAATTTGCTGGTTCTTTTTCATTGCTATTTTCAAAAACTTTAGACAGTATTTTTTAAATTCATAAAAGTGAGAAATGAAAATTCCATTCATTTTCAGTTTTTAATAGGAACGATAATTCCGTCCTCCCGTAAGGCAGAAACAAATAATTCATAAAAAGGTGACTGGAAAAAGTTGTCACTTCTTAATGTTTAATCCATATATATTTAGTTCAGAAAATTTATGAAGATGGAAGTTACAAACATGTTGAGGGAACAGAAATTGGAAATCGACTGGGAGGGATGACGTGACACATTGGAGCTGGGGTGCCAAAGGCTATCGGCGGGCCAGGCACTGGGGACGAGGCCCCAGCATCCACGTACAGGAAACTCAGCCCAAGGTCACAGGGAGAGGCTGTGTTGGAGTCTGTGTGGATAAGCAGAAATGAGTCTGTGCGTTGAGCCCTGTCTGCCCCTCTGGCCCTGGTCCTATAGCCGCACAGACTTCCCCTGAGCACAGCAGCCAGGTTGCGAGACTTCACAGGACAGGAGGGCTCGTCCAGGTGCACTCTGCTGCCTTCACAGTCTGGGTGGAAAATCAGGCCCACTGCTGCCCATCAAGACATCTTCCTCTTGGGAGCAGCACAGCCAGACTGGCAGGCCTGGCTGGAGGCAATAGTGAGTCCGGGTCGTGGTGACTCTTCCTGCATGTCCCCTGTTAGAGCATTTGCCGTCACTGGGCTTCCTGTCATCTTTACTCCGTCTCACCCAGCCCCTCCAGCATGATGCTGAGACGTGACGCTGAGACTAGAGATAAGGGGTGCGTTGCAGCCTGCATGCCTCCTTCCCTGGGGGCTGCATGGGCACCGCCAGTGGTGGGCAGGGGTTGGCTACCATTGGTCCTGAGGATCAGGTTGCAGGACATGCACATGGATACTAGGAGGAGGGAGCAGAGGTGACGGACCCACTGCAGAAAGGGAGATGGATGCCACTGCTGTGCTTACGTCTAGTGATGGCGCAGAACAGCCTGGGCACTGATGAAGCCAAGTGACTGCTGACGTGGAAACACCTGACTGCCTCATCTGAACTGGTTTTAAACACTGAAATATCTTGACGTTTATTGTATCACACCTCAGAAATATCTACCTGCCAGAACAGATAGGATAAGTGTACCTTTCCCATGTGCTGAGTGATTCCAAAGACCACCCATTGGGCAGGCCTTTCTCACTGTTGTTCCAAGGCCATCTTACAACGAGTCCCGTCAGAACCCAGAGATGAGGTGGACGCCCAGCGGGATGACGGGGCTTGCCTCCTGGACTCCAGCCCCAGCCCACCTGCAGTCCCTGTGTAAACTGCTTATTTTCTTTCTGCTCAGTTTTCTCACTAAAACAGAGATGAAAGTACTTGCCCAATAGAGTGGTCGATCATTTGCCTGAAATTCTATCTGAAGAGCTTAGCACACAGCAGGTGCTTAACGAGTGCTGTTCTCTGCTTCTCACTCATCTTCCCCAAAGACAGTGGCCCAACCAACCCACAAACCTCTCACTTATTGGGTCCTCCCTGGCCTGGGGTTGCTATCCTGGGATGCTCCGGGGGCATCCTTTCCAGTCGGGACTCCTTGAGCAGATGACCCTGAGGGAAGGACCTAACGTGCAGATTTTAACTCTGCAACATAAAAGGGAGGGGTGGTCTTTCAGAGTCAGCCCTAGTCCAAGGGCCTCGTGTCCTCCCTGACGTTTCCATCCACTTTGGCCTATTGGCCCTCTTTGTATGTACTATTCGTAGATTTCTCTCGGCCAGAGACAAATTCCCCAGGGCAGGGCCTGGTCTTTTTCAAGTGTATATTCCCAGTGACTAGGCAAGTTACTAGTAAATATGTGTGTAATTTGTGGGGCAAATCCAGCCTCAGGCCATCACCAGTAGATGGTTTAGCAAAATTTTAAGAGCTCTAGAATCACAAGCTTACTCTTCAGGCCAGCCTTAAACATGGAGAAGTCAAATATACAGACTCAGAATCATCTCCATTTCCTTTAAATCAATCAACACATAACAGTTCATAACACAGGAGAAGAGAGAAGATCTGCGTCCAGGCTTGTGTCCCAGGGACTCGTTCAGGTCAGGGTCCCTGCCCACCAGCAGGACAACTGTGCAGGTGAGTGTTCTCCGGTTGGCGTCTCCCTCTGAGAGCTGTGCAGTTCTCCTGACGGCACCTCTCCCACAATCAGCTGGGCCTAGAAAATGGGCTTGATCCTGCTCAGATCCATACCCTCATTTGGTGTGTTTTAAATTTATAGCTCAGTTATGATTTTTATTTCAATTCCTGAGTGGATGAATGAAAATGTCTGCCTCATGTTTTGGTTCAAAAAATCACATTTTTTTCTTGTGTGTTTATTCTATATATACATATATTTAGAAGGAAGACAGGAATACTTCCATTTTCCCAGAGTGGTGAGTTTGTGTGCGTATTATTATCTTTTCCATTCTCATCATGGACACAATCCCCTAGAAGGACATTGGACCAAAAGGAGCACAACCACAGAAGTGTGTTGAACACAGCTATGGGAAGGTAAGCAGGGGGACTGTCATAAGGAAGGAGCCAGGAACCTGTCTCCCCTAGTGGAGAACAAAGGAAGGAAGCGTGCAAAGGCAGGTGTTCTCCAGCAGTGTCAAGTGCGACAGTCTGAGATCTTGGGATATCAGGTACAATCTGGTTAGAAAAGACACAGTCTTCGGTGTTGAATGAGAAAGCTCCTCAAGGTGGAGAGTTACACAGGAACATTAGTCACTTCTCACAGAAGAAAGAACACCAACACCTGGAGGGAAGCAACTTTTCCTTTGACCAACAAGCAGAGGGCGGCGTGTAGCTGGCGGGTGACCTGCTCTGCATCCAGGTGTCCTCCTGGTTGGAGATGAAGAGTCCACAGATGCTTCATATGGCCCTTCTGTCCTCGTGTTAGGAGCAAATGGGGCCTCCTTCCTGACAGTGCTAGTAAACTGGGAGGTATTTAGTCAGGAGATGATTTGAAAATATATCATTTCTTCAAAAAGGCAAAGGAATCCTTTAAGGAACTGAAAGTCACTCATTGGTCTGATTTCAACTATTGATCTTAGTAGAACCTGAAATCTAAACCTTCCAAGCCATCTTTTAAGGTTTTATATATCCTTTCTCTGTTTTTACATTAACAACGTATTTTCTTAGATTTTCTATGCTCTGTGAATTGATAGGTTTCTAAACTCTCAAATCAAAGCATGTTTCATTTTATTTTGGCATATGAACATTACTTTTCTTCTCTTCATTATTTCTCTGGCAATCAAAAATTAGTCCCTTTCCTTCAAATTCCAAAGATAGAAGTTTTTGAGCTCAGCAGACCCATTTGCCTGAACTTTCAATTCTTGTTCTAAATTCACTTCTTAAGCATAGTTATTTTTTTATCTTGGTATAAGTTTATTTAGAGTATGCGTAGCTGATTTACATGATCAGATTATGAGATATCAAAAGACAATGTTAGCATTCTGAGAACAGTATGCTTTACTTACTGGTAAAATGCTTTGTTTTATAGATTTTCAGCTTCATTTTTTAGATACAATTTCATTTAATAAGTTTCAAAGCGTAAAACAGATTTCTGAAATAATTTTTTGAGAAATTGATAAACCTCAACAACATAACTAGTTTACATTTGCAATGAAATCTATTACTTGATGTAATTATTCTGCTACAATTACTCATCAAGGGTACCTTATCATTTGGTGAGCAAATAAGAAAAACCCAGGACCTAAGAAGACACACAAATGCAAGGTTTGATCCCTCTGCGTCTTGTGGGAACCTGCATTTTGAACGCCACCTGAATGAGTCTATCCTGACAGGGAAAGCACAATTATTGTGCTGCAATTAATCCAATGAAAACACAGCGCCCTGGCCAGAGGCACACTGCGCAGAGCCTTCCGTGCAGCGGGTCAAGACATGTCAACCTCGCGTGACTTGTGCCAACTTTTAAAATCTATTTTGAGGAGTAGTAAAACTAATTTTTTTAAGAGTCTACTGGATTACTTCCTTGGATTGCAGGGCACTCTTTTCGTATGGGGAGAGACGGCAACTCCAGAACCTGGCAACAGCAGAGCCCTCATTACGATCTCCATCAAGAGACTGACTCTCCTGGTGAGGCTTCTGCCGCTGATGTTCTCGTCTTCACCTGCTCTAGAGGATCAATGTCCAGGGAGCCAAGGTGGAGGTCGCATCTTTGAAAGTCAAAGTATTTGCTTATTGAGAATTATCATCGTTCTTTACCAGAGTTGGTAAAGGTACTCACTAGAAGATGCTTACTATTTTCAAATAGATGCCGAACGAACAAGCTTGATTCTTTGACTTGTAAAAATATTTGTAACTACCCAAGTTTTGAAGCATCAAGAGATAGCCGTGAATAGTTAAGACACTGCCAGCATAAAGAGTATTTAAAAACACCCAAGAAGACCACTTGACCTATATATGCGTTGTGAGTGCACAGAAATGTATCTGTGACATAGGAAAGTGATGTGGCATTGATAACCTAAATGTGTGTGACCCCAATTCCACATGTCTCTGCAATATTTGATTTGATTTTAAAAGGGATTTTTCCTTCTTAAAAATATTTTGTGTTGCTTAAACTATTCATCATCTACCCAAAGTAAACACTACTCAGCATGTACCATTGATAACCAATTGAGAGAATTTTACATGAAATTTGTTTTAAAGAAAGAAAATTTAAAAATTTAACGTACTCTCATTTTCTGGAAACTAAGGGGTTTTGATGAAGAGGGTAGGTGGAAAATTAGTTCTCATGCTGGTTAATTTCTTCTTCTCTTTAGGTTTGTATGCTCTGCTCCCACGTTTAAATAAGGCTTATTGTCCATCTGAAAGCGTCTTTGTCGCCTCAGCCTGTGAGCACCCACCGTGCAGACCTGGAGCGGGTTGTCTGGTCGGTCATGGCTTACTATTGATGCTGGCTTCTGCCTTCACTCATTTGTAATGTGGCAGAGCAGATTACAGAACGCCGCTCTTGTGTTTACAGGGCAGGAGCCACCTCGGTTATTGCATTTAATTCCTCATTCCCTCAGTGCTGATTAGCAGTGACTGCAGTTGAACTTTCAGAAAGGATCTAATATCTTTCCAGGCCTTCTGCAAATTTCCTGGCATGGTTGCTGTTTGCTGTGAAAAAAGTGCGTTTTGGTGTGAATGTTATTTTTCTCATTGGAGAGGAGGCCTCAGGGATGGTATGAGATTTATTTACTTTTTTTCTTCCCAAGAGTAGAAATCAACAGCAACTACAAGGATGTGCAACTATGACATACAACTATCTACTGGGGCTTTGGGGGAAAAAAAGGAGGAGAATTGGCAATAGACGTTAGCTCAGAGCCGGGCTTCCTCAGCAAAAAGAGGAGGATTAGCATGGATGTTAGCTCAGGGCTGATCTTCCTCACATACACACACAAAAAAAGTGTTCGCTTTTAAGAGTAGAAATCAGAGGGAGTGGACATAGGCACCGAGGGAGCCAGAGGCCTTCACAGATTGCAGACGAGGAAGTGATGGAGAGTGGGGCAGTCCCAGGTGGCAGGCAAGGGGCCCACGAAGAAGATAATGGCACTAACCAGTCAGCCTTGGAGGAAAAGAGAAGAAAGGCAAAAAAAAAAAAAAAGAATTTCAGTTGAAGTCAATAGAATAAGAGCTAAAAGAATAAGAAAAAAAAAATGGTACTGCAGGGAGAAGAAAATCAAGTGAGAAGTTAAGCAATTATTTTTAAGATGGCTACCTGAAGAAGAAATGAGGGCAGGTGGAAATAATCAACAGATAAGAAATTTGCCTGTGCCATGCAGGCGCATAACAAATGTCAACACTGTCTTTAAAAACGATCAAGTGCACTAGGCTTAATCAGTGGTGAAGAGCTATGCAAAATCCTCCTGTATAAGCTGTCAACTGCCACTGGAAAGCTGGACACCAACCACAACGTGGTGACATTTGCCAATGAGAATGACTGGCACACGTGTGGGATGGTTGGTTGGGTGGCTCCCTTGGCCTTGGCTGTGCGTGCTCACATGTCTGGGGGTGTCTGGCTATGGGTGATGGAGGGTGTTCCCTGCGAGGACGAGTAGAGCAATCGGGCTCTGCTCCATGTGTCTCTCATCCTCCAGCAGGACAACATGCACGCATTCTCATCATGATAGAAGAAGGAGAGAGCGCCTGTGAGCAAGTGAGTTTCAAATCTCTGCTGTGACATGTCTGCTGATACAGCATTGACCAAAGAGAGGCACATGTGGGGCCCACTGCCAGGCCCATGGTGAGCGTCTTCCGTCCTGAATGGGAGGACATTGCAAGGTGCGTGGTGAAGGGAAAGGCTCCCAGAGAAGCAGAAGGCCCTGCAGTCCACCACACTAACTCCTCTGGAGAGTGAGTGCTGGAACAGTGGCAACAAACTGGAGTCACTTAGTGCTTTTTCCTCCACAATATAAATGGGCATTTAAAATATAGGGTAAAATAATTTTGGTCAAGATAATTTTTTTCATTTCTAAAATAGTTTGGTAATAAAGTCTAAGGCATTAATCTTAAGTGTTCAAATCAATAGTCCAACCCTCTCCTAAAAGCCCACAAGTTACAGGATGCATCTGGTAGGCAAGCCCCACGTGCATATGGGGACTTTCTACGTTGGCATAAAGCTAACATACGACCAGTCTCTTAAGCTGGTTATGATGTGGGACTACCGGCAGTGGGGCTGGTAAATGTCTAACAACTGGCATTCCCCACACACACGAAAGAAGAAGAAAAGAAAAAAGGAAAAACCCCTGGTTTTAGCGTTTACCAATTTCTGTAGTGTAAATATTCCCACTGTGGTGATATCAAGCCACCAACATGTCAATCAACTCAAAAAATTCCTGAAAATTGAACAAGTGGCTCTTGTGAGCTGGTTCAAACTTGCTCTAGCACGCTACAAGGATGAGGCCCTTTGGGGATACAATACAACCTCAGAGTCTTCTACACTGTCACTAATTTTTAAAAACAGTCATTGGCATGTTTTCAGTCAAGGGGCATCCCTGCCTTCTGTTCTCGTTTCCTGATTAATTATCTGCTCAGGTGTGCAATGGAATTAGGAGCAGTTGGGAGCATGCATGGGGAGTGTGCATGTAGAGTGTGAGTTGGGAGTGTGTGTTGGGAGTGTGCATTGAGTGTGCATTGGGAGTGTGCATTGGGACTATATATTGAGAGTGTAAATTGGGAGTGTAAGTTGGGGGTGTGCATTGGGAGTGTGAATTGGGAGTGTGTGTTGGGAGTGTGCATTGAGAGTGTGAATTGGGAGTGTGAATTGGGGGTGTAAGCTGGGGGCGTGCATTGGGAGTGTGAGTTGGGAGTGTGTGTTGGGGTTATCAGTTGGGAATGTTCATTGGGAGTGCGGGTGGCTGGTTCCCTCTCACGGGGCCTAGGCAGTGTCTGCTTGGCCTCACAGAATGGGATGCTTTAGGAGGAAATGTCTGGCAGCCTCTGATCAGACCCTCTGTAGACACTGCATTGGTGGTGTTCAACTGCTGTTCTTCGTGAGTGCGCTGAACCTGGTGGGGAAGCAAAACAGCCTGCCTGTCTTCTCGGGAGAGCAGAATTAAGAAGCCTCTGTGTTGTGCACTGCTATTTTTAAATTTCAGTGCAAGAGACCACAAACGCTGCTTTGTAGCTGGCCACACAATGACCCACTTGAGCACAGCGGTGACATTTAGAAGGAAGGAAAACTAGGTGTAAGAGCTGCCTCAGTCAGTTGCTTTTTTTTTGCCGAAGACCATTAAGGAAGCCCCTACGGGCTCTGTGATGGGTTCTCCTTTAAGGCGCCCTTCCTCCCAAAAGACACACCAATGACCCACCTGCCACGTGTGTAGCACTCTGACATTTAACGACCACTTTCAGTCTAATTTGTCTCACGTACCCTTCGCAGCCACACGGCAGAGCATGTGTTATTTTATGGTTAGAAGGAGAGATGGCCTGGGGACCCCACGTGGCCACTGGAGGGTAGGGCTGGGCGGATGTCCACCTGAGAACCCACCCTGACCAGC
This sequence comes from Diceros bicornis minor, assembly GCF_020826845.1. Lineage (NCBI taxonomy): Eukaryota > Metazoa > Chordata > Mammalia > Perissodactyla > Rhinocerotidae > Diceros > Diceros bicornis. The sequence goes on along the minus strand of NC_080778.1, from coordinate 3,017,635 downwards.
TCTTGCCGGCCCCACATCCTCACTGTGACCCCGTGGGGCGGAGATGGGGACCAGGACGCAGAATAAAGAGAAACACACTTCTTTGGCTCTGTGTATTCTGGAGGGAAGAGTGCAGCCAGTCCTAATTCTTAATGATCTGGATTCACAGGCCTTAGTCAACGGGCCTCTTGGATTTCTTAGTCCAGATTAGTAAGCATTTGTCAGAACTGCCTAACTACAACCCAATAGACTTTGACCTCCTGTCCCCGCACTCAGCTCCATCTCAGAACCTCTCCAAATAACCATTATCTGGGGTAATAAAAGAGAACAAAAAGCAAGGATGACGGGTTCCTTATTGCTGCAGAAATCCCTGAAGGCAGCTGTGGAGGGAAAGATGCAGATGGGGCTTCAGACAGCAAGCGGGGCCCCAAAGGAGGCCCGGGGACTTGGTAACGACACCTGTGTAATCGTCTAGACGCACCTCAAGATTCAGTATGATTGTCTGCATTTTGCAGATGAGAAAACTATAAAACGCTGAAAGAAAGGTAAATTTATCTCCTGGCACCAGGCGGGTAAGTGATCCTCCTGGTATTCAGCTGCAAGTGCCCAGACCTCAAAGCCATCTCTTATTCACACACCCCATTCTCCCTGGAGGACCTCTCTGTACCTTCCTCCTTGTAAACTCTAACAATTTGAGGGTAATCAGGCTGCTCCCTTGTTACGGTAAAGGATGCACAGTGTCCCCTGCCTTCACTTTCGTAGCTGCTGCTAAGAAAGGGACTGTTATATTCTGACCATGATTAGATTTTAAAAGGTGCAGATTAACAAACAAACAAAAGACAGCATCATCGAGTGGTCCCGGGGGATTTTCATAGCTGACTGATGACACGTCAGGCCAGCAGGCAGCACAATGCTGCGGGTGAGAACTCCGGCTTAGAGAGGACCAGCTTGAGGTTGACTCTGGCTCTTACCAGTGCCCGGGGGGCCTTGGGCCAGTCACTCAGCATTCTGACTTTGATTTCGCCATCCATAAAATGTAAATAACAATTCTTCATAGAGCTGTTAGGAAGATGGCGAGTCACGTGGGCGTTGAGCTGGGAACAGTGTATGCCTTGGTGAATGATGACCATTGTTGCTATTTTTTAGATTATTGTCATGGGGAAGACTCTCCTACTCGATGAACAGGCAATATTCTGGCAGCTCCCGGGTATTTTGAATTTCATAAAACACTGTCTATGCCTTTGATTATTGCATGGAGAATATTTATTTATCTAACTTGTCCTAGAACTTGGGCAAAGACTAATTCTAGCGGTAAATTACGAGTTATGAGTTAAAACATCATCTTGTTGTTTTGTAGATTCTCAGTTGCTCTGGAGGCAAGTAGTCAAGGCCAGTCTTGAGATCTCGACCCTTGTGCCCAGCAGGATGCTACTTGAGGGACAGAGTGGCATGTCCAGCAATGAGAAATTTAGCAAAATTTTTGGTCTTATTCCTCCCCAAATACTCTTCTAGGCCCATTGAAGGACCTGTACCATCCTGTCATCCTGACCCATTTGTTGAGGATGAAAACGCCCAGATACGACAGTTCAGAAAAGTTCCCTCTACACATTCTTGAAATTTCAGTGAGGCAAACAGGATTCCTTGGTGAGCAATTAGCAGGTCCAGGGAACCATGTTCTCCAAATCATGGCACAGAACTGGCTTGTTATAAATGTCCGGTGTCTGGAAGCATCTCTCTAGGCCAAGACTGGTACCTCTGGTGCTGGGCTCACCCCACCACTGTCCCCTGTGTATCAGGGTCACCTGAACGCCCTTGATGGGAACCGCTCCCACGGCTCTTGGGTGTTGCTGCTTATTCCTTCAAGATGGTCCTTCTCCTTCGCCAAATCTGTCCTTGCATCCTTGGAGCTTCAAGCCAAAGTCTGGAATAACTCTTTACAGACACAGCAAAAGTGAGTGTGTCTAAAGTGATTTGTGGGTCTTTTTGAACTTACATTCCTTTGTTCTGCTGCTTGCTATGGGCAAGAATTTTCTGATGAATTATCAACAGCATTTATATTAGAAGCTGCTGTTTTACTTTCTGAGACATGAAGTGGTAATTTCATCAAGGGCTTTTATTAGACCTTGGTAACTTTCAAATTGGCTTCAGTTGCATTTGCACGTGGAACTTTCCAAATATAGAAGGAATTCTCTATCTGTCACTTAAAAAATATCCAAAATTGCAGATTTGAGACGGATGATATAGTTTATATATATTTATGTACTGTCACAAAGGTATCTGTTCAAGTTTCCTTTCTAACAGTCAGTGATCCTTAGTCACCATGCCAACTGTGGTTTCGACAATCTCTCGAGTCTGTGCAATTATCTTCAGACAGGGGATGTGGAGCAGGTGTGACATTTATTCTGGAATGCATGCGTTCCTTAGACTGTCATGGACTCACAAGATTGTTAGAGCTTTCTTGTTCCTCTTTCCCCAGATAGAATAAAACACCCTCCACTTTGAATTCCAGGAAGTAGAATGCAGATTTTAACTCCTTCATACCCTCCACGGCAACGATTTTAGAAACAAAATACACTTAGCCTCTGGGATAGAAGCCAGATTTCCGTGCTGACCCATGCATCTGAGCACAAATGCCTACAGGTGGCTGTTGTTTCACTTTCTCTCTGGACAGAATTCCAGACGACTTAACTAAAGTAAAGCGCAAGAAGACATTCAAACATCGTCCTTCGTTGCATGAAAAATCATTGCTTCTAAGCTCACCCCTAAGTCATTGAAAAATACGATGGGAGGAGCTCAAAGGAACCGAGGCACAAAATCATGAGATTGGCTTCAGAGGCCCTGCCTATTTCCAGGACAAGTTTCTTTTCTTCAGGAAGCCATACCGGATATTAAATCAAGTACATTTGTTGTTTATCTCTCGGTAATGAATTTGGGGCAGCTTTTCTGTGTTGTTTAAATGACACGATCTTTTTAGCAAAACCAAGGAAGTAATTTATATAAAAACATTTTATGCTGTGCACTTTTCTGGAAATTTCCTTTTTATTGTTCAGCCCTGTCACAACTCAGTAACTAAATGCTGGAATGGTCTCAGGTGATCATGAGGAAAAGGTGGGAACTGGAAACATTTTTGCTGTTAGGAATAGAGTGCAAGAATACAATAGTGGTTTGGCCAAAGAAGACACACTAACAAATTTATTCCTCCAATGAAAACAGTTCATTTGCCTGCTTCATAGGCTGATATGAAGATTAAATCGTTAATAAATAAAATTAAAAATTAAAAAATTAATATTAAAAAGTTAATAAAGATTGAATAGTTCCTAAAACCCAGAAGAGTACCTGGCATGGCTTAAGTGTGTTGGTTAATGTAAGTTATTTGGTTGTAGTTACTAAAATATTGACTTCTAAAAATTAGAATAAACATTTAATATACTCTTTAATTTTTAATCTTTCAATGTCTAAAATATTAACATATGCCCAGTTATAAATTTAGCGAGAACACTCACTACACCCACCATAATATCAGTTACTTAAGTCACCCTCCAATTTCATTTATTCTGGCCTTTTTGTTTATTTATTACATGCCTCTCTGGCATTATATTTATGATTTGATAGTTCTGTTAAGAGAAAGAAGTCATGGTGGTCAATGTAGGGCAGTCAACAGACTCTAAAAACGATCTTTATGGTAGACACAAGCCAGCGAGGCAAGACTGTTACATTATTTTGGGACCAGAACATTGGCCATAGCAGCACTGGGAAATTATGGAGTGACATCACTGTGTGCCTCGTTCTTTGCATTTTCTTCTGTGACGTTTATGAGGACAGTGAACATGTGCTTGACATCATTATTTTGAAAGTCTAGGCTTATTATATTGTGTCATAAATAAATATAATCACTATTTCAAGAAAACAAAACGCAATCAGTTCAAAATCAGAAAGTAAATAAAAACTCCACGGAGAACAGATGAAATGTTGTGACAATGTCAAGTTTAGAAAGAAAGGTAATAGCTGACAGGAGAGATGAGGGGATGGGGTGAATGAGTCACTGTAATTACTAAGTCCGTGGCTATAACCTTAGGGGGACACAGGGAGGCATCAGGATAAGGGGAAGGAGGTGCTATGGTCCTAATATTAGTGTCCCCTCCAAAATTCACATGTTGAATCCTAATCCCCAATGTGATAGTGTTAGGAGGTGTGAGTCTGGGAGGTGATTAGGTCATGAGGGTGGAGCCCCCATGAATGGGATTAGTGCCCTTATAAGAGACCCCAGAGAGTTCCCTTGTCCCTTCCACCATGTAAGGACGCAGCGAGAAGATGGTGTCTATGAACCAGGAAGTGGACTCGCACCAGACGCCGAATCTGCTGGCACCTTGATGTCGGACTTCCAGCCTCCAGCACTGTGAGAAACTGATGTCTGTTGTTTATAAGCCACCTAGTCTGTGGTGGTCTGCTCTAGCAGCCTAGACTGACTAAGACAGTGGGTAAAGTGAAGGGGTTGGGAAGGTAAGGGGCAAACTATCGGAACTATACGTTTTCGTGGAAAACAGGGAAGTAGAGACGTTTAAGAAGGGGCCATGTGACATAGTGGAAAGACGCAGGATTCGGAACTGTCTGGGGCTGCTCTGCTGAGCACTGGCTGTGTGTGGCCCACAACACGTGACGGTTTTCCCATCTGTAAGCACGGATCTGTCATCTCGCAGTGTTATTGAAATGATAGAAGGTGTTCCCCTTGTCTGATGCGTTGTATGTACTCAGTGAATGGTAGCCATTATTCCAAAAGGACTTGCCAATATTGTTGAATGTCACACAGATGTTCAAGGGGATGACCGAGAAAATATGATAGAATATTTTCGAATTGGGAGCATACCATTGATGATCTTGAGAGAGGAGCATTACCAGATGCTGATAGTGAAGCCACATCTTGAAATGACCTGCGTTCTCACCTCCGTTTCAGGCATTGGCAGTCTATCAATAGGCACATTGACTTATCGGAGGATAAACTGTCCCACCAGTAGACCTTCTTTGCACACTCACCCACTGGCCTTCATTGCCCCACGGAGTATCACCCATAGCCCCCTGGTTGGACCTCCCTGAGGGGCTTTTTCTCTTGTGTGCATCTTCTTGGGGTCTCCCTGAGTTGTTGCTTCCCTATCCCCCCAAAGTGAACTAGCTCTGCCCATTGCCTTCTGCCCCCAGCCATGGGAGCGTAGCTAGTTACATTCTGCCTTTGGTTTGACAATAATGCCCTAATTGTGTGTTGAAGTCCCAGTTACCAGCACATGCTGCAGGTTTGCTGCACCCCTGACTCTCCCAAAAGCAGACAGACAGTCAACTACCCCGTCTGCTAAGGAGAACAACACACAATATGACTTATTTGTTTGGTCAATTTCAAATAACTTTTTTCCTTCTTCTCCCTCCTTACGTTCCTCCCATCTCTGACCCCTCCCTCCTTCATTTTGTCCTTCTTCATGTGACAATGGAGTTCCTGTGAATACAGAAAGGGAAAACAGGATGGCCCAGCAGGGAGGGGTGTTTAGGGAGCTCTGGGAAAAGGAACGTTAGTGGGGCATTAAGGAGTTTGAGTTTGGGGGGCATTTTGAGTTCAGGGAGAGAGAGATGGAAGCTGAAAGATTGATACTCACTGGGATGAGCTTGAGTTTGAATCTTGCTAGAGTGTGAGATCTTTGGGGACTCTTCCCAGGGCTTCTGGTGAGGCAAGGGTGGGCGGAGCCTGAGAGAGAGCCGGTGATGGAGCACGGCAACTAGTAATGCAAACAGGAGACTGCCGGAACTTTCCTTCCATAATTAGGCCACATCTCTGCCTGGAGTAACAAGAACAAGACTGTCCTGACCATGGCAACTTGCGAACATCCACTCCCTTTTCAATCCAGGTAACGTGCGTCTGAATCCACCTTTTCTCACTCTGGGACAATAGAGTTGAAAGGTGTGCAGTGATTTCAAGGTGTTAACAGGCTCCTATGTACTATCGTTAGTCACTGTTTTTATAACCACTCTGAGTTGGGTGGTTGAAGGCTGTGTGCACAGAAAATCCGTCTGGCTGAAAGGTTTGGAGAACAGATTTTGATCCAAGTTCCATCTCCTCACAGAAATGGGTAAACTAAGTTAGTAATCAAAGGTGACCTTTTCCAGAAGGCTGTTGCATTTGGAAAGCGTCCACCCAGGGGGCTGTCCCAGTGGTGCAGTGGTTAAGTTTGCTCGCTCCACTTCGATGGCCCGGGGTACACCGGTTCGGATCCTGGGCTTGGACCTACTCACCGCTCATCAAGCCATGCTGAGGCGGCGTCCCATATAGAAGAGCTACAACTCTACAACTATGCTACACAACTATGTACTGGGGCTTTGGGGAGAAAAAAAATGACAGAGGAAGATTGGTAACAGATGTTCTCGCAGGGCCAATCTTCCTGGGGAAAAAAAAGAAAACCTTACACCACATCAGTTTCTGTGCTTACTGATTGACCATTAAAAAAATAAAAAAAAAGAAAGAAAGCATCCACCCAAATATCTTGAAAACAATGTTGGGGCATTTGTGTCTTGTATTCTTTGCTTCAGCTGGTGGGGCAGGCGTTCCTCCACTCCCGAGGGAGCGGGGCCAGCAGGGCGCTGGAGCAAGTGTCCACAGGGACATCCCTGTGCTGGGGTCTCTGGCTGGGTCTGCAAATCCTGACTGCTGGCTTTTCATACTTCTCGGAATATTTATTAAGCTGTATTTTTCTGTAGTCTCAAAACACAGCCTGTGACCCTGTGGCAGGCCACATGGCAGCCTGGGTATGGTCCCTTTCTAGAAAGGGCACTGCCAGCAGCAACAGTGTCAGCCTAGGGCCTGAGGGAAGTGGCGGAATGACCCCCACACACTAGCTGGTGTGGTCTTGAAAAGGTTCACTTGGTCTCTGGTTTAACTTTTGTCTTGATTTGCATGGTTTTGACTGAAGTCATATGGCAGTGTTGAAGCCCAGAACAAAATCAGTGGATTTTGTCTGACATTATTGCATATAGGTTCATGAGGTTTTGTGGTTTCTTCATCAAACATGTAGTTAAATGTTACAAAATGAAACCATAAAAACCTTGTCTAGGAAAAATTCATGTCTCTCCAGAGGCGCCAAATGTGCCTTAAAGTTTAACTGTTGGGTAGGACTGGAAAAGGTTAGTCTAAAATTTAGTAAACTTGCTCAGATGAGACGTTAAATCTAGCAATTAAATTGTTTTTAATAATTTTACATTTTGAAATAAAAGTAAACTTTAAAAAGAGGGCTCGTACAAAAAAGCAGTGTCCTGAATATTCCCGATGCTCCAAAGGTCAGATGTTGAATTAAACCTTTGACCAGTCTCCATGGGATCATTTGACCTTAAAAAAATCCACCCTCTCCTTGAAGACTGTGAGGTGGAGACTGGGGTGTCTGCAGCCCTCTCCCACCCCCTCGGCTCTGCCATCGCCGGCCATCCTGCTCGCAACACTGGTTCTTTTATTTTTAAGCATTTTACTTTTACAATTAAAACTTTATGCTCATTATTCATAATAAAAATACCAAATGCCTATTAGTTCTAGGAACTGTATCTCTTCACTGTCCCTCTTTTGTAAGCGAATATGCAGCGAGAAGTAACGTTTCTGCTCCATAGGAAGCTAAAGTGAGAAGAAATGAGGGTCCTGCTGGGGCGTTCCATTCCTGTGTTGAATTTATTAATTCAGTGCCCTGCCTGGGTCATGCCTGCTCTGTGCTGTGGGGCTAGAGCACGTCTCTCCCTCCAGTGGCTTAAATGCTGGTAATAAAGGAGAGTCAATCAACAAACATATACAAAATATACCAGATGCTGGTAAGCACCACAGGAAGAAGAGGAAGGGATGATGGCGGTGGGTGCAGGAGGGCCTTTCTGAGACCTTATGACATCTGAATTCCCACAGCTTGTGGAAAGACGTGCTCTGGGCACAGGGATGGGAAGTGCAAGGGCCCTGAGACAGGAGCATGCCTGGCCTGATCTTGAAGCAGCAGCCAGCAGCCCATGTGGCTGGCGAGGAATGAGACATGGGTTGGAGCCCCAAAACTCTGAAGGAGGTGCCACGAGGAAGACTTTGGCTGTCTTTCTCAGCAGGATGGACCATGAGAAGGTCGTGAGCAGAGTGAGGGGTCTGTAAGTATCGTCCTGGCTGCAGGAGGAGAGTGAGAGTGTGTAAGGATGGTCCTGACTGCAGGAGGAGAGTGAGGTTCTGTAAGGATTGTCCCAACCGCAGGAGGAGAGTGAGGATCTGTGAGGATGGTCCTGACCGCAGCAGGAGAGTGAGGATCTGTGAGGATGGTCCTGACCGCAGCAGGAGAGTGAGGATCTGTGAGGATGGTCCTGACTGCAGGAGGAGAGTGAGGATCTGTGAGGATGGTCCTGACCGGAGGAGGAGAGTGAGGATCTGTGAGGATGGTCCTGACCGCAGGAGGAGAGTGAGGTTCTGTAAGGATGGTCCCGACCGCAGCAGGAGAGTGAGGATCTGTGAGGATGGTCCTGACCGCAGCAGGAGAGTGAGATTCTGTAAGTATTGTCCTGACTGCAGCAGGAGAGTGAGGGTCTGTAAGGATGGTCCTGACTGTAGGAGGAGAATAGGCTGAGCGAGCCACAGAGGTCAGAAGGGAGGCGCTGATCCAGGAGGGGAGCTTGGCTTAGTGGGAGCAGTGAGAAACCACTTGTGGCATATTGTGAAGTGCAGCTCACGGGAAGGTTCTGACTTTGACAACTGGAAGTGTTGCAGTTTTCGGAGGGGAGTAAATGGTTCCACCTAGGACATCAGTCAGAGGTCCTCAAGAAGACCTGCAGTAGGTCCAACCACCATCTCATCTGCTGGGTCTCCTGGAATGGCTTGGGCCTAAGATCCCCCTCGTGAAGGGAAGGACCTGAGGGAGGAAGTGGGGGCATCTGGGAGCGGAGGATGTGGACAGGCGTGCATGAAGGGAGTGTGGGTGGAGACCTGATGGTCTCATCTTCTTGTAGAAAATCGATCTTTCAAATAGAGATTCTGGATAAATAGGTTGATAAAGATCCTGCCTTTCCAATATTTGCAAATAACCAGAGCTTCCCAGAGCTGGAAGTATCATGAGGGCTATGGAACAAAAAGGACAAGGATTAAAATACATTATTCTCTGGAGCAAGTTCTAACTATGCGTGGGCATCTACACTGCCGGCAGCCTCAACGGAGTGTCCCCAGTACCTCTGGGGAAATGAGCTGCAGAAAGCTGTGACTTGATCACAGTCAAGTAAGGAGAGTTTGACTCGGGTCTGGTGGATTTGAATGCCTGGACTCCTGCCTCTACTCATTTGTCTTTTCAGTGAAAAAATTGGTAGGAAATGCTGATCTCCGGTAGGAGTTCACCTCACTAAGGTGAACGTAGATGGAGAAGTTGGACCTTGGGAGAAACTACTCAGGACCTGCTCGTAAGTTACTTTCTGATGGTCTGAACATGTCTTGATGACTTTCCAATACACAGTTCCATTAAAGAAGATACATCCTCCTTAGTCGATATACATTCAGTTGGTGCTGAGCGCAAGCATCTAGTATCCACCAGGCTCCCTCAGGGAGGCCCCCAGAGGGTCAGGAGGCGAGTGCCACAGACCCGCACGTCTGTAAGGAGCTTCCACTCAGCTCAGGAGAGACACACACACGGTGACAGTCTAATATAATAGGAGGAGGAGAAATTGGAGGTGGAAGACACCACAGGGTCAAGGATCCTTAGAGAATCACCTGCCTCTTGAAGTAGAAACAGAGAGTTCTCAGTGCACCTCGGGCTGCAGTGGCCGGAGGAAAATGGTCCAGGCGGAGGTCCACCAGTTCCCGGAGCAGGAAAGATCCCAGTGTGTGCAGCCGTGGTGGTGACATACGCATTCCCAGTCTCTCTTTGCAACTGCTCATTTCATTAAAAAGTACACCTTTTTGTTTCAAAGACCATCTGAAGCTTTACATTTTCTATCTGCACAGTTTCTCCAGAGGGAAATGTTTATTTCTTGCCTCTAGGTTTATTCCCGGTGACTACAATCTCAGTCACCGTCCTCACATTGTCATCTGTGAAGACGCCTGCCAGGTGTGTCCCTTCTGCAGCTGAGCCCTCTTGTCGTGTTGCACAGATCAGAGCGACACCCAGAGCTGCCCCTTCATGGCTACTTAGCTGGTTAAGGGACAGAATGGATATTTGTGGTGAGTAAAATGATAAATGGTTGATATTGAATATCTAAGAGACCAAATACAAAATGATCAACTCTTTGAATAAAAAGCAACCTTAAAAATCACCAGACCTAGTGTTTTTCAAACATGTTTGCCATGATATCCCTTCTCCAAACTAAATTGTGTGAGAAAGCCCGGAATGTAGGACACATATCACCCTGGGCTGCCCTACTTGAAGAGGGGTGGGGGCCGGATGCCCCCGTCTGCTCTCTGCTCCCTCCACTCCACCACCTCTAGCCACATAGTGGCTCCAAGGACACCCTGTCAAATCTCCAGGATTCTGGGGAACATGGTTTTCAACTACCACTCTAGCTTAATGGTCAAGCCAATGCTAGAACCATCTCTGTAAGAACAGCCTTGCCAAGGGACTGTCAGTCTACATAGGATTACCACCATGAGGAGGGATTTTCTTCCTTGGATATCCTTGCACTCATGAAACACAGAAAGGAAAGATGAGGCCTCCTCCTCCAAGTATGAGTGATGTTCTGCAGAATGGCTGTGACAGTGTTCAGTTGTAGGTTACAGTGAGACAGACATCACTCCTGTCCCAGGTCAGGTCTTAGTAGCTGCAGAACCTTAGCAAGTTACTTAATCTTTCTAAGCTTTAGTGTTTACTTTCTACAGAACTTTGTGGGGCCTAATTAATAAGTGACTGTCACATTAAGCACTCAATAAATATTTGATATGATAAGGATGATGAAGACGATGATGATGAGGAGAAGGAAAGAAGATGAAGAAGATGATAATGAGGATGAGGATGATGAAGATGAAGAAGAAGATGATAATGAGGATGAGGATGATGAGGAGGCTGAGAAGGGTGAAGATGAGGATGAGGGTGAGGATGAGGGTAAGGATGATGAAAATGATGATGATGAAGATTAGTATAATGTTGACAATAAAAATGAGGATGATGGGTATGATGAAGGTGAAGATGATGAGGAGGAGGGGGAGGAAGATGTAAATGCATTTCTTTTAGTTTCCCATGCCGTGTTCTTCCAGATCCCATTGGCCTGGAGCAGGAGTGCCAGGACAGTGTCTCCTGTACCAGCCATGGCAGATTTGCAGAGAGCTGTGCGCAAAAGCAGAACTTGGAAAAGCTGAGTTAAGCTAACTGAAATTTTAGACTTTGTAGCTCCCTGTGTTAGATCATTATTTTAAATCAAATGTGAAAAACTAAGAAGGCACATGGAATCCTATTTTTAAAACCGAGGGTTCTGGTTTTCACTTTGAGATTTTTATTTTTTGGCTCTATTCATTTAGAGGTGTTTGGGATGCTTCTCAACAATAATGGGAAAAGCAAAAATTCTGAATGGAAAATATTTTTTGGATAAATAACACCAGAGCCAGGTTTCTCTTGAAAGACTGTCACCTGGCCCTTAGAACCACAAATCTGAGACCCCCAAATCTCAGAAAACCACCCTTCTCTTACAAAATCCTAATAACAAGTTTGAAATTCAAAACAATTGATATGTATTAGCTTATTTTTTTAAAAAAATCTAGATTATCTACTTGTATCTATAATCCTTTTTTATAGTGATATGTGACTAGCTTCAAAGAAATCAGAGTTTGAATTTTGCTTTTTTATGGAGTGATGAGGTAAGGAGGGCGAATTCCACCACCATTCCTGACATTGACCCACTGACCAGATCTGCACCTTTTAACCTTCCCCTCCAGTCTTCCCACGCCCAAGCAGCCACATGTCTTAACACCCTGAGTTTAAGAGCCCCGCAAAGTGTGTAATGAGCAACTGGATGCTCTGCAGACAAATGTGGTATGACCATCCAACCCTTTGGACATATTGAACAATTTCTCTAAAAAAGACACCCCAAACTGTTCATATTCATCCTTAAAGGAGAAGAAATCTCATACGTGCAGAAGTAAAGGGAAGATGAGCTCATAAAAATGGAGCAATGCACTTTTCTCCGTTACAAAGGGTTTTTATAGGAAGTAAAGGTTGAGAGGTGAGAGACCTTCAAAGGGAAACTGACAAAACCCCACAGACATCAACACCTGGAGAAGTAAACCAGGTCACTTATGGATTGATGCTTTCTTCCCAGATTCTCTGAGAGAGACTTCAGGCTGTGAGCTTACAGGCAAGTTCTGGGTTCTCACTAAAAAACACAACCTTGTTAATACTTTTTAATGTGTTGGAATAAAACCCATGCTCATAAATCATGTAAATTTCAAAACAGAATGAACTGTTTCTCAAAATAAGGATTGAAGAAGTCAATCCTGATTTTAAAAAGTTCTTCCCCAATACAGAGCTTGACAAGTTTTCAGACTAATGCAAATAAAGTTCAAATACACTGACAGGGTGACCTGAGTTGCTCAGAGTGGGATGGTGGCAGATGTGATCTTCAGACAACGCAAAGATAGTAACTAAGTAGAGCTGACTAGAAACTCAAACTTCCACATAGTACTTTGATTTCCTATTTAATAGTTTGTCCTTCCTTTCTTCTTTCCTTCCTCCTTCTCTTCCTTCTTTCTTTCCTTCCATTCATCCTTCCTCCCATCCATCCTCCTGAACATATATCCATCCCTCTCTCCATGCATGCATGCGTCCATTCTTCCTTCCTTCCATCCATTCCACTTTTCTTCCTTCCTTCCTTCCATCCACTCATCCATCCATCCATCCATCCATCTATCCCCACATCCAACAAGTATCTTCAACCTGCTATAGGCCAAGCCCTCCTCTAGGAGCTGGAGTAACCTGCAAAGATCTCTGTCCTCAAGGAATTGACATTACAGTGGAAAGAGACAAAAATTAAACAAATACACAAATAAATAAATAATCTCAGAGAATGTCAAAAGCTATAAGGGGAATTAAAATGAAAATGGGACTGAGAATAACGGGTTTGGGGGCAGTGGATATTTTAGAGTGGTCAGGAAGAGCTTCTGTGAGGAGTTGACTTTTGGGTTGATACCTGAATTCTAGGAAGGAGTGAGCTGTATGAAGATTCAGGAAAATCATGCCAAACAGAGGGAACAGTAGGTGCGAAGGCCATGACATGGGAAGAGCAGTAACATGTGAGGAACAGGAAGAAGGTCAATGTAGTGGGAAGGCAGTGAGCAGAGGTTAGAAGGGTACAAAGTGAAGGCAGGGAAGGTGCCAGATCACGTAGGGCCACCATGAAAAGAATTTTGGATCTCATTGTAAGTCAAGCTCCTGGAGAGTTTTAGCTTGGTGATCATAGCATCTATTTACAAATTCAAACAAAATTACTTGGGTCTTATCTGGAGGATGGACCCTCAGGTAAGAGAAGAAGCAAAGAAAAAATTCAGAGGCAGTTGAAGTTGTCTGGGTGAGCGATGGTGTGGCTTGTTCCAGGATGTGTTCGCGGAAAAGCAGTCAGTTTCAGGGTATATTTTGGATAAAGAGACAATACCTGCTGATGAATTTAATGTAGCTTGGGAGGAGGGAGGAAATCAAGGCAAAGATGACTGTTAGGCTTTTGCTATGAGGGACTGGAAGGATAATAATAATAACAGTGAACACTTATGTAGCACTTACTGTGAGCTGGACACAGTTCTAAGAGCTTTAAGTATATTATTTCAGTTTAATATTCACAACATCTCTATAAAGTCTTATTATCTTTATTTTACCATCAGGACCCAGAGAGACAGAGAAACACCCACGTGAGCCACATTCGTGCTGCTGGGAAGGGACAGAGCTAGGGATCTAGCTCGACGGTCCATGCCCTTCACCACCACAGGCTGCCTCTAATGGAGATGGAGAAGCCTGGGAAAGGCAGATTTGGAGGGGAAGACAGAGTTTTATTTTGGAAACATAATATCCACGTGGAGATAGCAAGTTGGTAGGTAGAAAATCTGGAAGCTGGAGCATAGTCGGGGCTAGAGAAATAAGTTTGAGAGCTGTGGGCATGTAGACAGACATGTTTGAAGCCACTTGGCTGACCCAGAGAGAGGGCAGCCCTGGACCAGAGAGACTGGGAAGGCCCAGCTGGGAGAGAAGGAAACCAGGGAGCGTGTGCACCATCCATGCCTAGAGGGGAGCTCAGGAGGCGGGGGTGTTACTCCAATACTCTGTGTCTGAGGAAGGTGGCACGAGGAGAGGCGGCCAGTCAGGACCTTCGGAGGAGCCGTTTCAACGCCGCAGTGAAGATGCAGGTGGAGCCCCAGCAGAGGAGGTGGAGGAGGGAATGGGCGAGGAGAGAAGGGGAGGCAGTGGGTGTGCACATCTCTCCCTAACTTTGTTGTTAAGGGAATAGAAGATGGCGGCAAGGCCATTTTTGTTTTTTAAGGCAAGACTTTTTTTTAAAGATAGAGTAAGTTAAGGCATGTTCTATGCTGACGAGATAATCCACTGAGTGGGGAAGTCGGTGCTGTGCAGAAACAGAAGCGTGATGGGGTGGACCCTTGAGTGCGTGACGAGGGTCTCTCCACGTCTGGTGTCTGAATGACTAGGGCTGGGGCAGCGCCTGGGCACAGGAGGAGCAGGGCGTTTCCACTGATCAGAAGGAAGGTGGGGTACATGGGTTAGGATTCTGGAAGTCTGCTCTCCTTGGTGCAGGGCGACTGTATTGACAGCAAGAAGAAAGGTCATCAGCGGAGAACTAGGCTGTGGGAGGGCGTTTTGGGGGGCTGAGGAGAAAAAAGAAGGACTTAATCTCCTGGAGGGTCAGGGGAGCAAATTAACTGGAGGCACCGAGCAAGATTGCGGAGAGTGAGGCGTCCCAATAGAGGAGAAGCAGCGCTTAGAGGGAGAAAGCTGATGTGTGTGCCGTGTGGAGGTGGGAATGGGGTACATGTCCCCTTGGCCCCCAGTCCAAGCACACCGTGGACATGACCTACTCACATGCACACCCAGCTGGCTCTCTGGAACCTTCTACAAGGATCCAACACTGCCCCATGTTCCTCTGCCTTCTGTGCACACTCAGGAAAACACTCACAACCCGTAGCATCCAGAGGCAGGTAGGTCCTGGATCAACACTGGCGTTAAAATGTTTATCTCTGAGGGGCCGGCCCGGTGGCGCAGGCGGTTGAGTGCGCGCGCTCCGCTGCGGCGGCCTGGGGTTCGCTGGTTCGGATCCCGGGCGCGCACCGACGCACTGCTTGGTGGGCCATGCTGTGGCGGCGTCCCATATAGAGTGGAGGAAGATGGGCACAGATGTTGGCCCAGGGCCGTCTTCCTCAGCAAAAAAAGAGGAGGATTGGCGGATGTTAGCTCAGGGCTGATCTCCTCACAAAAAAAAAAAAAAAAAAAAAAAAAAATGTTTATCTCTGAAATACACAAAGATGGGGAAATGGACCAGTTGACACTCATTATCACATGTGCCACATAATGCATTCTTGTCACTTACACCCCGCAGACTCATTTTGCTCAAGTAATGTTTAAAACATAAAAGATAAGTGTTTCAAGATGGCCCCAGAGTCCTTTTTTTTTTTTTTGCTGATTTGTCTCAACCTGCCTTCCATCATACAGATTCAGAGCCTTCCAATCCCTGGGCAGGCACATAACACGCTCCTTATAAGGAGCCATCAAAGGCCCAAATTGTACTGAGTGGGTCCCCCTTCTTTCTGTGGCTG
The DNA here is from genome assembly GCF_020826845.1 of Diceros bicornis minor. NCBI lineage: Eukaryota > Metazoa > Chordata > Mammalia > Perissodactyla > Rhinocerotidae > Diceros > Diceros bicornis. Next base: position 3,001,896 of record NC_080778.1, on the reverse strand, counting down.
TCAGAAAATGACCTTATTTATTTTGAAACAATGCTTCCTGCCTTTCTGTTCTATATAAATATAATTTCTATTTACTGTAGAGAATTAAGAAAAACAGGAGAGTATACAGAAGAAATTTAAATAACTTATATTTCTGCCACCCAGAGAGAACTACTGTTAACATTTTCGTGGATTTTCTTTCAGGCTTTTTATGCGTATATTTATATAATTGAGATTATTCTGTATATACACTTCTAGGCTCTGTTTTTTTTTTTTTTACTCAATATTGCATTGTCAGTAATACAGTCCAACCTGTGGTTTCCCCATAATAAAGGGGCCCTTTCCTCTGGTTGAACTTGTGAATAATTTCTTATTTTTTAATACTATAAGGAATGCTGCAGCAGTCTTGCAAACCTTTATCCTGAATTGACGGATAGTTTCTTGAATCCTAGACATTTTATGGGGCCAAGTTCACAAATATTAGGTTTTGCACAAAAGTTTGGAGTCACGATGACACCACACAGGAACTGCTGCTAGAATTAACATTTCAGCTACTCCGCATAATTCTTTAGTTTATTTGGGGTAAAAAGTTGCAGAAAAATATATACTTTCCTCTATGATATTTCTCTTTGTTTTCATTTTGAGGTGAGGGACCTCTGGGAGAGCAGTGTCAGCGAGGGCCCTGTGAAGACACAGGAGGGCTTGCCGGAAATCATTGCTGGAAGGAAGACTGGGGCACCTGCTGTGGGTTACACTGTCTCCAAAAAGGGATAAGTCCTAACCTCCAGAACCTGGGAATGGGACCTTATTTGGAAATAGGGTCTTTGCAGAGGTAATCAAGTTAAAATGGGGTCAGACCAGATTAAAGTGGCCCTAAATCCAATATTCCTGGTGTCCTTATAAATAGGGGAAACGTGGACACAGACATGCACAGGGAGATGCCGTGTGGAGATGGGGGTGGAGATTGGAGTGATGCTTCTACAAACCGAGGAGCACCAAGGCCTGCCAGCACCACCAGAGGCTGGAAGAGGCGAGGAAGAAATCTAGAGAGTCTCAGGCACCTTGGTCTCGGACTCCTGGCCTCCAGAACAGTGGGGGAACAAATTTCTGTCATTGTGAGCCCCCCGGTTTGTGGGACTTTGTTAGCCTGATGCTGCAAAGCTGCTGTCATTTCCTTGATCCCAACTCCTGTCCACGTGGCCCCTCCCGAGTCCAGGAGAAGAGGTTTTATCCCATCTTGATTCACGTGGATGATAACCTACAGCTCTAAACCCAGCGTCTTCCTCACAGAATGTTTCCAGATGTCTGGTTCATGAAACTGTGGTGACTTTAAGGAGACAGGTATGATGTGTGAGGCATGCTTGTCCTCTGAGAAGGGAAAGTCATTAAGAAGCTTCAGGGAAGAAAATATTCAGCGATGTTTTCAGAACATCACTCCAGTGCTTCAACACGCCAGACCTCTTGCTGGGAGCGAGACGCAAAGACGGAGGCTACCAGGCGCCTGCCCTCAAGGGGCTTCCTGCAGGCAGAGAATAAGCACACTAGAATGCCCGCCAAGACGCGCTGGGCAGGAAAACAGCCTGCGCCAGAGCTCAGGGGGTAAACGCACAGCACGTGCAGGACGCAGTAAGGACGGCCCTCAGCGGGGTGGTGTGGAAGAAGCATCTATTATTAATTCTATAATTACCGTAGGGTTACGGCATCAGCTGAAATGACATAGTTTTCTATTCTGATGAAATCTGGTTCTGATCAGTGACGAAGAATGTGAGCTATCAAAGAAGAATCCATAGCACCTAGTGAAATGAGTATCAGGACACGGGTGTGCCTTGGACCTTGTCTGTGAGTTTCTACTTAGATGATTCCAGTGATGGGAGACTGAAGACTGCCCAGACAGGTGCAGATGTTCCTCTCACCACCCCTTTGCGTGGCCTTTGGAGCGCTCTACTGGGTTAAGTGAACACTGAGTAGTTGGAGACCAACTTGGAGGCCTGGGACACCGTCCTGTCTCCACCCCAATTAAAGGTGGTGGTTGGAGGCAGTCCGTCTCCCTTACTTTTATTTCATTTTCTTCCTGAGAAGGAGGGAAGAATGTATGCCACCTGACTTGATTGTTGAGCTGGTTGTATTTATAGATACGCAGGTCTACCAGTTTTGGGCTGCAGGCTACATGTTCCGGAATTCTCTACCTACTGCCTGCCAGGATCTGGAGTTTGACTGCGGTGTGGAGATGGAAAGACCTGTGAAGCAGCGTGCTTTGTAGCTGGGTTACCTACGATTTAAGGAGTGTTAACATGTTTGTTGTCTCAGTACAGTCTGGTTTACCTTGTTCACACACTCCATGGTGACCCATCAAGGAACAGAGTCTTCAGAGAGTGAAACATTTGGCAGGTGAACTTTATGAGGGAAAAGGAAGGAGAGAAAGCACTAGCATGTGTGCCCCTTTAGACCAAGATGGGGGGTGTTCCTGGAAAACAGACGTGAAACCCATCATCCTTCTCTCGCCCTCCGTCCACCCCCTCTAGCACCCCAGCGTCCGGCTGGTGCACCTAGTGTCCAGCATCTTGTGGCCATGCCCAACCCTGAGGGCTCCCCCAGGAGGCAGGTCTCTGCCAGTCCCCTCTATCCCCCTCTGCTGCTTTCAACCACCAGTTAAGAGTGACCTGTGACCCAACCAGAGCACGTGCGTGTGTAAGGGGTCTGACCCTGGTGTGATGAGTCCTCCGGGTGGGGTGGTAGGAGTTCAGAGAAGGAGCTTTCCCATAGCTCCCTTTCCTCTTTGGTGTTTTCCTCCAGTGAGGGAAGGATCCTCCTAAGGAATGACGTGCTTATAGACCGGGCATTGGGTGGCCTTGCTGCCTTGCACATTTGTGACCGTCTGCAGTTGTGTGGTTTGTGCACCCTCAGAAGGGCAAGTGAAGGCCGTTCCATCCCAGGCTCCACATGAGCCACTGCCCAACCGGGCTGCATCCCCATTTCTGTCCACCCCCGGGGTGGGGTGCACGAAGGCTCCCTCCACTGCAGAGGCCAGGATGTCAGAAACAGATTTCCTGTTTCGCTTGGAACATGAAACCCCTTCCACCTGCAACAGTCTCTGAGACGACAGCTGCATGTTACAGAGACCAGCACACGGACACTGAGGTCGGATAAACTGGGTTCAGAGCCTAGCTCTACATGCACACGGGAAAACACAGGCAACCCAGAGCATCCAGAAGCAGATGGGTCCTGTAGCAACACTGACATCAAAATGTTCATGTTAGCCCTTACCAGCTGCATCCATTGATGACACTACCTGAACTTTCTGAGCCTCAATTCCTTTATCTGTAAAGTGGAATAACATACTGCTATGGGCTGAATTGCCACAACCCCCTCATTCATATGTTGGAGTCCTAACCCCCAGCACCTCAGAATGTGACTGTATTTGGGGTCTTTACAGGGGTGATCAAGTTAAGATGAGGTCATTTTAGGGTGGGCCCTAATCCCACATGACTAGTGTCCTTACAAGAAGGGGACATTTGGACACAGAAACAGATCCATACAGAGGGAAAATGACCTGAAGACACAGGGAGAACACAGCCACATATGTGGAGGGATGCGTCCACAAGCCAAGGGATGCCAGGCAGTGCTGACATCACCAGAAACTAGAAGACGCAAGAGGGGATTTCCCCTGGAAACTTCAGAGGGAACACGCCCCACCTACACCTTGATTTTGGACTTTTAGCCCCCGGAACTGCAAGAGAACACTTTTCTGTGTGCAAAGCTGTCCTGTCTGTGGGGTTCCCCAGGAAGCTAGCGGGTCTGGGCGCTGCTGCTTGGCCTTTGGTGAGTGACTGGTTCTCTCTGGCCTTCTCTCCTGGACCCCACAGTTCTTTAAATAGCCAAATGCTGAATAGTGACCAAGAGGATGGGGTATATAAGAATACAACAGACACCTTTTTTTTTTTTTGGTGAGGAAGATTGGCCCTGAGCTAACATCTCTTGCCGATCTCACTCTTTTTGCTTAAGGAAGACTGTCCATGAGCTAACACCTGTGCAGTCGTCCTCTATTTTGTATGTGGGTTGCTGCCACAGCAAGGCTTGATGAATGGTGTGTAGGTCCGCACCTGGGATTTGAACCCACGAACTCCAGGCCACTGAAGTGGAGTGTGCAAACTTAACCATTACACCTCCACGCTGGCCTCCAGATAGCATTTTTAAGATTCAGAAAATCTTCAATTAAAAATTTTTAGCAGAAAAAAAATTCTCTAGAACAGCTGAGGATACAAAAGAAGTGAAAGTTTAGTCTATGATAATATTTTCAACTTCAAATTTTCACAGTAGAAAAAGGTTTTGTCTTTATAACTAGTAAAAAAAAATGTGCTTCAGATTAACACCAAAATGAAAATACAGTATTTAAAAATTCTCCTAAGATGCGGCCCTCCTAAGAAAACTGTAAACCCGAGTTTGAAACACACTGGACCAGAATGGTTCTACTTCAGCTGGGCAAAGAGAAGAGAAACCAGATGCAAGCCTGGAGGAAATAACGAGAATGACAACAAAATTGCTCACCAAGTAACAGCAGCAAAACTATGGGGCACCGAATTCTTGTTGAAGTTGAAAGGTGAAGACCAGTAGGAGAACATAGAGCTGAAATCACAGGACTCGTTAGTCTCAGGAAGTGTCACCGGCTGTGCAGGGTAACTTCATTCACCAGTCCAGATCCAGGGCATATCCTCACTGTTGCCCCACTGGCTCCAAACCCAGGAGGTGATCTCCTAGGGCGGACACAGTGAGCACCTCGCCCTTTAGCCCCAGCCGGGCTCAGCCATGGGAGGTGCCAAGATCAGAAGAGAGGAGGAACGTGGTCCTGGCTGTGGACTGGCACTCTCAGCCTCATCGCAGGTGAGAGTGGCTCAGGCCACCCCCTGCATCTCCTCGGCAGCACACTCCCTTGGGGGGCATGCCCCAGCCTCCTCGGAGCCTTGCACACCTTTGAAAACACTCCTTTCATTAAACATTCCTCACAAACCCCCTTGGGTGTGCCATCGAGTTCCTGAAGGTCCACAACAGATACACAAGCTAAAAACAAACCTCCTGGCCTCCATCCCTGTGTTACATAAACAAATCATCAGGCCCGCAAAGGAGCAGAAATCACCAGCGAGAGACCACAGGTCTACGCTCTTGTGAGTGGACGGGTCACGCGGATGGGCTGAGGGAGCAAGCAGGTTGGGGCCACAGGAAGTAGGAATCAAAAGGACTATTGTGCCTTGTCTACTGGACACTTGTTTCCACCCAAAGAGTTCCATCTAGTGGGCCAATGAAGAGTATAGTGAATATAATCCACCGGACGGACGTGTGCACGTTACATGACTATAACATTGAACTCCAAGGCTTTCTACAAGCTGCCCCTCCTCTAGCCATGGGATCCTTAGAGTAAACTTAATCGAATCTCCAAGATAGATCGAAGAAATGAATGGGTCCAAAAAATTGTTTTTTTTTTTCTATTACAAATTCTACTTCTTAACCAAATGAGTACAGATTTCTAATATCTTTTCCTAAACCTGTCTTTGAGAGCTCAAACAGCATAGATGCAGCTCTGACAACTAGGGACTTGCTCCTGTGAATGGTGCAGCAGGCGGTCTGCTGTTTAAATGACTTTGTACCCTCAGCTGACTGGGATCGTGAAGAGCAAACATTTCTGCAAGAAGACCCAGCAGCAGAAGTGGCCAGACTCTCCAGCCACACTCCCCCACTGTCTACCAACATTGCGTGTAAATAAACTATGTGATTTCAAATTCTGAAGCCACTTTTTCTTCCTTCTGCTATTTTATCACTATCACTATTATTATTGAAATTGTTTGGCAGGATTTTACCAGGAAGGAAGGTCATTGCCTATATTCTGCCAATCAGAGGGTTGTGTAGAAACCATTGTCTTCCTAAGAATGACATAAAATTGTCTGGAACAATGCATTTCCCACGTTGTGAAGCCTGGACTTACTTTCCAGAATCATCCAGGCAGGCTTCTCCCCTGAGGCCTCGAGGCCAGCGCCTCTGAGGACACACGAGGGCGGCAAGCTCTTATTGGACAGTGTCATCTGTGACAAAACCAAATTGTGCTCAATTTCAGAGTCAGTTCGTCATCAACACTGGTAATGTGCAGCCTCTGAGCCCCGACCGCCGTGCGACCGTTCCGGTCATCTGTACATAATTTAAAATTGGCAGCAGCAGCCTGGATGGGGTTCTCGGAAGGCACTTTACAGTGGCCACTGCTCCTGTCCAGGCGGGTCAGCACACGGCCGGTGCCTCAAGCAGGTTAGTCTTGAACCGTCACCCATGAGGACAGGGGCCCTTCGACGTGTTGTGCGTGGAGTTCAGAGGTTAGGGCTCAGGCTGAGGTTGGTTCTCCGGCCACACCATGCTGACCCTGGGGCAGACGAAGGACAAAAGCAACCGTGCTTGCTTCCAGGTACCTTAAGAGGGGTCGAGGCACCACCTGGAATCCCATGTGCCGGGGACTGGCCGGCTGTGCCCGTCGGGGCCTGAGTGGGCTCAGGTGGGGGACCCCACACGGGTGCGGGTTCCTGCAAGAGGCCTGTGCCCACCCAAGTGACCGGTCTGCAGCAAAGGCCTGGAAGGATGGTGGCCGCAGCAGAACCCCTGCCTGCACAGTCGGGCCGTGCCCCCAGCCCCCTTCAGACATGGCAGACTCATCAGAGCGGGTCCTTGGTGCACACACAGCACAGGACAGCGTTCCTATTGCCTGATTAAAGGAATTTTCTTTTGTGAATTAAACCACACTACATAAACCCCAAATTGTCCCAATACCAGCCACACATGCAGCCAGTTTCAAAATGCTGGGGGCCACTAGGCCAGGGCTCGGACCACCCGGTACTTTAGCAGCTTCTGTGCCTCCGTGGGGAAGGCCAGTCCCTGCGTGGGGGGTGGGAGCATCTCAGCAAGGCCTGGGAACAGTTACAAGGACAGCTCCCTCCCTGCTGTTTCCATAATTGCCCTTTCTCAACCCAATATGATTTCAATGGAAAAAAGCAAACACATCCATTTTGGTCAGCCCTCTTTTCTCCCTCTCCCTGAATATTTCTCCTTTTGCTTACAGGCGATAAGGGCTGACTGTGGATTGTGACTTCAGAGTCGAGGTCCAGCGCACCTGGGCTCCTGGACGGGGGCTGGGTGGGAGCAGGTGGGTGAAGGGACGCCCGCAGGAGGGAACGCGCTCAGAAAGGAAAAGTGGTGAGACCACGTGCATGCTTGATGTGAAAGCCAGAGTCTGGTCCCTTCTCCATGGAAAACACAACTGCAAGCATCTGTCATCTAAACACAATTGTCCTATCAAACAGTATCATTCTAACTTGTTAAAAAATAAACCTCAGAAAGAGCCTCTGGAGCCTAGTCTCGCAGCTCGAGGGGACAGACCCTTCCTTCCTCACTGAGTTTGACCCTGGTCCGAAGTAGGGCTCAAGGTGACCTTGTGAAGGCCTCGAGGGCTTGTTCCTAGCAGATGCCCATTTCCAAAGCCATAAGAGAATGAAGGCCTGAGATGACAGTTGTCTTTCTATGGCAGTGTCATGTCAAAGACGACTAACTTTCCCCAGGAAATAAAATATTGAATAGTTATAGAATGTACGGAGAAGTTATGTTTTCTCATCTAACACAGGAATAGTTGTGCTGCCCTGGAAATGGGCTCCAGGACCCCACAGTCCCACACCAACAGAGAGGCTGACACTGGAGTTGAGTCCAACAGGATGCGTTTGTATTAAATACAAGAGGTGGGGGAAGGAGGGTCTGCGGGGATCCCTGTAGGAAGGAGGTGGCTAAGGCAGTGAGGGCGCCGTGACAATCAGGGACAGTGTGGACCTGCTGGGCCAGGACGAGGAAGGTGCTGGGATATCAGAGGAGCATCTCCTGTGGTCCTGGCTCAGAATGGAGGGGACCGGGGTAGGGACGTGGGTTATCATGTCCTCATGCAAGTCCAGGCCAGAGGAGATGAGGATGGACCCAAGCAGTGTTCTGGAAATGAGGTCGATGGGATTTGGCAAGAAGTGTTTATTGAGCTATGCAAATTTGAATACATTAGTGCGTTGATGTTCATCAGTTTACAAAAGTGAGGATAATTCTAGTTCCTATAATTTTCTTTGCCCTTTCCCTCTCTGTCTCTATCTCTTTCTGTCTCTGTCTCTGTCTATCTCTGTGTCTCTGTCTCTCTCTGTCACCAGTAAAGTGGGATAGTCTCTTTCTTCCAGGAGTGTGGTAGAGAACAGTAAGTGGCTTGTTGCTGTGGAGTGGGAGTGGAGAGGTAGTGGTTCCTATCATCCTATATTTTCAGAAAGGATAAGACTGTGTTGAGCCCTGAGCACAAGCTGACCCCTCTCTCTCAGGCCCTAGTTATTTATATTTTAGTCCTGTCTACTCCTGAAAGCTGTAATTATGAATGACACTTAAAATTTATGGTCACCTGTGGTCATAGCAATGTTTGCTCCTTGTCTGTGTGCGGAGCTCTCTTCGGCCCAGTGTTTCGGTGTCGGCCCCATGAGGTACTTGGCTCCCGATAGAAGAACCTGCCGGTCACAGCTCTGAGGAGGGTCTTCAAAAGCTCCGATCCTGTGGCAGAACCCTGGGAGGCCGGTTAGAAACGCATAGCTCTCTCCCTCCTGTATCAGAATCTCTGAGCAGCCTCAACAGTTTGCATTTTAACAAATTCTGGAGACTTTTAGGCACATTATATTTTGAGAATCTCTGCCTGAGAAATTAGGAGCTACTTTTGAATTCTGATCTTTAACTTGTTGCCTCATGCCATCCCCTTATGAATACAATTTCTAGGACACTGGGTCTTGATTCTGCTGGTTGGAACAAAACAGAAAATTATCAGAAAGATGGGCTGAAAAGACAGAAAAAAGGTGGGAAGTTAACACACACACACACACACACAATGCCCATTAGGTGGCTAGAAACTCAACAGGAAATGAGCCACTTTCCAGGGCATATGCATGAGTGTCACTAGTTATACCCTAGTCAATCTTAGATGGACTTCAAGTGAAATACTGTAGCATACTCTGACATAACCTCTGGAATTGGTCGTATCTAAAGAGAAAAATTTTACAATTATCTCAAAAAGTTCTGAAAAAGAATATATAGCAAATGACATCTCTGTTCCCCAAAGAAGTTAAAGGCTGTCCTCAGAGACATACGGCGCACCCTGTGCTGCCAATTTGCACCAAGAAATGAAAGGAGAACAGAACGTGAGAGGAGGAGGGCAGACGAAGATCACCTGTCTGTTAGGACAGAATGCATTTTTCTTCATAAGACACACACACGCTCCTAGAGAAGCGGCAGCAGATGCTGTTCCTGGGAGACGGAAAACCCCACGTGTATTCAGGGTTCCTGAGGAGTTTCCCTTCTGGAAGGGGAGGGCATGGCTGTGCATGGCGGTGCCCTACCTGGCAGGGGCCTCCTGGCCGTGAGTCAGCTGTTCCAAGCAAGCGCTCTGTGTGGCCTCGGCTTGCAGGTGTGGGAGAGAGGATCACACCATTTCCCCTCCAATTCCAGCTGGAGGAGTGTTTGTCACACTCAATTTCCAAGAAGAAGTGCTGCTCACCACTTCCCCTTGGCGACCCATCCCCACAGAAGACCTGCTGAGTGCTTCAGAGCCAGGCTCTGTGCTCATGGGCCCACCGGGCAGGCTCGTCCATAATGGTACTTTGTCTCCATGTGGGTCTCAGGGCATCTGAGCCCAGTGCGGGTGCTGGTCCAGCTCTCACCCAATCAGAGTGACCAACTCAACTCTCAACTGTGTCTTTGCTGTGGAAACGGGGACTCATCTATTATGTCGGAGGGTTTTAGGTGTTTAGTGAAGATGGTGAACTTACTGCATCTATTTTTCACAAGTTTCTTAAGATGAGAAAGAGAAGAGATTTCATGGTTACTATTGTATAGATTTAAAGAAGAGGCAGAGAAGTTAACATTTGGCCCACCCATCAGTGTCAGACCTGGAAACCAGACAACATCCTTAACTCAGCCCACCGCCGAGCCGCCAACATGATACCCTAATAACCTCCAGCAACATATGAGTGCTTAAAAGAGAAATCTGCATTTTACAACTTAAAACAAATGTTAAATAACCAGAAACACTTGTTTAGACTTTAATCTTAACACGGAGGGGAAAACAGTTCCCTAAAAGTCAGGTTCACATGTGTTCTTGAGTCCTGAGGGTGTCAGTTAAGAAATCCTCACTTGCCTTCAGGCCACAGGGGCCAGAGGTGGAGGGGCCAGGGGAGGCGGTGTGTTAAAATGCTGACCCTACGACTCTATCAAAGAGGTATTCTGCTTGAGAAAGAAGAAAAATTCTACTAGTTCAATAAACATTTCTAGTTATTTGTTCAAAAAAAATCCCTTGGTTGAATATCACATGACACATTCCAGACGGTGATGTTATAAGAATTTCTTTTTACCATCTCCAAAGCTTAGACGATATTTTGTTCAGTCAGGTGAGAAAAAAACCCACCTATTTTTAATGCACATTTAAAATAAAAAATGAATGTATGTACAACAAACTACCCATAACTTCAGTACTTGTTATTATTAAAGCAGTTGCTAGGATGACTTTGGTATGGAACAGGAAATGATGCCCTATGGGTGAGTGAATAGGAAAAACACAGATGGTTTTCTGACCCTCGGGCTGGTGTCTTCTATACGATGTTTACACCCTGTCTTCGCTTCCTGGGGCCACGTAACAAAATACCATAAGCTGGGTGGTTTAAAACAACAGAAGTTTGTTCTCTCCCAGTTCAGGAAGCCAGAGGTCTGGAATCAGGGTGTCACAGGGCCCCGCTCCCTTGGAAGCCTCCAAGGGAGGATCCTCCCGCCTCTTCCAGCTTCTGGTGGCCCCAGGTGTTCCTTGGCTTGTGGCCACTTCACTCCAGTCCCTGCCTCTGTCTTCACACAGCCGTCTTCCCTCTGTGTTAGACTGTGTCCTAATCTTCTCTTCTTATGAGGACACAAGTCCCTGGATTAGGGTCCACATGACCTCATTTTAACCTGATCACATCTGCAACGACCCTATTTTCAAATAACGTCACGTTCACAGCACTTCCACATATCTTCAGGGGAGCACAATTCACCCGTAACATGTCCCTGAGCTCTTGATAAGTTTGTTTCTTCCCCACAGCTTCCCCACCAAGCCAGGGAGTTAGATTATATGAGAAAAACAAAGGGCCTCCTGGACTCCTGTGGTGCTGCAGGCTCCTGAATGGGGCTGGTCCTATACACGTAGCACAAGCACATGAGGAACAGCAGGGGAGGAATTTCAGTGGCCCTCTGAGGAGAGGACCGCCTCGGCAGACTCCCTGCCTGCCCACGGCGGTTATCAACAACTGCAGCCTCGCCATATCCTGCCAGGCCCTCAGAGCCAGAGGTAAATTTGACTCCAACAACCAATTTCACAGACCGCGATTGCCCAGGGCCCTCCGTCTCCCTCCTGGGTCTCCACATCCTCTCTCCAGCATCCCCCAGGTCATTCAAATCCCAATGCAAAGCTCAGCGCTCCTCCTGCGTTGCACCCAACTAATAAATCCTCCTGTCAAACCTTGGAGGTGTTACATAAATTGTTTTAAGGCTTGTGAGGTGTCAGGAAGTCTTGTATCAAGATCTGTACAAAGTCCTGCCTTTCCCCAGCTGGCTTCATTTCTTCTTTCTCTTCTTCTCTCATCTGCATCCTCTCGCTTCACACCGCAACCCCAAAAGCAATACATTCTCTCCTTCTTCTCATGCAGAACATTTCCACACACACTCAAAACCCCTGACAGCCTCACCTTCTCTACTAAAGCATGTATCCCGGTACGTGTCCACCTAAACACAGTCCTCATCCAAGGAGAAATGTTGGAATTCCGCCACCGTCTGCTAAGACATTAAAGATTCTGCATCACATTTCACACAGGAATGAAAAGACCCCACACATAGAAAAATAATCCTGTTAGCATGCTCTTTAAGATGATATATAGATCTATCTAGCTATCTAATCTAAATGAGCAAATTTCTATTGGAAGGAAGAGAGACATTGCAGTGTGTGGAAGAAAGCAGAGGGTTTTGAACATGATGTGGGTGGGGATGAGGTGGGAAGGAAAGATAGAGCTTCAAGTAGATAAAAGGCCAGTGAAGAACAGTTTACACATGTACAGTCCCCAAGCAACCCTGATGAATTGTTTGTTTATTATTCCAATAAAATCATATTTGTCTTAACCACAAATATTTTCTAGTTCAACCTACATTCCATGGAAGACCAAAAGCAAAATTGACATGGCTGAATGAAAATGAGCAAGTTTTGGAAAAAAAATGAAAATTTCAATTCGTTTTTCCTTGTTTTAACGAAAAAGTTATATGAGTGTATCCTTTGAAAACTCAAAGGCCTTGCAATAGGTGAGAGGTTCAATTTTCGACAAGTTACAAAGACCAAAGTCAAGCCCTCAGTGATGGCAGAAACAACCTTTGGAGCTGAGCGGACTTCCCAGATGCCTCTCAGTTACCGTCAGAGACCTCAGACCCCAGGCCATGGGGTAGTTTGTAAGCTGGACAATTCCTACAGGGAACGCGCCTACATTCAACATTTACCGACTCTGTTCTGAAGTTAAGCCACTCTTGCATACATCATTCCAAAATTTGCTTTCACTTTAGATTCCCCACATTTTCTCAGGGTCTTTATCAGTTTTTCTATTGATTTACAAGATGGCAACACAGGGCTGGCCTAGTGGTGCAGCTGTTATGTGCGCATGCTCTACTTCAGAGGCCCAAGGTTCACAGGTTCCTGTCCTGGGTGTGCACTGATGCACTGCTTGTCAAGCCATGCTGTGGCGGTGTCCCATATAAAGTAGAGGAAGATGGGCATGGATGTTAGCCCAGGGCCAGTCTTCCTCAGCAAAGAGAGGAGGATTGGCATCAGATGTTAGCCCAGGGCTGATCTTTCTCCTCCCCCGCCACCCAAAAAAAGATGGCAACACAACTCATGCAAAGTCTAAATGGAGCCTGTGAATCATGGTGCCCTGGACCAACCTCACTAGCAGAGGGTATGCTCAGGGCCCAGGGGTGGGGACTGTGGCACCAGCCATGTGGGGCCAGGTCAGTAATCTCTCCTGCTGCTGATGAGATTGTAAAATGGGATTTTGTCATTGTGAAGAAAGACCAGGCAGTTTTCTCAAATGTTAAAGGAATAGGGGGAAAAGTCAAGATTATGACTCAAGGACTTATCAAAATTGTCTTTTAGACACAACTCTAGGTCATTGTAAGAAGTTTTGTTTTGGAAGATTCTCCCTGAGCTAATATCTGTTGCCAATCTTCCTCTTTTTTTTTGCATGTGGGTTGCCATCACAGCATGGTCACTGACAGATGAGTGGCGTAGGTCCGTGCTTGGGAACTGTACCCAGGCCGCTGAAGCGGAGCATGTAGGTCATTGTAAGGATTTTTTAATGGATCAGTAATCTTGTCAGAAATTGATAAATGGATTTAATATTTTATTCTTTCCAGTAGGAATTTCAGTGGTTGCATGAAATTTTTGTAAGTGGAGGAGATGGTTCTATTAAGAAAGTAGTAATTATGTTTTGTAGCTAAAAATATTTTTCTGGAAAAATACAATCATGGTTCTAAGCCAACTCAGTGTTTTTGAGCTATTTCTGTAGAGAGTTCTGAAGATTATTCCATATTCTAGAAGTGTAGGGATAGGATTGCATTTTAAATCTCTGACTCGTAATATAAAAGTAGGTATTATAATCTTATCCTCTTTATTTTTCTCACAAAATACAATGGAAATAATAATTATAATATTTGCATTCTGTTAAATAAAAAGACACATTGTTGGGGCTGGCCCGGTGGCACAGCGGTTAAGTGCCTGTGCTCCACAACGGCGGCCCAGGGTTCGGATCCCAGGAACACACCGACGCACCGCTTGTCAGGCCATGCTGTAGTGGCGTCCCACATAAAGTGGAGGAAAATGGGCATGGATGTTAGCCCAAGGCCAGTCTTCCTCAGCAAAAAGAGGAGGATTGGCATCAGATGTTAGCTCAGGGCTGATCTTCCTCACACACAAAAAAAAGAAAAAGATATTGTCAACTGAGATAGATCTCAGTTTGAAACAGCTCATATCATTAGAGGACATGAGAGGGTAGACAATAATGGTTCCTTAAAGTTGAGATTTCATGGACTCAGAATCTTCTAATAAATTTGAACACCAACATATCGTTGAAGACAACATATATTTTTATTTATTTGCCGAGTAAACATTATAGAGAAGTTTAATCTACTATCATCATTATTTCATTTGAGGAAAAAAAGCCAAAAAAGATGAGGGATAGATTCTAAGTCAATAACAATTTTTGTATTGAATAAGTTTAGCATTTCTTTGCTTCGTTTGCTACAGACCAATTAAAACATCATGCATTTATTAAGTCGGTGAATTTGAATTTGGGATATTGATTGTGAATCCTGGCCCTGCTGCTTATTAACTCATATGAACCAGGACAGTTACTGCATGTCTCTGAGTTTCATTTTGCCTCACAGATTTGGCGTGAAAATTAATTGAAGAAACGTATGTCAACGTGATCAACACCAGTAGAGTAGGTCTTCAGAAAACGTAATTTCCCTTCTCCTTCACTCTTATTTATCAAGCTGGCATATGGGCCATACAGCCCATGGCCCTTATAATAAATATCTTAAGATATTCACGGCCATTATATCATATCTCTTGCTCCCATAATAAACCTATGAGATGGGAAAGTGTTCTGAACAATAAAGTGCTCCTCCTATGTTAGTAAATCAAATTATAATTTTATATTTTTGAACAATCTGTTTAATTTTTCTCTTCTATTATAAAATATCATCATTTTACATTTTGAAAAAAGAAATACTCTTCTTGCTGTTATTGTTTTGTTATAATTAATGTTTATAAAATTTGTTATAAGGAGATTTTCATTTTTATGTGAACTGAAAAGATCAATTCTCTCATCTTTCCATAGTTGTGAAGCATCTTATACTTTTCTTTGGCTTTTTGTTCAGCCCTGAATCAAATGATGGGCTTTTTCTCTCAGATTTTTCTCTCAGATTTTCAAGTGACAGCTTCATAAAACTATAGATACTATTGTCTATAACTAGGAATTGCATTCAAGTTTCATAGATATGTTTTATTTATTTTTATTTTTTATTTTTTATTTGCTGAGGAAGTTTTGCCCTGAGCTAACATCTGTTGCCAATCTTCCTCTTCTTGTATGTGGGCCACCACCATGGCATGGCCACTGACAGACAAGTGGTGTAGGTCCACACCTGAGAACGGAACCCAGGGCCACTGAAGCGGAGCGCACCGAACTTAATGACTAGGCCACTGGGGCTGGCCCCATAGATACATTTTATATGGGCAGTTTTGAGTGCTTTTAGTTAAATGTAATGGACATTTATTTCATTAAGATTTATATCAATCTCAAGAAGACTCATAGGATGATAATCAGTATAATAATATAATGAATTATTTAATCATACGTCTACACTATCCATTGAAGAGGAAGGAGAGTGTGTGCTTTCTTATATAAGAACTAAACATATTGCTTCACTTGGGCAGTATAGTGTCTCTAAGTTTTCTATTTAATTATGCAAACACTCTCCATCTTCTGAGAATAGGAACATATTAAATTCACCTGCAAAAAATAAAATAAAACAAAACAGTATTTTTTCCAGAAACAAAATTTATATAGGGCGGATATTTTGTTTCATTACCCAAAGAACACGGATGATCTAGTAAATATCATCAACTCTAGTTTTAAAAAAGGAGACTTTCTGTAAAAGCAACACCTAATGCAAAATCCAAGCCAGCAAAGTTGTGGGGTCCCATGGTGATAAGTAAGGTAAAACACACCAGCCATGGCCTCTCATGAAATGGTAATTATTCTAAGTAACAAACTCCAAAAACATTCACTTTATTTAATATTCTTAGAGTTAAGAAGATCTTGAAGCATGCTGCTGTTGGTGGCACGTTTTATTGGTAAAGAATGTCTGCAAGATTGCCTGAGCTCATGGACCCACTGCTGACTCTTCCTTGTGCATTTTCTGTGCAACATCTACGTGATAACCATTCACACTGACTCTTCAAGTCCATGGTACAAACCGAGAGTATGGCTTTGTAAAAGCAGAAAGCAAACAAATAAAAAGATTGAACGTGTTAAATTAATTAGACAAGGAGGCCATTAGACTGAGGGGGCTCTAGCGCTGTGGTGGCTCACCTAAGCACCCAGAGCCTCAGCCTGTAAGTGGCTCAATGTTACGAAATCGAAACCTAAAGACCACCCATCACAGCCAAGGAGGTTTCAAGCTCCAGCCAATCAATCGTTTCCTGACTTTATTTTCTCCTTTTCTCTGTAAAAATCTCTCCTGAGCTCCTCTTGGTGGAGCGCCCCAACCACTTCCAATACCAATAAATTTTTGCTCAAAAGAACTCTTAAAATTTAATATGCCTCAGTTTATCTTTTAACAAAGTAATTATAAATAAACTTGTCAATTTGTTCTACAATGTTTTTAGTTTGTTTTCATCGAAATGACTGATGTTGTTGAAGCTATTAATTATTGTCATCTGGACATGGCCCTATTGGACAAAGCTGGTAGACCAAATCAACCCATAACTTTGTTATGTTCAACAAACAGTGTGGGAGAAGTATAGAACGGATTTAAGGTATGTGCTGTGAAAATTAAGTCTATCCTGATTAGAGAAACACTCCCTAATCTTACTGTTTTGTAAGCAATCTCAAAATAGCTTCCTTTTAAATGTAAATGGGAGGATGAGAGAAAATAACCATTCTTGATTGAAGAGAGAAGCACCTCACACATGCTGAGGACACCCCTCGCCCGCCCCGTGTAGCTCAAGTGACAACCTTCAAGTCCTTTGATAATGTTGATTTACAGTCAGTGTGACAGTTATAACAAGAGAAAACTCTTCTAGAAGCAACCCCAGGCCCTATCTTCTTGGCACTGCGCAGGTTGAGGGCTCTTTAACAACGTTGTTTTGTAAGATTTGTGACGCTCACTTCATCCATTTATGGTAATGTATTTCGTCTATACATACCACATTTTGTGTGTGCACATTTCGACCAGTGCACGTTCCCATGACTTGTTCTCATTTCATTTCTTTATATCTCACGTTGCTGGGCAAAGATGATCTCATGGAATTCTCACAACCACGGCGTTAGAGTGGGAACGTTGATATTGTCATCATCATTCTACGACTGAGCAAACTGAAATTCTGAGGGGATGCATTGTGCCCCAGTCCACCTGGTCTCTTCCGGTGGAAGCAGGCGAGATCCAGCCCACCAGGCTGCCCGTGCAGGACAGCGCATACCGAGGACGTTTCACAGAATCCATCCCACAGGCATCTTCCTTCCTTCCTTCCCTCCTTCCTTCCTTCCTTCCTTCCTTCCTTTGCATATCCTAACTGGAGTTCATATTCAATACATAGATATGAGAAGTCTGGAATGCGAGAGAAATGTGCTTCTGGTGCTGCCCAGGGAGTAAGCACCCTGCAGCCTACCTCTCCTACTAATTACCATAAAAACAGCAATGAAAACCAAAAGGCAACTACCCAAGGACTCTGAGAGTGAATGATAGCAGTTATGTTAAGGAGGGAAGTTGCAATTTAAGAAATCCTACTGGATGAGTTTCCTTTCTGACCTCCTAGCTTTGACCTGAAAGCTGCCCTAGTTAGGAGCTAGTTAGTTAGGAAATGCATAGCAGACACAGGCAGTGAAGTCTCTGACCTGTGTCTGACAGTGAAAAACACCATCTGTCTGTCCGGACCAGGAAGAGGGTCCCCGGAAAGACTACAAGTGTGGGAGGAAATCCCCAATTATTTTCTTTCTTTTTTTTTCTTTTTATTTTTTTTGGCTATTTCTTTTCTCCCCTGGCCTTGTTCTTGTGGTGGCTTTAAGTCCTACAGCTCCCTGCAGCAATGATAATGCAAGAACCTAAAGCCCTAAGAAAAAACTTGTCTTCTGGCCAGAGGAATAAACCCAGTAAAGAGGACCCAGTAGTCTAAGAGTATGTAAAATCCCCTTTATTTTTTTTTCTTTCTCTTGTGTCTGCTGCACTGAGTGGCTATGACACAGACACCTCCAATCTCTAGGGGAAACCCATTGGAGGCCTTGCCCATAAAGGTGAGACAGTCTCAACTTAACTGGGTTGATTACCTATTAAAACAACAACAAAATTTTTAACATTTCCCAGAAGATTTTAACAGGAGGCAGAATTTCATAATGTATTACTAAAATGTGTTCAGGATACAATCCCAAATTATTTGACATACAAAGAACCAGAAAATTATGACCAACACTCAAAGGAAAAGACAATCAACAGAGCCCTATCTCAAGATGACACAGACATTGGCACTATCAGACAAAGACTTTAAAGCAACTACTATAACTATTCTCCTTGAGATCAAGGTAAATGCTCTTGAAATGAATGGAAAGTAAAATTCTCAGTGGAGAATGAGAATCTATGAAAAAAGAACCAAATGGAAATTTTAGAATTGATAGATGAAATAAAAAATTCACCGGGTGGGCTTGCTGGAAAAATGTAGATGATAGAGAGAAAAGTCAGCGAACTCAGATCAATAGAAATTATCTAATCTGAATAACGGAAAGAAAAAATAATTGAAAAAATAAACAGAGCCTTAGGAAACCGTAGGACAATATCAAAAGTCTAATATTCACATCATCGGCATGCCAGAATGGGAGGAGAAAGAGTTTGATGCCTGGAGGAAAATTATTGGAAGGAATAGTGACTAAAACCTTTCCAAATATGGTTCAAGACAAAAATCTACAGATTCAAAAATTCAGTGAACCACAAAGAGGATAAACTCAAAACCATGTCTGGACACATCCTACCTGGAATGCTGAAGACTAAGCATAAAGAAAAATATTTGAAGAGGTGAGAAAAATAAAGTTTTTTTACTAGGCCCAAATGAACAACAGTGTATTCACACACACACAAAAAAAATCCATCTGTAACTGTTTCCTTTTGCATAAAATATTTAAATCAACAAATAAAGTGGAGAAAAGGGCTTTTTGGCTCTGGAAAAGGATGTGCAAAACATCAAGTAAAATAAGAATTAGTGGGTAAATTATCTAAATATTTGGAACCTCAAACAAATATTTGGTTTGATTTTGAGGCAAGTAAACGACTCGGTTGCTTCTTTTTTTATCCCTTCTGCCTCGTCGTCTGTGATGATGGCCAACAAATGAAAACATTGTAAGGTGACTGATTCAATATCATCAAGGGATGCCTGAAGAAATTGCATGTTATACCTCTGAAAGACAGGGAACCTTGGAAGCTTATTTAAAAATTATGATGCCATCAACTGTTTTATTCTCTAACTTATTTGATAAAGATGGCATTTCTCAATCAATATTCTCTTATCAGTGTCCTGGAATGAAATTAAGGCTTAATATTTAACCATCTAGAAAATTTGTGTATAATACTTAGGATTTGAGTGGTCCACCACCAATCTGCTTCTTTCTACAGCTGTCCTACATTTGGGGACCTTGTTTCTTCATGTATCACAAATAGTGATAACAAAATTCCCAGCGGTTTAGAAGTATGGTCCAATATATATCTTAAATCTGAGTAAATCCCCTAGGTGTGTAGAAGACCGCTATGAACTATCTAAAATGTTTCCCCCTCTTGGTCGAAGGCATTTTATTATGTCTTTTTGCAACTGTAGTTTCCAAATTCCTAAAACTTACCATAAAAGAAGAAAGCATTATAAAGATGAAATGTGCAAAGAAATTTAGGGGGAAATTAGATGCAAGCCTTGCTTGTTGACACACGAGTGAGATGGAGTTGAACTGTGTCTTCATTTATAGTGGAGTCCGTTTAAAATCTTGATGTTGAACTGAGATCTAGCCACAGATCTATCTGCTCTACAGATATCATCTCGACCTTAGGTCATGTTTTAGAAGAGGCTAGTTGGACTTCTATCATATGTAAATCCAAAAGAAATGAAGCAAGTTATAACAAAAGTTTACTCTCATCCGAAGAAGAAAAAACAGGTAATTTATGATCCACTAAATATAGGCTCAGAAGAGAAAGAAAACTATCTTTGCTATCAAAAACCAGTTAACGTTATGTCCTAATTACATCTACCTGAAAACTATTTGTTCATAGCTATGGAAAGGATGAGAGCATTTGATCATTTTATAACTACTTTTGCTATTTTAATGGCATGTTAATTATAATAATAGTAAATGGGTACACTCAAGGATATTTTTGTGTTTTTTATTATATTTTTCCTTTTTAATTCTTATTAATAAGAGCATCTAATGAAGTTTTCCTTAGTAAGAAAAACTAAGGATTTCGTATTTCTTATTTTGGGGAAGGCAAGGATTACTAGTAAGTCTGGTCTTGTATGTGGCTCACCTTCACTCCAGTGTGGAGGATAAAGGATGACATGGTCTTTGCTTAATGTTTTGCGCCATGCTGCTGGAAATAAACACAATAAGCCCTATTTTGAAAATGTTTATGCATGAGTTATATTACTTTTGGAAACTTTGAAAATCATGCGTTAGTTATTAAAGAAAACTCACTTATCTTGTTTTTCTCTTTTCCCACAGCCCAGAACCAACGCATGTCCAATGATCCACCTCCCTATGCTGCTCATAAGAAGTGGGAGACTATGAAACAAGGAACAGGTGACAATCTCTATTCTTAAAGAGTTTTCTAACTCTGTGCAAGGGCATTTGAAATATTTAGTCATGTTTGTCATTCACATCAAGTTTTAAAATTCTGAGATGTCATCTGAGCCTGTAATCTTTGCCCATATTGAATTGAATAAAACTAAGCTGGATTTGTTATATGTTAATATCTTAAACTTCCAAGTCCTACAAAAATATATGGCAAAATAACAAGCTTGATATTTTGACTATGATTCTAGTGACCGTTTATTGTGAAAGAAACCGGAAGATTCTTATCTTTGTTTATGTAGACGTGTACGACTCTACACCTTTTCAGTTGTCACACTCGATACTGATCTGTCAGCTTTTTCTCAGGCTGCTCAACTAGACTCTCTATAGAAGAAACTACGGAAAAACCCATGAAGAACATGTAGAATGCAAAATAATGCTATTATTTGTGAATTTGAAACCCATACGAAGATGGTAATAATAATTTGCTTTCTTAAATCTCTTCAAACCGTAATTACCTTGTGTCTTGAATCTCATTTGAAGTATTTCTTCTAGTTTAAATTGGAGAAATACCTGGAGAAAAGCAGAGTGGATCACTCAGCTGTTAGGAGAATGTCCAGGCAGGGATAGAGGCCCTCAGAGACCCTCTTGGTCTAGGAGAATTACAAACATTGTAGGTTATTCCACAGGCCAGAGGCTCTGAGAATTGTCTTCCAAACCTGCTTCCCAGGAGATCAGCAATAGGAGACGACCGCGGCTGCAGGAGAGGGTGCAGCCTGGAGCCTGCCCAGCGCCACAGACCACCTGAGATCGCTTCCCCTGGGATACTCCTCTCCCTCCAGGCCTTTTCTCCTGACGAGTCAGTGGTCTGCACTGAGGGTCTCAGGAAGCATCAGCTGAGGGCAGGATACATTACAACTCGCCTCTGACACGAAGAGTCAAAATCTTACATTTGGGTTCCAACACATGTTTCTGAAAATTGTGATAGGACAATAGCCTTGAAAACTCAAGCTTTTAATTTGCAAGAGCATTGCATTTGGAGGCTCAAACAGTTAATCCAGGACTAAAGTTTGGCAAAGACTGTATGTCATAAAGGCAGCAAAGAAGAGAAGAAAATCCAGACTACTCTGCTGTCACAGACTGGACGAACGTGTTCCCAGAAGGGAGAAGGAGGAATCTGGGGGGAGGGAAAGGGCTCAGCCTGGCGTGAGTGCCTGAGCAGCGGCCCTGTCTGCTCTGTCCTGCACCCTGCCCCCGACCTCACTCTAAACAGTGGAGCCCTGGTTTTGAGGAGTGGGTGACAGAGACCATCTAGGTTAGCTTCAAGCTGCAAGTTGAGGAGACCTGTCCTTCTCTCCCCAGGTGAAGTGCCAGCAGGACAGAAGACAGAGAAGACAGAGACGTGTCCGACACCCATGGCATGGTAGCCATGGCACAGAAGTGGCAGCAAAGCTCCTAGGCACTGAGATGGTTCCATTGCTGTGACCCAGAGTCCCAAACTCTCTCAAGCCCTCAGAAAGGGGCTGGGACGCAGGAGAGAGAGGGCCTGCTGGACAGCTGAGAACGATTCCTGCGATCCCCATGGGCCAGGTGCCCAAGCTTATTACAGTGGCACCCGGACATCGTGCAGCTTTGGCAGAAGTGGAGGCTGATGACCAAAGGCCAGATAGCGGGAGTTTCCCTCAGCAGCTCCAGCGGACGCCCCGGAGAGCACAGACCAGATGCTTCCTTCCTCTGAAGACGCACGGAAGATGCGCAAGCCCCTTTGGAACTTAGCGCTCTGGGAGGAAGGCAGGAGGCAGCATCGGAATCAGCTAAGTTCAAACTGGAAATGACTCAGGGTTCAAGGAGTTGGCAGTTTTTACTTGGAAGTGAGCAGGTTAGATTTTCTGCCACAAGAGGTACTGTGACTCAACTGAAATTAAACTCAGACTTAAAAGAAAATAAAGTGACTTTTATTAAAAACAAAGCTGAGCTTGTGGCTCATGGGAAAACTGAATTGGCCACCTACGGAGTTCAGTGGCCCTCCCCGCATCGGGTATTCAACGAATGCTAATTTATCAAACACGGAGTCGACCGGAAAAGGGATTAGGCATTCTCAAGGCATCTCCTGTCAGAAGAACTAGGACACCCCCAGTGATCCACCTGGAAATTGTAATGGCCGTTCCCGAGTTTATCCTCTGGACTAAGACGTTAGCCGCACGCGCGGGAAGTGGCTTTGCTCTGATCTCTGTGAAGCTCTGAGGCAGCGCCGTCCAGTAAACCTTTCTGCAATGATGGAGCTGTTCTACACACTCTCCTGATGTATTGAGCACTTGAAATGTGGCCAGTGTAACTGAGAAACAGAATTTTAAATTTTATTTAATTTTACTTAAGTTAAATTTAAAAAGCCACATGTGATAAATGGACACCATATTGACCAGCTTGGCAGAAAGTCTGGGTTCACATCTGGCAACTCTGATGGTGTCTTCCACGCAGTCCTCCTTGCTCCAGGCCCCTAAACGTGGCCAAGATTGTAACTCTGTTCCTTTATTTCCTTTGGTAATCTCATCTTCTTTCTCATCGTTGTCAGGTTGCTGTAAAGGATGTGAGATTAATATCTTGGTCTTCTGTCTAGATCTCTTTTGTCTGCATGTTGCATGCCTGCTGGGCTGATCCCAGTGGGAAGACCAGAAAGACCTGGAAGGGTGTTGATCTGGAGCTGAGCACTGTGGTCTAGACATCTCCAGGGCTGGGCTGGGCTCTGAGACATGAGGCTACTTGGTAGTTGCAGAGGGAAGTCCAGACACTGCGAGGAGAATTGCAGTGAAGGGGACTGGTGACGACGTTGTCCCCTTTGTCTTGGAACCCTGCTTCTCGTCTGGGCTGCTTAGTCTCGTTTAAACGTAACTCTCAAGATATTTATGTGGGCTGGGTGTCTAAATCATTTCTCATTTTTCTCTTTCCCTTGAATCCCTTCACACAGCTGTGTGTACAGTGTCTTTGCATCTGCTATTTCCTCTCCATTCACCATTCGCTTATTCATCCAGTTATTCATTCATTATGTATTCATTCTTCATTCATTCTTTATGAACTTACTAGTTGTTGGTGGTAGAGAACAAGCGATGAGCATAAACAGATCTGGCCCCGGCCTCCCATTGCCCTTAATCTAATTAGAGAGGCAGAAATACACCAAATAATCACTTTATTGTGCTAGACAGGCCAGATACCCTCTCATTACCTATCTTTCATTACCTATCAGCCCAACAACTTCAAAATACTCTTGTGATTTATTCACATGATTTCTTTCATGGGTATAGAGAGAGTAATAGAAGGAAAAGATAATGCCAAACACATCCAACCAGACGCCCTGCTGAGCTTTCTCTGTTGGAAGAGAGTTGTTACAAACACTGTTCGTTTCCTAGTCTATGTCTGACAAGTCCCTGAATTTGTTTAGGGGACAGTGTGTCCTGGTAAAAATATCTCTCGCAGCTTGTGGTGGCCACAACCCAGTTTTGTCAATGAGATGTGATCTAGTGCCTCTGAGAATGCTCTTTAAGCAGGAGAGAGTCAGGTGGCAGGTCCATTTCAGTCCTTTTCCCCTTTCTCCATCTCCCTGCAAGTAACATGTACACAAGCCTGGAGTTGAAGCAGCCATCTTGAGAGCATGAGGCAACAGTGTTTTGTATTAGTTAGTCTGGGTAACGGAAGCTGCTGTAATAAAATTTCAGGGTTAAAAAAAAAGTTGACGGCCAGCCCCGTGGCCTAGTGGTTAAGTTTGGCACGCTCCACTTCGGCAGCCCTAGTTCAGTTCCCAGGTGTGGACCTACACCACTCATTGGCTGTGGCGATGACCCACATACAAGAACAGGAAGATTGGCGATAGATGTTAGCTCACGGCCACTCTTCCTCAGCAGAAAAAAAAAAAAGTTGGTAAAAATGTATTAAAAGTTCAATGAAGGGTGTTCCCACTCTGCTGGTAGCTTTTCTTAATGTGGTGATTTGGCATCCTGACTCCTTCCGTTGTGAAGTTACTCTATCTCCAGGGCCTCTGAGTTCTTTGTACTTGGCCAGCAGACAGATGAGCAGAGATGGAGAAGACAAACTTGCTTCTTCACTATCTGCCACACGTGTTGATCGACCAAATAAAGTTTGAAGTCCTAAACTTAGAACTCAAGATTTTCCAAGATAAAGAGATTTCCCACACTCTCTTGACTATGTTTGTGTATAATACTGTCTAGTATTCACTAGACAGACATGTCCCTGCTGAATACACCCTTTCACTGTTTGGGCTCATTCATCCTCTCCAAATCACCTTCCAACTACTGCTTCAACTGCCCATTTTAAAGAATCAGCTTAAAGATCATTATCTGTTGAATCTTTACTCTTAGCTAAATGGAATTATTTCATTTAATCTCTCTGAGGTTAACATATACATTTCTTTTGATAATTCATGATAGCTATTTTAAACCCAAATTCAAAATTTAACTACCTTGAGATAAAAAAAGATAAGGACAAAAATTGTTATTGAAGATTATTAAGCAGCTTTAAAAATTCTACAAATAAACAATGTAAATATCCATATTATTTTTTCTCCTAGATCAGATACATAAAATTCATTAGTTAACTCCTTATAATATTAGAGTTGGAAATCTGTTAATTTAACCAGTATTTCTTGTCTTGGAATTCATACTGAGAATTGCCGCTTTGTGTAAGATAGATCTTAACAATGCAATCAACGTACCAATATTCAATGGAAAAATGGATTCCCTGTCATATCGTTAAAAAACAACTCTGACGCTTGATTTCTCATGTTTATGAAGTCACACGTGTGGACTTCTCTGGATCAGTGCATATCAATTCATTTGGTTTTTTAACCACCACTGCAGACATTTTTCTAAATAAAATATCTCAGTTTTATTCTATTTATAAATTTCATTTTTTTAAAATCCTGCACTCATGTTTTTGAAAGTTCTTCTTCTTTGTCAAAGATTAGCTAGCCCCCTTTCTTTCTTTCTCTTTTTTTTAAATAAAGGTAACAGGATAAAAATAAAGACCTACATATCTACAATTGAGTGTTAAATTCTGTTGGGTTTGGTCTGTAAGTTGCTCAGGCCTTGTGGACTTTAGCTTCTGGTTCCTCACGGAGTGGGTGTCTGCCAACAGCTGAAGCGGCCTGCGCAGATCTGCTCATTTCACAACAGTCTGCATCCTCCCAGTTTCCATCCCCCCGGCTAGGCCGTTTGCTGTAGTGGGTCTGACTGCAGTCTCAGCTGCTACTCATTTTCAATTGCCCATAAAAATGAAGAAGCTGCCATGAGCCCCCACAGGATGCTTGCAACTGCCTGGGAATGCTTGGCCGTTGCTACAAAGGACAGTAAGCATTTCCATATTGTGTTAAACCCGTGCTTTCTCCTCACTGAGTCGTTATCCTCAACAACAGTGAATGCCAGATGTTTCAAAGGCTAGCCTGCAGTCGCTGTGGTCATGCGCATTTAAAGAATGTTTTTCTTTCCATTCCCTCATGAATATGGATTAAGCAAGCACAAGGCCCCAGTGTTGAGCTATGAAGAGTTTAGAGGACAATTCATAGCAAGTACATCCTCAAAGAGCTCACATCCTCACCATGTGTGTATATCTGTGATAATCAGGGCACAGATCTGGAGAAATAGTATCCCAGTAGAGAGAGCAGCAAGAACAAGTCTGGAGATGGAGAAGGGTAGCTCACTTTTTCCAAGATCTCAGCAAGTGGAGCATGATAATAACAGAGGGAGCAAAGGCGCCCACAGTGGAAAATGAGGTCAGAGAAGCAACCAGTGGCCAAGGTGAGGGGTTTGATGTAGGTGGTGGGAGGAAGTACTTGAACTGTTAAAACAAGAGAATGAGGTATCTAGTTTGTGCTCTTCAGAGACCACCGTGGCTGCCATGTGCGAGCTGACGCAGGTGGAGTGGAGCAGCCCTGACGTCAGGAGGTGTTGCAGGAGCCCAGCTCAGAGATGGAGGCAGCCTAGGAGGATGGCAGAGGTGTGAGAAGTGGTGGAATTTGTTGCATGTTTTGGAGGCTGCGCCAATAGAACATACTGATGAGTTGGTTAAGACAGATGTGGTTATCTCTTAGGGCATTAAAGGATTAAACCTAAGTTTTTGGCTTGTGTTACCAAAGTGATGGTGGTACATTTATGATGTGGGGAAGAGTGGGGATAGGGCAGGGCAGGGGTGGAAATCAAGAACCTCAGGTAGAAATGTTACCTTTGCACCACTTATTGGACATCTAAATGGACTAGCAGGACTGGAGATGATTGGGAAGACAGCAGCCTCCTGGTGGTACTCCAGTGATTAATCCATATGCTGGATCAATCATTTAAGGAGTGTGTGTAAATAGAGAGGATCAGAGTGCCCAGAACTGATCCTGAACAATATTAGATGTTAATATTTAGAGGTTAAGAAAAGGAGGATAAATCAGTAAAGAAATCTGATAACGGAGGAAAAAAACATAGTGAAGATACAGATTTTTTCACAAAGGGGCTTAATTAACAATGTCATATCCTTCAGAGAAGCTGAGTAAAATGAGGGCTGAGAACTAACTCTTTGATCAGGTGAAAAAAAAATTGAGGTTGTTAATGACCTTACTGCAATCTATTTCAGTGACATGGTGAGGAGCACAGCATGTTTGAAATGTCATGAAGAGAAATTCTGAGATGTGGCTTTAGAGACAGTGATACACACATATTTAAATGAAAGCATGTGTCCATATTGTTTAATATCCAAAATATAAGGTTTAAAAGAATGTCTGGGCAGTTCTAATTTCCACTGTGGTATCTTTCAGTAACTTTGGTGTATGGCAAATTATTCTGCTCCATATGAATAATGATGCATTTGGGGCCTTGTCTTCACTAGAAACTCAAGTAAATCTTGTGTAATAAGACAATACGGCTACAATGATAAACAGCTTATATTAAACTGCAGAACTATAACACCGCAAATTCTTTAAATGGCATGAGTGCACTATGCATTTTCATTATATATTAGACACTAATGCAATATAAAATAAAAAAATAAGTCTACTCCATCACATATGAATAATAGTCTTAGTGAAAATCAATTTATTAGTCAAAAAGTACATTTAATTAATTATAATTTTTCCTTGTCTTTTTATTTTTTGAAAGCTTCCTTGTTAATGGCTGGACTTTTTAGGCTATCTAGGAATAGATAGATGTCTTAACAAATTTCCCATTATCAGGAAAATGAATATTGTGCCATTGATCACAGCATGAGGCCCACAGCTGGGATCTTCTTTAAAAACAAATATAAAAAGACATTAATTAACAATAACAGCATCTTAAAAGTTTGAGGAATTCTCCAATATCTTCCGTTGTGAAGGTTTGCAAAGTAGTCTGTTTGTTCATCCTCTTTCCTTCTTCTCTTGTCTTCCAAGAAAACTCAAGTCAGACTTAAAAAGAGAAAGAATCACAAAATGGCAAACAATGAAATGGACAGGCACAGTCACATCCACTTTTCCCATATTATGGTCCTTTTTTGGGTTAATGGTATGGATTTTTTCCCATATTATGAATCTTTTTGGGTTACTGGTATGGATAAGAACCTGAGGGTGTCTTAACAATAGCTAGAAAGACCAGATTCCTCTCTCTGCTCTTCCCTCTTTACTGCTTCTTTGAGTCACACACTGGGATTTGGGCAGCACGTTTACAATTCAGGGAGCCTCAGGCCCAAAAAGACCTGGGACTTTAATTTCCAAGGTCTCAGAGAAAGGGGGAAACCACACCTGGAGGGAAACCAGAGGTAGAAATTTCAACTAGGTGTGGCCCAAGCGTGGAAGGAGTTTGAAGGGGAAGAAAGGATTAGCCCTATAGACACTGTCCAGTGGGGAACGAGCAAGGACCAGCTAAATCAGGGATTGGTCCCAAAGAAGATCTAAATGGGAGGGTGTAGGTAATAGTTCAGTCATGGTGCGGGGCTGAGGATGAAACATGCTCCCTGTAGGATGGATGTCAACTGCTGGAGAATGTAAGAAACAGAACTCAGTTGTCCACCTGTCTATATAGGTAGACAGCAAGTAAAATCCCCATCGTTTGGGCTAAGGCTCAATGTTAGGTTCCATACCCCAAAGGGACTGAGCCAACATAGTGCTGGATGGAAACAAGTGATAAGAAAATGCTGTGCAATGTGGGCACATATCAGCAATAAATGTACAGCAAGATTAAATTATCCTGCCCGCTAGCTGGTGGGGCAGTGGCTGATGTGCCCCTTGTTTTGGACAGATCATCTCAGGAACTAGTAGGACTCAGATCAGATGACAGACACCATAAACTCCATTTTGGAGTGAGTAAAATGGCTAATACAGTTATACCTAGTGATTAAATTACATGATATCAGTGGTGGAAGACCTTATACCTATGGGTTTGCTCATAAATAGATAAATTGTGACATGTACTTCATTTCAACTAAACAGTCAGAAGTCAAACCACTGGCCACGTTTTGTGGTTATTCCTATGTGGTCAGCTGCATATAACGGGCATTTTGTCTCTAATAAGATGTCATTCTTCCTGTAATGTTTCAATATGGCAGTAATGTGTCAATTTCTAAAAATGAAGCCATGAGTCACTGAAGTATGATTTTTTCCTACAACATAAGTTTTCCAAATTGTTCTGAAAAATCATGAACTTTTTTCTTCCTTTCCTAATATGTCATTTTTCTTTGCCTGGTGTTTTTCCATTACATTTTCTACCTCAGACCATAGCAGGGATTGCTTCTTCAATTTAAGTAGAAATACTCTGTCAATTTTAGTGTTTTTCTCCAACTTATCTTTTGAGATAAAATTTGCATGCAGTGAAGTGGAAAAATTATGATGACTTGATAAATGAATACACCTGTGTAATCACCACTCCAATCCAGATATAGAACCTGTGAATCACTCCAGAAAATTCCTTCTTTCTAAATTTAAGTCAATCTCCATCCTCCACGGTCATCCACTATGCTGTCTTCTATCACTTTAGATTAGATATCCCTGCTCTTGAACATCTTATGAATGGAAGCCTCTGGTCTGAACTCTTCTGTGTCTGCCTGCTTCTGCTCCATATAATGTTTTAGAAATTCAAACAAGTTACTATGTGAATTGGTCATGTTGCCGGGCCTTGTTCCATTGTGTGATGCACCACAACCTGCTTGCCTATCCCACTGATGTTTGAGTTGTTTCCAGTTTGGGGCTATTATGAATAACATTTTGTGTAAGTGCTTTCATGGATGGATATTTTTATTTCACTTGGGTAAAAAGATAAGAGAGAAATTTCTGCCAGTTTTCCAAAGTGGTTCAACCATTCTAAACTTCCATCAGCAGTGCATAAGAATTCCAATTGTTCCACAACCTTGCCAGCATTTGGTTTTGCCAGTCTCTTAAGTTTTAGCCATTCTGAGGTTAGTGAAATGGTACCTCATTGTCTTTTTAATTGGCATTTCTCTGATAATTCACGATGTTGAAACTTTTTTTGAGTGTTTACTGACCATTTCTAAATCTTCCTTTGTCAAGTGTCCATCTCTTTTGCCCATTTTTAATAGGATTGTCTGTTATTTTATTACTTATTTGCGGAGGCTCATTATATGTTTTGAATACAAGACCGTTGTCACATATATCCCTTGTGAATATTTTCTCCCAGTCTGTAGCTCACGTTTTCATTTTCTTAATTATGTCATTTAATGCACAGAAGATTTTTGTTTTCACAAAGTGCAATCTATTAACTTTCTCTTTTATGAGTAGTGTTTTTTGTGTCCTCTCCAAGAAACCTTGGCCAGTTCAAAGGATGAAAAGATATTTCTCTGCTCTTTTCTGGAAACTTTATGGTCTTAGCTGTTATGACTCATCTTGAATTCATGTTTGTAGGCTTCTAAGGAAGAGATTGTGGTTAAGTTCTTTCCATGTTAATCCAGGTGGTCAAACACAATTTGTTGAAAAGGTCTCTTGCTCTTTTGAGCTACTTTCGTGGTCCTTGTCTCTATCACAGCAGCGTTGCAGTAAGTCGTGAAACCACAGAGCGTGATTCTTCCAACTTTGTTCTTTGAAGTTTACTTTGTCTATTTTATGTCCTTTGAATTTCTAAATCAATTTAAGAATTAACTCATCAATTTCTAAAAAATCCTATTAGGAGTTGACTGGGATTGTGTTAAATCTACGGATCAATTGTGGACAATTAAGATCTCAACAATATTGAGGTTTACAAATGCATGAACTTGGTATGTCTGTCCATTTATTTAGTTGTCTTCTAATTTATTTCAGCAATATTTTTAAATTCTCACTATAAAGTATTTGCATATATTTTATTGTTTATACCTGTTAATTTATTGTATGATTTTTGCAAATGAATTAATTTTATTTCATATTTCAATAGTTTCACTGGTAATACATAAAAATATAATTGTATCTTGCCACCTAGAAGTTGTTTTATTCTAGTAGCTGTTTGTTGATGTTTTTTAGTATTTTCTACATAAACAGTGTTATCTTCTTCAAACAAATTTTTTCTTCTTCCTTTTTAATTTTTGTGCTTTTGTTTATTTCACTGCCTTATTTCAATGGAAAAGGTTTTCAGAACAATGCTGAATAAAAATGATGAGAAAGGATATCCTTTTCTTCCTGATCTTAAAAGGAAAACACTCAATATTTCATCATTACATATGATGGGGTATGTAATGTATCCATTGCAAAAGATATGTACTGAGAGTTTTAGGTTTTCTGTTGATTCTCTATATCAGATGGAGGTTGTTTTCTTGTAGTTCAAATCCATATTTTCTGACATTTTTTAAAAAAGTATACTTGGATGTTGAAATTTGTAAAGTGCTTTTTTGGCACATAATAATACACATTTTTCTCCTTTAATCAGTTACTATGGTACATTACATTGATTGAATAATAAGTGTTATATAAACCTTAACATTTATTATTTATAAATAATAAATTTATATTATTAAATTTGTAATTTAATAATAAATTATTGAAGCTGGATCAGGGTAATGGAACTGTGAAATATCCTGATTGTGGTGGTGGTAAAATGGCAGTAAGCATTTGCCAAAATACAGAATGAAAAACCAAAGAGTCAATTTCACTGCATATAAATTACTCCTAAGCAACAATAATAATAAAGAATGCTAGCTTGTAAGATTTTCATAGATGCCTTTTATCTCATTGAGGAATTTTTATCATGCACGGATTGAATTTTGTCAGATGCTTTCTCTGAATCTATTAGGACGATCATATATTTGATCAAAAGAATCGAGACACAAAAGGGTACATACTGAACACATATGAAGCTCAAGAACAGACCTAACTAATCTATGGGATAGAAATCCTAATACTTGTTGTCACTGGAGGTGGAATTGGCTGGAAACAGACACAAGGAAACTTTCTGGTTTAATAGAAATATTGTACACATTGATCTTTGTGATGATTACACAAGTGTATACCTTTGTGTCTATTTCACTGGGATGAACTCTACTTGGTCGCGATGTGTTATCTATTTTAGATATTATGGGATTTAATTGTTTGATATTTTGTTTAAAAATTTCACGTTTATGTAACTGAATAAATTGGTCTGTAGTTTTCTCTCTCTCTCTTTTCTTTCTTTTTGCTAATATCTTCATCTAGTTTTGATATCAGAGTACCTATCTCATAAAACAAGTTGAGAAGGATTCTCTCCTGCTCTACTTCTTGAAAGAGTTCTTTAAGATTGGTCTTACTAGACTGATTCCAGCCCAGGTTGAGTAACAGGATCAGGATTTACCCTTTTGCCTGTAACAACCACAAAAATTCCAGACAGACATAATATACAAAAAATGACTTTCAAAACACTAGGCCTCAGACAATGGAATATATTGATGAATGAGAAGTGGAAAGCAAATGAACTTAGCCTATGGGAGCCTCAGCTCACTGCCTCAAGAGAGTTTCTAAGCGGTGCCACCAGGAGGAAATCCATGCAAAACCTGTAAGATATCTGAGCTGAGAAGACAGAGCTGACTGTTTGGTGAGGCCAAGACTACTAAAGTTCACAAGACAGTGCTGGAGAGGAGAACAGTATACTTAGAGAGAACCCAGAGATCTGCAGAGGTTCCCCCTCAAGTAATCTCCAGAGTACTAGTTAGTACATGTGCAAGAGGTTGGGGGTGAACCGTTCAAAGGATTAGAGAGAACAGTGGCTGGCGCTCACACATGACTAGAAATTGTGCCTAGAATTATGAGTTAGAACCATAATTCATTGGCTAGAATAGTCAGGGAAGTTTTGCTTCAATAGTGCAAAATAATTATTCATAGAATAAACACTGCTCCGGACTCATTTAACGAATCACAAAAGCAAGACCAGAAAGGATAAAACTACTTGCAAGTAAATTAACTGCAACCCAGAGCAAAGCTCAAGAATATTTACAAGAATTCAAAAATGTCCAGCTCCCAATAAGGTAAATAAGCAAGGTCTGATATCCAGTCAAAGATTACCAAGCCTGAAAAGCAGAAAGACCTATTCATGATGAAATCATCAGTTAATTAAAACTAACCCAGAATGGACATAGATGGTAGAATTATCAGAGAAGGACATTGAAACAGTTATTTTAATAGTTCAAGAATTTAATAAGAGATGTGAAAGATATGAAAAAGACAAAAGTCAAACTTTAAGAGTTGGTAAATACAATGTCTGAAGTGAAAACTACACCAGATAAGATTAATGGCAGATTTGACACTGAAAATAAAAAAAAATTTTTAGTGAATTTGAAGACTTAGAAACTACCCAAAAGAAACCACATGGAGAGAAAAAAGAAGAAAAACTAAAAATGGTAAGAGCATAAGTGAACTGTGGGACAATTCCAAGCACACTAACATAAATGTAATTGTAGTCATCAAAAGAGAAGATGATGTGGGAGGAGAAAAAGTATTTAAGTAAATAATGTCTGAAGAATTTCCAAATTTAATGAAAACTATATATCCACAGATCCAAAAAGCTCAACAAAACCCAAGCACAAAAATTGTGAAGAAAAATACTCCACAGAACATCATGATCAAATTTCTCAAGAGCAGTGAAAAAGAGAAAGTCTTAATAGCAGCCAAGGAATATGTAAGCAGAAATGAAGACAAGGATAGCAACAGATTTCTCGTCAAAAACAATATTTGAAGAAATAATGGCTGAAAATCTCCCAAATTTGATGAAAAATATTAATTTACACATCCAAGATGCTAAACAAATTCTGTTAAAATGATGAAAGGTCCCAAATAAATAACCTAACGTTCCATATTAAGAAACTAGAAAAAGAGAGCAAACTAAATCCAAAGCAAGCAACAAGAAGGCATAATAAAGATTAAAGCAGACACAAATTACCAAAAATCTCTCAAGAAGAAATAGAAAATCTGAATAGATCTATAATAAACAAAGAGATTGACTTAATAATCAATGAGCTTCCCACAAAGAAAAGCCCAAGACCAAATGGCTCTAGTGGTGACATCTACAAAATATTTTAAAAGAATAAACATTAATCCTTATAAACTTTTTCAAAAAATAAAAGAGATCTCAGTCTATGAGACCAATATTACCCAGATCTCAAATGAGACAAAGATATCACAAAAAAAGAAATCTACAGACCAATAACTATTATGAATATGAAATACTCAACAAAATACTAGCAAACCAAATATAGCATGGTACAAAAAAGAACTAAACACCATATGACCAAGGAAGATTTATCCCAGGAAGGCAAGGTTGGTTTAACATCTGAAAATAAATCAACATAACACACCATATTAATAGAATAAAGGAATAAAACCACATAATTATTTCAACACATGCAGAAAAAGTATTTAACAAAATGCTCCACTTTTCATGATAAAAATAATCAAAAAACTAGGAATAGAAAGAAATTTTCTCAACTTGATAAAGAGTATCTATGAAAAACTCACAGCTTACATCATACTTAATGGTGAAAAACTGAATGTTTTCCCCTTAAAATCAGAAACAAGACCTAGGTATCCACTCTTGCCACCTCTACTCAATGTTGTACTTGAGGTTATAGCCAGGACAATTAGGCAGGGAAAAAAAACACATCCATATTGGAAGGGAAGAAGTAAAACTGTCTCTATTTGCACATGACCTGAGCTCATATATAGAAAATCCCTCCCTACCCCCCCCACACAAACTATTAGGGTTAATAAATGTCAGCAAGGTTACAGGATACAAGATAAGTACAGAAAAATAAGTTGTTTCTACATACACCAGCAACAAAAAACCAGAGTGTGAAATTAAGAAAACAAATACACTTAAAACAGTGTTAAAAAAAATAAAGTACTTAAGAGTAAATCTAACCAAAGAAGTACAAGACTTGTACCTTGAATCTTACAAAAAATTTTTCAAAGAAATTTTAAAAGACTTAATAAGTGGAAAGACATTCCATGTTCATGGATTAGAAGACAGTATTTTTAAGAAGATAAACCTCCCCAAAGTGATCTACAGATTCAATACAATACCTATCAAAATATCAATTGCCCTTTTTGTTTTTTTACAGAAATCAACAAGATGATCATAAATTTAATATGGAAATTAAAGAGACCCAGAATAGCCAAAATAGTATTAAAAAAGAAATACAAACTCAGAGTACTGACACTTCTGAATTACAAAACTTACTCTAAAACTACAATAACCAAGAGAGTCTGGTACTTGGATAATCATAGACATATAGATCAATAGAACAGAGTCAAGAGTGCAGAAATAGGGGCCGGCCCGGTGGCGCAAGCGGTTAAGTGTGC
Source organism: Diceros bicornis minor (assembly GCF_020826845.1). NCBI lineage: Eukaryota > Metazoa > Chordata > Mammalia > Perissodactyla > Rhinocerotidae > Diceros > Diceros bicornis. The sequence continues at coordinate 2,966,469 of NC_080778.1, read as the reverse complement.
GCGCTCCGCTGCGGCGTCCCGGGGTTCGCTGGTTCGGATCCCGGGCGCGCACCGAAGTACTGCTTGGTAAGCCATGCTGTGGCGGCGTCCCATATAAAGTGGAGGAAGATGGGCACCGATGTTAGCCCAGGGCCGTCTTCCTCAGCAAAAAAAGAGGAGGATTGGCGGATGTTAGCTCAGGGCTGATCTCCTCACAAAAAAAAAAAAAAAAAAAAAAAAAAGAGTGCAGAAATAAACCAATACATCTATGACAAATTGATTTTCAACAACAGTGTCAAGATTATGCAATGGGGGAAACACTCTTTTCAATAAATCCATATGCAAATAAATGAAGTCGAGCCCTACCTCACACCATATATAAAGTTAATTCAAAATTGAACAAAGATCTAAATGTAAGAACTAAATTTATAAAACTCTTAGAAGAAAACTTTAGAGATATATCTTTATGACCTCACATTAGGCAACAGTTTCTTAGATATGATATGAAAACATAAGCAACAAATAAAAAATAGATAAATTGAACCCCATCAAAATTAAAAAGTTTCATGCCTCAAAGGACATTATCAAAAAAGTGAAGACAAGCCACATGATGGGAGAAAATATTTGCAATTCATCTATCTGAAAAGGATCTGGTATCCGGAATATATAAAAAAAACTCTTTCAACTCAATAATAAAAAATAGAGTGACCCAATGAAAATAGGACAAAGGATTTAAATAGATATTTGTTCAAAAAGACATACAATGGCCAATAAATGCATGAAAAGAGGCTGAACATCATTAGTCATTAAGGAAAATGCAAATCACAACCACTGAGATACTACTTCACACCCACAAGGATGGCTATAATTAAAAAAAAAAAAAAGGACAGTAAGTGTTGGTAAAGACGTTGAGAAATTAGAACTCATATATTGGTGATGGGAATGTAAAATGGTGCAGTCTCTGTTTAAAATAGTTGAGCAGTTCCTCAAAAATTAAACATAGAGTTGCCATATGACTCAGCAATTCCACTCCTAGGTATAAACCCAAGAGAATAGAAAACATATGTTCCACAAAAAGGTGTACAGGAATGTTCACAGCAGCATTTTCCATAAGAGCCACAAGGTAAATGTCCATCGACTGATAAGCAGATAAACAAATATGAAAAGTATCATACAAATCAAAGAGTCGCCAAAAGTTTTGTGGTTGCTATATGTAACAGCAACAAAGTGGGAAATGGCTAAAAAAATAACAGCACATTTATATAGTAGATTGTGCATTTTATATTCTTAATACTTTTCGAGTATACAAGAAAGTGTTATATTAATTTAAATACAGTAGAAAATCGAATTGCACAGACTTACTGTATCTCTATAAAAATATCTATAATTACACTGAAACAATTATTTACTCATATTAACTTCAGATGTTAGGGATAATGCAGTTTCTTTATGAGCTGACACTTTATTCTTCTATCAAGCCCCTACCCATTGGATACTTTAAATACCAGAGCAATGACTACTAGGTTTAGTCCAATCACAATTCTGGGGTCTGAATCGGTGCTGGGGTCTTCCAGGGTCAGTCCTCTTTGCTGGTGCTCCTGGTCCACTGCACAGTCAGCTCCTGTAAGCATGTAGCTCTCCCATCCCACCCCTGCTCCCACTAGGAGACCCTCTCCTGCTCCCTACTAGGTCACCCACCCTGCTCCCCACTAGGAGACCCACCCCTGCTCCTCACTAGGAGACCCACCCCTGCTCCTCACTAGGAGACCCACCTCTGCTCCTCACTAGGAGACATACTCCTTCTCCCACTAGGAGACCCTCTCCTGCTCCCCACTAGGAGACCCACCCCTGCTCCTCACTAGGAGACCCACCCCTGCTCCTCACTCGGAGACCCACCTCTGCTCCTCACTAGGAGACCCACCTCTGCTCCCCACTAGGAGACCCACCCCTGCTCCCACTAGAAGACCCACCCCTGCTCCCCACCCTTCTTCAAGTCTGAAACTGGGGTGTGGCCAACTGTTCTTGGTTCTGCTGCCTTTAGCACCAGGGCCCTGTGGAAACTTTTGGAACTGAGGACAGCAAACCGAGTCCTGGCCTTTCTGGCCCCAACAATGCCGAGAGTGTACTCAATGATCCTCTCCAGCTCTGAGGAGGACAGGCTGCCTCTTCTTGTCCCACAGACCTCTGAGGGTAGGAGATCTTCCTGTCCTTCCTTTTCTCTTCAACCTGGTCATCTCCTGGGCTTGCTGGGGAAGGACAGTCCCAGACATCACTTCCCATCATGTTCTCCTGATTCTAGTCTCGATGTCAGGGCTAAGGGCAGATAGGGTGACGAGGAGGACCAGCTGACCAACCCAGGGTCCTGACGGGGAGCTCTTTCAAATATTACCCTGTTACCGGTAGAAAGAAGACAGAGCAGTATGCATATAAAACATAAACACACATATTGTATAAATGTGTATATCACATACACGGGCACCAACAGTGAGGATCTCAGGGGACTGAGTTGAAAAGTAATTCTAATTTTCTCCTCGTACTTTTCTTTATTGCTCGAATATGTATTCATTTCATGCTCAGAAAAAATAAACGATAAAATTCCTCTACTGAAATGTGAATGCTCCCAGCAGAGGTAACCCATCAAGCTATGGGTTACATGAATAAGTGTAATAGGCTATTTTCAAGACCACAGTTTGCTGACTGACTCATTGCAGAGTAAACTCAGCAGGCTTCTTTGGCAAATGCAGGGACAGTGTGGTCTGACGGGCCAGCGGTCTGGGGCAGGTGACGTGAGACACTGGGGAGTCCGAATGGTAGCCGTGGCAGGATAGGCAGGGGACCACGAAGGAGGGAGGGCCCTGGTGAAGCTGTGTCTGGGCCAGTCCCGATGGTGAGAGACACTCCCCAATCTCGGAGGACATGGTCCTGATCTTGATAACTTTGATTAAGTGGGAAGACAGTTTACACATACGACACATTTGGGAAAATTATAAAAGCTCATAACGAGAAGTGCGAAGTACGATGCTCTAACTGACCACAGAGCACCAGCTGCGTGCCTGCAGCGCCACCGTTAACAGGGCCCCAGTGCCGAGAGGCCAGATTTCTCCCTCTACACGTGTTCAAGTGTGTCAAAGCATGCTGTGGGATTCAGCAGGATCCCTTAGCTGAGGAAACATTTTTCAAGACAAAGGCCATTACTGTTGGTCACCAAAATTCAGAAGAAATGTGGCAGCTATAGAGACACATTTTAGGGACATGATTAACAGTGAAAGAAGAAAAAAATCTGTCTTCGTTACTTGCCTCCACAGTTCTTGAGTCTGTAGGGCCTGTGACGAGTTAGGTTTGAATCCCTTCAGGACATTGGCCACCTGGCACGAGAAAAGACCCTGACATTCAGGGAAAAAGTGAAATGCGGTTTTTGTTAAACTATTATGCATTTTTCCAGGATACTTAAAGGTTAAAACCCAGGGGCAGCAGTGTGATCGAGTTCTTCCCTGCCCTGGGGAGGCCGTGCCAAGCCAGCGTAGATCTGAGGCCACATCCGGGAAAGGGCAGCGGTAACGAGAGGCACGGCTGCCAGGTCAGTGGCCAACGGCCTCATCCAGGAGATTTATTTGGAAATATCACTCCGTTGGCGAGATGTGTCATGGAGTGTTTCTCTGGAATGACCATGAACGAGGGTCCCAGGAAGCTCACAGCCGGGTCCTGCAAGGAATCGAATCCCACCAGGAGGGCTCATTTGCCAATGGCAAAGGCGGCAGTGGCTGACATCCCGGGATTGCTCCCTCAGAGTTCCTATGGTCTCTGCCGTCGGTCACCCCACGTTGGGCTCCATTTTCAGAAAGATATTGAAAACAGCAAGTCAAAACACCTTGAACTTGACAACCCAGTTACCCAAGCCCCAAAGCAAAGCCAAGACTGAACTGCACTGAATTTGTTCACATGTTTGGCCTCAGAAAAATGCAAAAGCTTTCACTGTAAGTTTTGCAAGCACTTTCTATCTGACGGTCCTGAGTGGACACAAAAACCCAGGTCAGCGTGGCACTGGGGAGAGGTCACGGAACTTGCTGTGTCTCCAGAGCTCAGTGTTGACTGTTTTCTTCTGGATACATTCTTACAATTTCGTCCTAACATCCACCCAGATATTTCTCATGCTCATTTGGTTTCTGAAAACTTATGACATTTTATGTGTTTACACTTTAGAAAATTATTTAATACTGTTTCATGTTTGGTTTGAATAAACTATGCAATATGAGGGAGGACTGGATCAAACAAAATACTTCGATATACAACATTTTTCGCACATGATTTCTTCACTCTTTCCTAAAACTGCATACGTGAATTTCCAATATTAAGGGGAAAGTATTTTTCTTTTGGATTTGAATCTACTTAAGACCATGTGGTTTCTAAGATGAAAATCAGACTCGGATCCTTTTGTGACTGCTATTCTTGGGGGGAGGAGGACTAAGAAAAAAAAGACTGAAAAGACTTCTTAGATGTCAAATAGTCCTAATAAAACCACTTGGATGAGCCAAATTTAAATGCGTCTGAAACACATGGATTGCATTTTCTGTACAATACACAAGGGCTCACTATTAGGGGAAAATGCTTGGCCAGGGTCTGAGCACAGAATGTTTGAAGGGATATGGAGAACGATTTAATGAGATGCGACTGGGCTCAGGTTCACCTAGCTGAGATATTAATGTCTCTCTGGAAGTACTTATCTAACATACATGGAAGTTAATAAGTTATTTTAGGAGTGGAAAGTTAGCACATATAAGAAAAAGTTTGAGAGAATTTAGGACCTAATATACAAGAGAGTAAGGAGGAAACGCATACTGTGTAGAGGAAGACAGTGGAGGAGCGTTCCCTTCTCCACCATCCCAGCAAGATGTGGTTAAAGGTGTCTGCCTGTTCCTTCCTGTCAGCTGCCCGATAAGATAAGCTTGCAAATTCATGTTGTTTCAGGTATCCATGAATTACTGGAATAAACACAGACTTCTTAATTGTGCAATTCATTTGTTCATTGATTAGTGTTAGCAGAATGCCTGTCTTGAAAATGCTTTAGTCATTTCTGAGGAGAAGCAGCTTACCAGCCACTCAGTGAGGACAAATATTACTTGCAACTTCTTCAACAGATGGATTAAATATATTGACCACATTTTTGTAATTATAATTACTTTTATTTATATGACAAAAGCCCAGAGAATATTTGTGTGCTGCTTTCCCATTATACCCTTACACTTTAATGTAAACTAAGGAAAGAAAGAATATCCCATAGTTAAAAACGAACAGGCTCTGTCCTAAGCTATTGGTACTCATGAGTTTCTGAAAGGGATGAAATCTTTAAAATGTGGGTAGAAAAAAGCATTTTATGTTGAAATCGACTTACCCTGGACTTTACAAATGTATTTGTACTTTCTCCTATTCTAAAAGGATGTAGATCATGTTTCTCATATTATCAGCTGTGCTCATCCAGAAAACAAATACTGCAGTTAATGAGACTATCTGGTGGACGAGAGGTTAATGCGGGTTCAGAGAATGTGTTGTTCTTTAAAACCAACAAGTCTCAAATCACACAGCAAAGTCTGTTTTCAAAGCAGCTATTCCTAGAACACACACTAACATTATTGTCAGTTTATATGGCTGAAGAGAGATGCCACCACAAGAATATGGGAAAGGTATAGCACCGTAGAGTTCACATCACGAGCGAAAAGCCTGCTCTTGGCTCTCTATTTTTCTGATAACTTATTTTTGTGCATTCTTGCTTGGCTAGATGTCTGCTTGTGCTGTAGGCTCACTAACGTGCGGGTTTCCTTCCCACCTCTGAGGAGCATATCACACATTGCTGTCATTGTGGCTTATAAAGAATAATTTTGAAAACCAGTCTTTATGGGAATAATTTTGAGTTTTCTAGGATCACAAGCTCCTGAGTGACTGGATAATGTGGAATGTTTCAGGTGTCTGGCCAATGATAGGTATGAGGTCTGTGATCTGAACAAGCTCTGCTACATGTAGGAGTGTTTTTCTCCATGAGGCTAAGCTCTAAAATACTTCTCCTTGAAGATGGCAAAACTTGGGCTGACAAAGTCAGTGGATGTCCTTTTGCAGAATTAGGACCAACCTCAGATCAGAAAACACCCTTTCATCTAAAGTCTTGCTACTGGAAGTGCAGTAGGGGGACCCGCAGCTCCTGGGAGCTTGTTAGCTGCAGAACCGGAGCACCCGCTCTAGACTACTTAATGAGTATCTGGGTCTTAAAACTCATACACGCATTAAAGTTGGAGAACATTGGTCTTCCTGACAATGCTGCCTTATGAAATCCTCTCAAATATGATGAAGCTGACGATATCATGCAAAGATTGGGAGGATAGGATATCCTGGTGTGTTGTTTTATTCTGAAAGACGCTTAGCTCCTACACCCATAGGAAGAAGGCAAAACTGAAATCCAACATTCACATTTGGAGGAAACAATCAAGAAAAATTGCATACAATATTTTCTTCTAATTTAGTTCTTGAAATTTTATTTTTCTAAGCACAAATCATAATGGTTGGCTATTTACTTCAAAATTCAGGTCTATTGTTAGAATAAGTGTGAAAATGAAACAAACACAACATGACATATCAAAATAGTTCTTAGCAAGTTAATAGGATTAATTACATATAAATTAGATGATAAATTATTATAAATCAAATAAAAATTATACCCCGAAGACATGATTTATGTGAATACCTGTGTTTATTTTTGAAGCATTGATATTTGACCTCAGAAATCATAATACTAGTTTGCACGTCCTCTTTATGTCAAATTTGAGATGAAGATCAAAAATACTTGGCCCAGACATGCATTCCAAGTATTGGATGTTATACAAATCTCCTCAGAGTTTCTTAAGCTTGAAAATGTGGATAATTAGAAATCTTGAGGTTGTTTTATAAGATTTCTAATAGTTTCTATTTCTATTTAAGATACAAACAGCAAGAGGCTAGACTCATAATATTCTCCTGCTTCTGGTTTGCTCACTGATGGAGTCCAGAAGTGCAGGAACAAATAGGGATATAAGCTAATCGAATGCATTTAGAATCTTAAAAGGCAGCTTCATCCAGACCAATAGATTTTACTTTGCTGATGGAATACACGAGACTCACAGGGACTATGGTGTTTCCGAGTAGAGTGTGTACTCCAGGAACCCATTCCATTTCTTTCCTAGATATATTATCAGGATTTCTGCCAACTGCAGGCAAGATTTCTGCCTCAGAACAGCCACTGGGACTAAAACACTTTTCCAGGCAATCCCAATCAATCCACCAACATGCTTCTCACTTGACACTACACCTGACCACAGCTCCTCGCCTGGGTGGGAGGCTGCCCAGTGGCCCTTGAAATGTCCTGGTGACAGGGCTCTGCCCATAGAAGTGTTCAATCTGTACAGGGGAAGGTACACCCTCCATCTTTCTTGGGATGTCTGAATGAGAGAACCTGTAGGAAGTCAGCAGCACCGGAGAGAGATACACAGCAGACGAGAAGCAGAAACCATTTGGTGATGGACACAAGGAGTAATCAAAAGCAAGGTTGAAATGAGAGTCAGTCAGTCATAGCAGAAGAGCAGAAGCAAAAAAATACATGGATCACCATATGGTGCAGAGTTAGGTGGAGGCGAAAAATGGTTGGTTCTGAGGCAGTGCCTCCTGGAGCCTCCATCACTGTATGTGTACCCCAACACTGTCCTGCTTTGTTCCTTATCCCACAAATATTATTGAACACCGACTATGTGCAAGACACAGTGCCAAAACAATATCTAGGTATGCCAATCTACGTGGGATATGACCCCAGGAAGTACAGATAAAGGAGCAAGGGCAGTGGGAGAGAGAAGAAAGAAACCTGCCATATTAAGAGGTAATTAGCAAGGGGTGCATCTAACCGTCTGTTTATTTTAGTGTTTTGATCTACATTCTTTATGGGAATAGAATTAAATGAATAGCATTAAATGAATTAGCTTTGGCTAGGTTATCATTTAAATCTATGAGGATTCATATGCACTTTTAAACAGTTTTATTGAGATATAATTCATACAATTCGCCCATTTAAAGTGTGTGACTCAATTGTTTTTAGTACACTCAAAGAGTTGTGTGACCATCTCCACAGTCAGTTTTAGAACATTTTCATCACTACAAAAAGAAACCCCATACTCTTTAGCTATCATCTCCCTTCCCCACTCCCTGCCATCTCTGCAGGCCTAGGAAACCACTAAAAGTGTTGTTTGATCGCCCTGGCTGTAATCTCTAGCACAAAAATAGGAGTGATGTAGCAGACGCCCATGTCTTGTTTCTGGTCTTAGAGGGTAAGCATCCACTTTCACCATCAAGGAAGCTGTCAGCTCTGGGGTTTTCCTGGATGCCTTTTATGAGGCTGAGGTCATTTCTTTCTATTCCCAGTTTTCTGAGTTTTTTTTTTTTTAAATCATGAAAGAATGTTGGATTTTGTCAAATGCTTTTTCTGCATCTATTGCAATGATAACGTAGTTTTTATTTTTTATTCTATTTTATTGGTATGATGTATTACATTAATTAATTTTCAGATGTTGAACTAATCTTGCATTCCTAGAATTGATCCCACTTGGTTGTGGCATATAATTTTTCTTATACGTTGCCTGATTCAGTTTTCTAGTACTTTTTTCTGTGAACTTTTGCATCTATATTCATAAGAAATATTGATCTGTGGTTTTCTTTTTTGCGATGTCTTTGCCTGGTTTTGATATTAGGGTAATACTGGTCTTAGGAATAAGTTGAGTAGTAGTCCTCTCTCTTTTATTTTTTGGAAGAGTTTGTGAAGAATTGGTATTAATTCTTCTTTAGATGTTTGGTAGAAGTCATCTAGGCCTGAGTTTTTCTTTGTAGGTAGTTTTTTTTATTACTAATTTAATCTCTTTGCTTGTTATAGGATTATTCAAATTTTCTATTTCTTCTTGAATAAGTTTTTGTAGTTTGTGTCTTTATAGGTATTTGGTCATTTCATCTGAGTGGTCTAATTAGCTTGTATCACATGTACATAGTATCCTCTTGTTATCATTTTTATTCTTGTAAGTTTTCTAGATCTGTTTCCATTTTCATTCATGATTTTAGCAATTTAAGACTTTTCTTTTCTTGGTCAGTCTAGCTACAGGTTTCTTGATTTTCCTGATATTTTCAAAGAACAAACCTTTGGATTCACTGATTTTTCTCTATTGTTTTTCTATTCTCTATTTCATTTATTTCCATCCTAATATTTGTTACTTCCTCCCTCTGCATGTTTTAGGTTTAGTTTGGTCTACTTTGTCCAGTTGGAAGGTTAGGTTACTGATTTGAGATCTTTTTTCTTTTTTTTTTTTTGTAAGGAAGATTAGCCCTGAGCTAACATCCATGCCAATCCTCCTCTTTTTGCTGAGGAAGACTGGCGCTGGGCTAACATCTGTGCCTATCCTCCTCCACTTTATATGGGATGCCGCCACAGCACGGCCTGACAAGCGGTGCATCGGTGTACGCCCAGGATCCGAACCCAGGCTGCCAGCAGTAGAGCACACACACTTAACCACTATGCCAGGGGGCCAGCCCCTCTTTTTTCTTTTTTAAGAGTAGCTATGAATTTCCCTATGTGCACTGCTTTTGCTGAGTCTCATAAGTTGTTTTAGGTTGTGTCTTCATTTTTACTTATTTCAAAATATTTTTAATTTCCCCTGTGATTTTTTTCTTTGATCCATTGCTCAGTTAGGAGTAGGTTGTTTAATTTTCACATATTTGTGAATTTCCAAAATTTCTTTTGTTATTGATTTCTAATATAATTCCATTTTTGTTGGAGACTACACTTTGTATAATTTCAATCCTTTTAAGCTTATTGAGGCTTGTTAAAAGGAAAACTTCTTGGGGCCAGCTCGGTGGCCTAGTTTGCGTGCTCTGCTTCAGCCACCTGGGGTTTGCATCCTGGGCGCAGACTTACACACTGCTCATTAAGCCATACTGTGGCGGTGTCCCATATACAAAATAGAGGAAGATTAGCACAGATGTTAGTCAGCAATAATCTTCCTCAAGCAAAAAGAGGAAGATTGGCAACAAATGTTAGGTCAGGGCCAATCATCCATACCAAAAACAAAAAAAGGAAAATTTCCTGTTTCTTTCTACTCACAACAACACTTCTGAAGCCAAATGTGTGTGGGGTTTTACACCAAGCAATTCTCCAATTCTTGGAGGACACTAACTGGTTGTACTACAAGTTAACTCAATTTTGACAGTAACTGCATGGAGTTGATACAGACTCCATAGGTTAAGGGCTCAGTTGCCTTGACTTCAGACGCCAATCACAAGTTCCAGGTTGTCACCTGTACTTCTGACTGACTGGCTATAAATGGGGGATTCTACAACTCCCTTCTTGGGGTCAATAATTTGCTGAAACAGCTCACAGAACTCAGGGAAATACTTACTCACATTTACCAGTTTATTATAAAGGATTTTTACTGAGAATGTAACCAGATCAAGAGTCACATAGGGAAAAGGAGGGAAGGGGCATGGAGCTTCCATGGCAGGCAAATCACCCTCTCAGAACTTCTATGTGTTAGCAATCCAGGAGCTCTCTGAATGTCTTCATTTAGGGTTCTTGTTGAGGCTCCATTATATACCCATGATTTATTACATCATTGGACATTGGTGATTCACTCAGTCTCCAGCTCCTCTCCCCTCCCCAGAGGTTGAGGGTGGACCTGAAAGTCCCAACTCTTTAATCACATAATTAGTTTCCCTGGCAACCAGGCCCCCATCCTCAGGGCTTTCCAAAAGTCACCTCATTAACAGACACTCAGAGGTGCTGGAAAGGGGCTTTGTATGAATAACAAAAGGTGCTGCTTTCACCTTTATCAGTCTGGAGCTAACCAGGAGCTGGGAATAAAAACAAAATATTATAACAAAATATGCTCCTGTTACTGTTACCAGTTTGGAAATTACAAAGATTTTAGAAGCTCTGTGCCAGGAACCAAGGACAAAGACCAAATATACATTTCTTATTATATCACAACATCACACTTGTTGTATGGCCTAGCATATGGTCTCTTCTAGAGTATGTTCCATGTGCACTTGAGAAGAATGTCTACTCTGCTGTTGTTGGGTCAAGTGTTTTTTAGATGTCTGTTAGATCTTGTTGGTTTATAGTGTGGTTCAAAGTTTCTACTGCCTTACTAATCTTCTGTCTTGTAGTTCTGTTCATATTTAAAGTGAAGTATTGAAGTTTCCAACTACTACTGTTGAATTGTCTATTTCTACCTTCAGTTTTGTCAATTTTTGCTTTGTGTGTTTTGGAGCAACATTGTAGATGCTGTATTAGCTTCCTATATTGCTGCTACAAATTACCAAACACTTAGTGCCTTAAAACAGTGTGAATTTACTATCTTACAGTTTTGCAAATCAGAAGTCATAAAATTAAAGTGTCAGCAGGGCTGCGTTTCCTCTGGAGGTCCTGGAGCAGAATTTATTTTGTTGCCTTTTCTAGTTCCTAAAGGCTGCCTTCACGTGTTTCAGCTGAGTAGTTTTATCAGCCTGTTTTCTGATTGTGGATGTTGGAAGTCTGAGAGCCTTCTTTTATTCATCTTCTCTCTGTTCTTTTTAGTCCAAGCCTTCAGTTTTTCACAGGTGTAACATCTTTGAGGACCTTGTGGGTCTCCTGTGAATGTTACATAAATGCACTTTTTTATACAGACCTTCCCGTACAGAACTTTCCTGATAACCCCATCTCTATCTTCAGTTTCTGCTAAGATGGCTGACGAGATCCATGAGTCACACACTTCATCTCTTCAAAGATCTGTCTGTGAAATTGAATACTCTGACATTTTCATCCTTTTGAGGCACTAGCAGAAGTGTAACCAAGCAAGGGGTCATTCTGCTCACCACAACACTAACGTCAATCAATTGCAAGATAAGTCCGTGGTCGAGAAAGGGATTTATTAGATTAGCCAGCAAAATTGGAAGATGGTGGACTCATGTCCCGAAGACCATCTTAAACAAGCACAGAGTTCAAGCAGTTATATAGGGCTAGTGGGCTATGAAGGAGGGGCTCAGGTTATATTGACCATCTGGCATCAGCAACCAGAGGCGCCACACCAGGCCTTTCAGTTGTCATCATGGTGGATGGCAGCATAGATGTTCTTCTCTGAGGAGGTCATCATATTCCTAAGAAGCTCAACAGAACAAAGTTGTCATGTATCACAATGCATCAGCCAGGATTATAATCTGCAGAGTGTGTATATTTCCTGGAGAGTAGCTATTTCTCTCCTAGGCTATGTGTAAGTTAAACCATATACAGCTGGGAGGGTTGGTTAGAGGTTATTCTAAGTTACAATATGGCTTCCCTCATGTTAACCTTGCTTTAGGCCTATATTGGAAAGTTGTTCAGTCACACCCTTGACATTCTCTCCATAGCACACTTTCCTAATTGTGAATCTGCAAATTTTAGAGTCTTTTGCAATCTGCATGGGTTGAAAATTTCCCAAATCATTAAATCCTGGTTCCTTTTTGCCAAATAGTGATCTATCTTTTTTGTTTGTTTGTTTGTTTTTGCACATTTTACTCTAAGTAGCAAGAGAAAACCAGCTGCATCTTCCATGCTTTTTTTTGGAAATCTCCTAAGGCAAATACTCAAGTTCATCACCTACAAGTCTGCTTCCCATGTAACTGTAGGACACAATTCAGCTCAGCTCTCTGCCACTGTATTACAAGGTTTTCCTTTCTTCCAGTTTCCAATAACATGTTCCCCATTTCACTCTGAGCCCTCACCAGCTATGCTTTGAATGTCCACATTTCTTCTACAGTCTGTTTGTGAAGATTTAGTTATTCTCTAGTGCTATATAGTTTTCCGCTACCATTCTCCTCACTTCCTTCTGAGCCCTCATCAGGATCATTTCTAATGTGCATATTTCCACCTACAATCAGTTTATGGTGATTTAGTTATTCTCTAAGGTGATATATGCTTCCTCTCCCATGTTACTCACTGCCTTCTGAGTCCTTACCAGCAGAGTCTTTAACTTCTGTAGTTCTATTAACGGTCTCCTCAAGCAATCTAGCCCTTTTCTATGATATTCCATAAAATTTTTCCTTCCTCTGCCCGCTTCCCAATTTCAAAGCCAGTATTTCTTACAGTAGTTCTCCACTTCTGGTATCAAAATCTATATTAGTTTCCTATTGCTGCTGTAACACATTACTAGAAACTCAGAGTTTTATAACAATGCAAATATATTATCTTAGTTATTGAGACCAAAAGTCCTAACACCCAGTTGTCGGCAGGGTTGTGTTTTTTCTGCAGACTCTAGGGGAGAATCAGTTTCATTACATTTTCTAGTTTATAGACGCTTCCTGCATTGCTTCTCTCACGGCATCAACCTCCATCTTCAAAGCCAGTGGCATGACATCTTCCAGTCTCTCACTGTCTGACTCCAAATCTCCTGCTTCTCACTCACAAAGAGCCTTGTGATTACATTGGGTAATCCAAGATATTCTCTATCTCAAGATCCCTAACTAAATCACACCTGCAAAATCTCCTTGGCTGTGTAATGTAAAACATTCCCAAGTTGTGGAAATTATGGTACGGTTATCTTTAGCGGGTCACTAATTTGTCTACTGTAGGTACATATGTTTATTATTGTTATTGTTTACTGATAGATTAACTCTTTTATCATTACAAAATGTCCCTTTTATCCCTAGTAACTTTTTTTTGTTGTTTTAAAGTCTAGTTCGTCTAGTATACCATTGTTCGTATACCATTCCAGCTTTCTTAAGGTTGTTTTTGAATGATTTATCTTTTTTCCATTCTTTTAATTCAACCTATTTCTATCTGTGAAATCAAAGTATGTCTCCTGTAGACAGCAAAGAGTGGGTCTTGTTTTCTTTATCTAGTCTGACAATCTTTGTGTTTTGATTGGATTATTTAATTCACTCACATTTAATGTTATTATTGATAGAGTTGGGTTTATGTCTGATACTTTACTTTTGTTTTCTATATGTCTATAGTATTTTTGTTCCTCCATTACTACGTTCATTTGCATCAAGTTAAACTGTTCTCTTGTAACATTTTAATTTCTTTAATGATTTTTCACTATATTTCTTGACTAATTTTCATAGTGGTGGCTCTGGAGCTCACCACATATATCTTAACTTATCAGAATCTACTTGAGATCTATACTAATTTAATACCAGTGAGATATAAAAATGTTATTCCTTTGTTGCTCTAGCTCCTTTTTCCCTCTCAAGCTATCATTGTTACACGTATGACATTTATATATATTACAAATGCAACAATATATTGTTATAATTATAACTTTATGCAATTTTATATCATTTATAGAAGTTGAGAGAAGAGAGGAGAGCAAATGTATATTTGCAGGGTTTGTTACATTAACCTTGTAATTTAACAGTTCTGGTTCTCTTCATTTATTCCCTTGGATACAAGTTATCATCTGGTGTCATTTCCTTCCTCCTTATTTACAACTTTGATCCCACCCACCTCCTTGGTGCTATTATTGTCAAATGTATTACATTTCTACATGCTATAGGACCAACAATAAAATCATTTACATGCTGTTTCATGTAATTGAAATTTAAATCAGATAAGAGAATAAAGAAGAAATATGCATTTATATTATCTTTTATATTTACAAAAGTCCCTTTACTGGTTCTCATTTCTTTGTCTTTATTGAGTTACTACCAGGCATTACTTGCCTTCAGATTAAACAACATTTCTTATCAAGTGGGTCTGCCAGCAACAATTCTCTTGGTTTTTGTTTATCTGTGAATGAATATTTTAATTTTACTTTCCATTTTGAAAGACAATTTTGCTGGATATAAGATTCTTGGTTGAAATTTTTTTTTTCTTTCTTTCAGCTCTTTGAATATATCGTCTGACTGGCTTTTGAACTCCACAATTTCTCATGAGAAGTCAGCTGTTAATCTTATCTGGGGTCCCTTGTACAGACTGAGTCATTTTTCTCTTTCTACTTTCAACATTTCATCTTGACCTTCACCTTTTTATTATGATGTGTCTCAGTGTGGGTCTCTTTGCATTGCATTTATTCTGTTTGGAGTTTGTTGAGCTACTTGGAAATTTAGATTAATATTTTTTATCAAATATGGGAAGTTTTCAAACATTATTTCTTCACGTATTTCCTTCCTTTCCTCTCCTTCTGTATGTTGGTGTACAAGGCCTCCTCTCCACAGGAGATCTGTAGCCCTTGACTGGGAGCCCTGTCTTTCTGGCCACATACATGCAGAGTGGAGTTTCTGTCATGCTGAGATGGGATGGTGAGCTGTGGCTCATGTATCAAGCACTCTCACTGTTCCTACTGAGATCTAGCAGGTTTCCTTAAGCAAATGTTCTTGCATTTGCTGTGTACCTTTGGGGACATTTCCAGAGACTTTAAATTGTAGTTTTTAAAATAATTTCACCAGTTATGATTGTTTTGCTCAAGAATGTGTTCATGGAGCTCCTCGTGCTGCCATCCTGGAGGTAGAATCCTTGCCTTCGTTCATTCGTGCACTTGTTCAACAAGTATTTGCTATGTTTCTCATATATGTCTCCAAGTGTGCTTCCATATCTTCCTCTGGGATGCCCCACTGCAGCTCAGACACTGATTTCTTCTCTCTTGAGTCCTTTCAACAACCTCCTGAGTGATCTCTGTCTGTAGTCTTGTCCTACTGAAATCCATCCTCCCCATGGCTACAAAAAATATTTAACCCACTTAAAACTCTACAAAGTTCCCAAGTTTTTTCAGAATAAAACTTAAGTCCTTTCCAACCTAGTTTACATCTGTCACTCATGCAGCATCTGTATCTCTTGTACTTTAATCATCTCGTCTGGCCTCAGCATGTACACTTTTGCTTTAATGTAGTTATACAAATTTTCTTCACCTGCAACAACCTTCTGGCATATCTCAGCTTGAAAAATTCCTCTTTGATATTTAAGAAGGGTTCACTTTGATATTAGCTCAGGGTTCACTTCCTTAGGAAAATGGAGGCTGATTATTTTTTATGCCTCATATGCATAATGTTATCACAGCTTTATAGTATTTGTTTTCCTATCTATCTTATATATTAAAATGTGGGCTTCCTGAAACCAGAGACCCTGCCCTTTACTGTTGTACCTTTAGTACCATCCACAGTGCCTGACACACAAGGAGGCGGTTCATGAATAGGCTTAGTCAATTTAAAAAGAATTGGCTATGATGTGACACCTATTTTCATGAAGCTTACGGTTCACCAGGAGTTTCAGTATGCAAGCCAGTTTAAGTTAGTGTGATGAAAATCATGATAATTGCATAAGCAGAGTCATATGGAAACATAGGTAGAGAATGGGGCCAGAGGACAATGATTAGGGTTTATTTGAAATGGGTGGGATTTCAGTGATGGACTGTGGTAGGTGGCAGAACCTATCTCAGCATAGATGGAGGCAAAGATGCTGCTTATGGCCTGTGTGGAAACGGTGAATATTCTGATAAGACTCAAGGGTGGGGTTAGAGACACTGTCATGAAAGTAAATTCCAGTCAGATTCTGAAGACCATTTAATGTCATTTTAAGGAACTTAGTTCTTTATTTTCTAAGCATTAATATTTGTATGATGTTTCCATTTGCAGACTAGACACAAGAACGTCGACTTACCAACCTGTCACAACTGTGAAGTCGTCAACGTGTGATTTATGCTTTACTTAAGATTGGGAACAAAACCACTGCTGAAAGACTTAGAGAGCACCCACAGCACTTGATTTCTTCTTATGATGAGGGACACAGTTTTTCACATTTAGGATTATGTGATGGAAGTGTTACAGCTGGCTCATTTTTGTCCATGAGCCAGCAGCCAGTTTGCAAACAAACTTGACCCATCTTCAGCGTTCATGGAAAATGACAGGGCATTTTGTGCAGACTAAAACATCTGCAATATAATGGTATCAAAATTAAAATCTACATCAGCAAAAATATTGTAGTTTAACTTACTGTTTCTTTATCTTAAAGAATATAAAAATGCTCTATAAACTCAACATGAGCTGAAATGACGTTTTTGAACTCTGTGTTTGGCTTCTGGAAGTCTTTTTATGGGTAGGTAATGATGACGATAGCATGTAACCGAGCCCTTGAGTAATTTCTGTGGTTGCTTACGTGATAGTTAACACAGGATCCCACTGTAACAGGCACGCCTGCCTTCTCTGCAGGCAAATGGATCCTATGTGACTATTTGAAAGGCTGTGAGAAGCTGGGTGCTCAACAAATATAAATTCAGCTGAGGTGAATCTAAAATATGATTTTCCCACATGAAATGCTTCTGTCAAAATAAAAATAAAGAGTAATGAGGCCCTCCCGGAATCAAGCTTAGATGAGATACAGACCTGGCTTGGGGGTATCAAGGATGATGCATCTTCTTTTACATTTTCTTCCTTTTACTCTCTTTACATCCTGCTTCTGAGGAATGGTGCCAACCTGCTGTAGGCAGCGGTTGTTCAGGGATACGCTCCAGCGCCCTGTCTGGGCCTGTGGGCCTGGGACAACATCCTCTCACCTGGCCCTGCAGCCCCACCTGGATGAACTATTTCCCCAAGGCTCAACTCTACTTCCCAGGTCAGATCGGATACCAGCAACTGGAGTGCATTGGAGACTGCGTCTGTGCAAAAACTTCTGTACACCCCAGGTTTTCCACCCTTTCAACTCATATCTTGTGCTCTTCCTGGGTCCTATATGGAAGAATGTGAAAATAACTATTACAATGGCTGGGGAGAAATTTACAGCTCGGGCCAAGTTCATGGAAAAATACATGTGGGAAAAAGCAGAGACTTTGTGGAGTTTCCACTCTACTCACATTCTGGAAACTACACACACACACGTGAATATATGAATTAAGCCATGAACAGCCCAGGAGCCTCGAGCCATGTGCCATGAGAAAAAGAAAGCCAGGTGGAGGACACAGGGTCTGTGGGACAGTGGAGCACCACCGAGGACATTCTGTCCACTCAAGTGACATTTGAGCAGAGGTCTGAAGGACACAGGACAGCAAACCATGTGGATATCTGGGGCAAGAGCCCTCAGAGCAGAAAGAGCATCCCTGAGGCAGCAGTTCAAGAAACAGTAAAGAGTCAGCCAGCGTGGCTGTAGGGAGGTGGCAGAGGGGAAGAGCGGTCACAGATGGGGCCAGAGGCCATTGTGGGCAGGATGGTATCGGCATTCAGAGGACACTGGAGCGCCTCAGCCTTTTCCTCCACCAGTGAAATGGAACCTGTATTCTGTGCTAGGTCTGTGCAGGTCCTTGGCTTCTGTAACCACATTTTATACTCACAACAAAGTTTTGAAGGAGCTATTACAGTAGCAAAAAAATTATTGAGGACATCAGAGAGAGCAGACAACCTTACTAGGTCCACAAAGCCAATAGCTGGGGCATCCCAGCTTCAAAACTGGAATTCCACGATTCCAAAGCCCATTCCTACTCATTATGTCACAAAACAGGGGAATAAAACAAATAGACTCACCTGGTATGTCCTCTCTCACGCCTCAGGCTGCCACATCGTTGCCACCTTCAGCCTCTGCTCAGCGTCCCACAGTTTCCTTTCTGATTCATTGCTTTTAATCTGTGGATAGTTTTTTTTTTTCCTATCTCCATCTCATTCAAATGAGCACGTGATTTTTTCTCTCGACCAAATTCAGAGAAATTTTCTCTATTTGTAGAAAAAGAAAGAATACAATAAATAAACTCTCATGATATGCATTGACTTATATTTATTGTCAACCACTTAACACCGTTTATTTGAAATATTCCATATCTTTAAAATTTAGAGCTCACTAAATGATTTTAGACCAGAAAATGTGCCTTCAAAAGTTAATGTTGTAGATTATCTAATTTTCATTATTAAAGCATACATCCATTGCTTAAGTTCTATTTTCTTGTTTTATCTCAAATGTGGTGAATGCATTTTATGTGGAAGCTTTTATAAGAGCCATGTTTTATAGTTGTGTACATTTATTACAGCTGAATGTATCCATGACTAAAGCAACACTTAAAAGGTGAAGTTTGTATTTTGTATCCTGATTATAGTGATGGTTACATGCATCTATTAAAGGGTTAAAGGTTATAGAACCATACACTAAAGGGAAAAAAAGTGGAGTTTGAACAGAATGTCTAACTAATATTAATGGGTCTGCAAATAAAAATACATCTTTTTATGATTCTTTAAATTCTAAAAATGTAAAGTTAATAAACAGTTATGAAATGATGAAGAATTTATGAAGTGCTAAGTAAATATCAACTATATTTAGCATGTCTTGGGTTATAGCTTTATAGTAGGTGCTTTTAAGAGTAATGAACTGATGTGTCAAAAACAGTTCTCCAAAATAGAAAAAGATGGAATTGTAAGGGAGAAAATAGGTTTGTGCTAAGGATCTTGTCTTCAGAGTCAGATGTTCTCTGCCATTTCCCCTATTTCCTATACCCATCATCACCAAAACAACCACCAGCGAGGTTTTACCCTTTGAAGGCTCAAAGCTGACTTGTCATGTTTCCCTGCCAGGGGTTCAGAATGCTCCTCCCCCACCTCTGCTCTTCATTTCATGGGTGCCATGTAGTTGTATGTAGCTTTCAAGTGATCCCAGCTACTTGGTCTCCATGCCCTTGCGCCTGCCACCCGTCCCTAGAGTGTGGGTGAACCTAGTGCCTCACGGCTCGTGGACAGAAGATGGTGAAAGTGATGCACTGCCACTTCTGGGATCCGGTCACACATATCCGTGACTTCTGTCTTGCTGTTCGTAGTTCTTCTCACTTGCTCCCTCTGATGAAACCAGCAGCTTTGCTGGGACCTGTCAAAGGGAGAGGCCCACAGGCAAGGAATTCATGGCAGCTTCAGGCCAGTAGTCCTGGAACAAAGAAACAAGTGAGCTGAGAATCAGATTCCTCCCCAGTGTTGCCTTCAGATGTGACCACAGCCCAGCCAGTGTTTTGATTAAAGCTTTGTGAGAGACCCCAAACCAGAGGGCCCCACTCAGCCACACTGGGATTCCTGACCACAGAAGCTGTGAGATCATCAGTGTTGTTTTTTTAAGCCACTATGTTTTGGGGTGATTTTTGTTTTGAGGAAGATTGGCCCCATGCTAACATCTGTTGCCAATCTTCCTCTTTTTTCTCCCCAAAGCCCCAGTACATAGTTGTATATCATAGCTGTAGAGTTGTAGCTCCTCTATATGGGATGCTGCCTCAGCATGCCTTGATGGGCAGTGAGTGGGTCCACGCCCAGGATCCAGACTGATGAACCCCAGGCCACTGAAGCGGAATGTGTGAACCCAACTGCTGAGCCACCAGGCCGGCCGCATTGGGTGATTTTTTAATGCAGCAATTTATATGCCATCTTAGCTTTCAGGTCTCAGCTTAGGTGAAGATGTTCTATCTTTTCGATGAGGAATTCACTCCTCAGCCTATGGCAGACTCTTCTTACATTCTTTCTTTCAGGCCCATGTTTATTTTTTTAATTACACATTTTTTCAATGTGCTATTATTTCACTTACAAATTTGTTTAGTTATTCATTGTCTATTCCCACTTTATTCTTCACTATAATGTAAGTATCTAGAAAATGTTTACATTCAATAAATATTAATTGCATAAGTAAATGAATGGGTGGAAGAAACACAAACTTACAACCTTACAAACAAATTTTTTCTGAGAAGGTAGATGTTTGATCAGAATGATTATTCAGAGGACTATTTTTTTTAAAATATTATTTATACCAGCCTGGATGGCAAGAAAATTCTGACCAGGAGTCATGGGTCAGGAGGAAAGACGAGGCTCTCAGATGCGGCAGCCACAGCAGAGGGTTTAGAAGACTGGGACAGGCAGTGCCACCCAGAGCAGGTTGCAGCCTCTAACGTTTGTCATTCACAGCTCTAGGCACTTTATATCTGTGATTTTTTTCTTTTCTTTTTTTTTTTTTTTTTTTACCACTCACAATGATCCAGTGAGGAAAATCTTTATATTTGCTTTTTACTCAATTTTCAGTGTCAGATAGTTTACATGATTTGCTAGGAGCCACACGACAAGTAACAAAGTAGGGTCTGAATTCTGGTCTGACTCCAAACGCGCGTACATGTACACATGCCCTACCTTCCACTGTCACGCGCTATGGAATTAGACCCAAGAGACATGTTCCTTAACACTAGCTGCTCATTAGAATCATACAGAAGACTTTGAAACGTATCCATACCTGGCTGAACCCTGATATACTGCTTTAGTTGATTTTTATTATGAATGTCATTTAGAGGGTGTACTTTCCACATCTATCCTAAAAACTTTGGAATTACAGAACATACTATTTGCATAAGGAATTTAAAATATCATGGGAGGAACAGAGATGGTTGACAGCCCAGGAAGGCAGGATTAACATTTCCCACCAAGCAGAGGACCAGAGACGCTCCGAGGTGGGGTACCTCGAGACAACATTGGTGAGGGCATGAACCTTACCTTGGGACACTGTAGGAAGAAGCTTCTGCTGTGTGATGTGGCTTTGGATCTGTAACTCAGTGTCACCTGAGAAGACTCTTAAGCCTTTCAACAAACTTCTTTGTTTGATCAGATTCAAGTTTCTTTGACCCCTTTTTATGATCAGATTCGAGTCTTTGTAAATTAACTAGGAAAACTGATAAAACACAGTACAGTTATGGAAATTTGGTAGACTGGTACCAACCTAACAGTAGCCAATACTTTATTTTTCATTTAATGAGACTTTTTTTTTACCTTTTTGTTTTCCTCAACAAATTTATAATTCTGCTTAAATTTCTCTTCTCCTAAATTTATATTTCTCCTTCTTAAAAATAAAATACTAGACCAGGAGAAGTTTCTTTTCCTCATTATTACAGATTATGGCCACAGTGATAGATTTCTAGAGGTTTCTGCCTTTAATGACTTCGGTTTTCACCTGGAAAGGCTTATATGTCTCACAGCATCATTCTCCTGAGAGCTCCATCCTACACAGGCCTGTGGTTTTAGAACAAAGTGAGATAAACGAAAGGATCTCCGGAAAGAAAAATTAAAGACTTAAAGTTTCTGTGTGGGTTAGTCGTGATCTTAGTTTATGAGCCTTTCCCAGAAAATTGAATGCAGTGAAAGAGTGAGAAAAATAACACCACACATACACCTCCAGGGTCTTGAATTACCCAGAGAAAGATAGTTTCATCCAAGCCCAGAGAAAAAACGAAAGCTGAGGTTGAATTGAAGGATTTAGGTAGCAGGACAGCAGCTGCCAAGCCAAAGTCTGTGCAAACCAGCAACCAGCCAACCCCAGGCAGTGGTTACCAAACAGAGCATCGTCTGTGCTCCCCGCTGGCAGGGACACCTGCTGACTAGCTGGGCACTGCAAATCTTTGACCCCAGGTACCCTGGCGTTGCAATGGGTACTTGCCATCCAACAGGAATGATGCTCTGGTCTGAATATGACTTCTCTCTCTGAGATGTATGTAGTGGCAGAAGCAAGTGAAGTACAGACGGACAGTTGTATAGACATTGGGAGTGTTGATGGTCTGAGCTCTCCTGTGCAAACAGATGACAGGGAGAGACCTGGAAAGTATCAGCCTGGGAGAAACTGGGTGCCAGCCACAGTTTCTCCTCCATTTTGTTGGAAGAAGCTGGGATTTGGAAGCAATTTCTGTGCTCCTGCTGTGTTGTGCATGGCAGAATAAACACGGCTCTAAAAGAGTCTATTAGGGATAATTAATCATTTTAACCCAGGATGGTTTTTGGAAGGGCTCGTATACCTTCACCACAGGAGGAATTTCTAAATACCTAGTGAAGGCACCATATTTTTTTAAAAAACAGTTTAACAAGGACTGTTTCTTCAGAAAGCATTTTCTATCTAAATGCATTGATGGCTGGACCTCAAGAAATGATTTAAGTGTTTTTCTAAAAAACAAGGCAGGTACTTTTCAATGCAACTGTTTTCAGGGAGAACACAGGGCACTTTTTGTGGGGTACATCTTGATACTTACAGAGATTTTAAAAGAAAATATTTGGGCTGTGGTTTAAGAATCAAACAGTCTTAAGTATGTAAATAACGACAGGCTGGAACTCTTTCTAAAATAATATATACTAACTGTTCAACACACGGCCAAATCCCAGAGGCCAGAATGTGCTGTGAGAAGGCACCAAGAGGTTTGTTTCCTGGGCATAAATGGCTGGAGGGACTGACTGGTATGGGTGGGCCTCGTCCTGCACGTGGCACCAGTGAACAACCACATGGGAACTGCTCTGAAAGATCTTTATCATTATTCTTGGTGTAATCCACGGAATTGATTCTGCTCTTTAAGACTCTTCTTGAAGAGTTTATGTTGGGTGAAGAGAATTTGTTGTCTGAGAGGGACAGTGCATTTTTTCCTTCAACATGTTGGCCAACATTGACTTGTCTTATTTGGTGCATTACCACTTCCACTGGCATGGCGGCTCCACAGGAGTGGGAACTTCATCCATTTGGTTCACTCTTGCATCCCCAGTGCCGAGGGCAGTGGCTGGCACACAAACATGTGACTTTACGTTGCTCTCTTATTGTGCTCATTTTTGTAAATTCATTGGCATGCACTTCCATCCCAGGCTCCAACTTAACTTCTGGGTTTGGGAGGAAGGCAGGCACTGGGATTTGTAAATTTGAAATATCTTCAGTTTAATTAGCACAGTGTGATTTGGATGTATCTACACACAGCACAAAAAAAGAAGATGATATCACCAATGTGGAATTGACAGCAGTCGCTGACCCTCGAGGGAGCAGTCCAGGGAGGCCGTTATCCACCGCATGTCTTCTGTGCTCTCAGGCACATGGCCACTCCTGCGCTGGGCTCCCGTAAAGACTGCGACGCTCGATTCAGCCTATCTTCAGACGTTACTTCTGCTCCTACTCTTGGCTGTCAATTGGGAGTGGGAGCTTGGGGGTTCTGTTTCCAGAATCCAATCAATCCAGGACTCTGGCTCCTCCAGCAGAATATGGCCAGACGTGAGAGGCTGAGCTGGCCGGACACAGGTCCCTTCTTAGGGACACAGGTCTGCATTTAATTCTATTTATTCCAGGTTTTCATCCTTTCCCTCATTCTCAGGAAACTTTAGCAAGTCAAGTTACAGAAAAATACTGGTCTTACTTTTCTCTTTTTCTTCTAAGTCCTACTTTGTAGACTCAGCTTTTGAAATTCAAATGTCAAGACAACAAATTTCCTCTTTATGCTGTTTCAATAATTCTTGCTTCAAGAAAAGGACTTTTCATGGTCGAGCTGTCTGAGTGGAGGTCGGTCATGGGAGATAGAAATTACAAGGAAGAAGTGTATAGTGATTAATTTATCAGAATGCACCCTCACACTTGGGCTCGTAGATTCATATCTGGAATGCGTTATGAGTAAAGGTTACAAGGATATGAATTTCATCCAAGATATCAGAGTAAGCAGAGCCTTAGAGACTAAGAAATGGGTCAAGAAGCCCAGAAAATGAAGAGCACCTGCCAAGAACCCAGGCACTGGGACATTATTAAGAGCTTGGAGGGGCCACAAATAGCTCAATTTAACCCTGCTTCATGAAGGTCTTCATGTCCTCCTGGGTGAAACCAGGCCTACGGTTATAGAGAGGAATTAAATCCATTCAACTCAAAGGGTTAAAAGGATTGAAAGGTAGGAATTCTCCCAGACCGTGACAAATTGCAATAATTACACATACACAAACTATGCTTTGCCTTGATATATCAGTTGGAAGTGTTTTGGAATATATAATTGACTAAATGTCTCAATTTTCCACCTCAGCTTCATTTGTAGATAAATTTTAAGATAGGTTTTGAGTTTATACACCAATTCTCCCTGGAGAAGAGAAAAAAGTAAAGCAGGTTTTAGGAACAGTGTCAATTCCTAGTGACTGATTCCTATATGGATCAAAATAGAGGACTATTTATTTTGTCCTGCATTTTTGAAGATTTATTCTTTATCTACATCCAGGAGGCAGTATGTTATGAAGTGATGTGCAAGTTGAGGTTGAAAATATTCACTTCCTATTAATAATAGAAGACAAGGGGAGCCAACTGGTATGAGTTATATGCCCAGACTTCAGCTCCAAGTCCTTTGTTGTGCTGAGCAAATTCAGTAATCCACTTCCACAGATGGAGTGTAGGAGGGGCCTAGGGTGGTACTTGAGGCTGATGCTGGCAGAAACCAACAGTGTCTCGAAGGAGGCAGAGAAAGGAGTGTGGTGATATGGTCATGGCCAATTTTAGAATCACAAAACTATTAGTCTCTGGTATTAGTACCAGACTTCCCAGAACAAGACTAATAGCATCTTTTGATTTATGATATGGATATAACTGGAAAAAGTCATTTTTTTTTTTCTAGCACAACCGCATGACAACTTTTAGGGTTCTGGAGTTTCTGAAATTCAACCTCTACATTTCTACACTGCTTCACAGTAAAAACTCATAAGTAAATTTCCATTTGGAAAATGAATTAGGACTTCCAGGAAAGGTGGATACAAACATGTTGACAAAGATATCATATGCTAATTTGTATCAGTAAATCTCTGATAAGGTAGTTGCTATATGCCAGGCACTGTGCGAAGAATCAGAAACTCAATGGTCAGACCAATCATCTCTCCTTGATCTCAGGGTTCCTGGAGATGAGACAAGCGTAGATTAATCACACGATGAGATTAGAACACATTCAGAAAACACACGTTTAGAGAGAATGGTGGGAAGTGAGACAATGGTGTGCTGAGAGATAGACTATCTTTCTGACACTGATTCTAAGATTTCATGACTCACGTGCCTTTATACCAACTTTTCCTAAAATTAATTCCAACACCATTGTAACTGGGTCTTCCTGTTGCCTTTGGTATTTCCTGGAATGGTCTGCATTTCCAAACCAAAACCCTGACATAGCTCTCTGCTCTTCAGTGCTCTGTGGATACCTTCTCCAAACAAACTGTGCTCACATCTGTCCACATTTCCGATGGAGCATCCACGATCTCAGATGGTTGGTTGAAAGATGAACAATAGGCACAGCAGATATAAATAAATGCCCTTTCTAGCATGGAAATAAATATTTCTACAGCAAGTATTCTCTCTAGACAGAATTACCAAATTTAAGTTAAACTTAATAAACATTTATTGGTACTTACTCTGTAGAAGATACTTTGCTGGGTGCCAACTAGTATATACAGATAAACCCAATCTCTACCATCTAGAAAGACTGTTGTCATAGATAACATAAAAATGCATAACGTATTGGATAGTGTTATAGAGATGTAGTCAAATAGCATAGTAGAAGATTAGATTAATTCTTGCTGGGAGAGACTAAGTTGAAAAATTGCATTTAAACTGGTGTTATATAAATTTAACAAATTATTTTAGACATATCATTTAGGAGACATACATATTCTGCAAAGCATATGAATAAAAATGGATATGATGGGGCCACAACTAGTCCACACAATACTAATATGTGAAGAAAACGTGATTTCTTCATTTTTTATTTTCTCTGCTTTTTCTTGTAACCAATCCTTCCAAATGTTCCAGTAGATTCTTCAATAATCTCTCCTCAAGGACTTGGACACATCAAATAATATATTAATTCTGTTTTTCTCATTGGAGCCTTCTTTCCGGAAATCCACCATCCTCCTACTCCAATTTGGATGCCATTTGGTGGGCTAGCCCTTGTCAGCCTGGAATCTGAGAGGAATAAACATTTGCTACCACAGCCTACCCTGTATTGTCTTGACTGCTGGAGAAATTGGTGCTGAAAGTGAGGTACCACCACAAGAAGAATGGCAGGGGGTTAAGTGGCAGAGGGAGAGAGAATTTGCCCTCATGTGTGCTGGCAATTAGATGTGTGTTGTGCCTCCCAAGGGGCAGGGGATTCAGGCGTCCACGTGACCAGAAGCAGAAGGAGCCGGAAGTCAGCAAGAGGGCCTCTCCAGGTCTTAGCTTTGTTCTTACAGATTAATAAATTTTCCTTTATCAGTCACTGCAATTTTAGTGTCTGCTGGAAAAGAGGGTAGATAATGGTATTCAGTTCCCATGTTTAATTAAAATAATCAAGGAATTGTTATTTATGGGAGAGAATCTGTGAGACTCTGGGCTCTGGCAGCCCCTTCAGGGCTTGGGTGATGGGGCAGCACAGTGTTGGGGACAGGACTCCAACCCCACTTTGCAAGAATCTCATCACCCCTTGGGCGAGTTAGCAGGACCACCATCAGCTATGACAATGAGAATCGACGACCTACCTGACACGCCCATGTTCTTTCTCGTATTAGGTGATGCTGGCTGGCACAACAGTGGGACTTCTCAGGGGAAGGTGGAAGCAGAAAGTAAGAACCCGGCGGACACACCTGTAAGCTCTCTCAGGGACAGTTTGGCACTCCTAAAGGTCTGAGAGGAGGAGCTCATGTGTGGGAGGACAGCGGGAGGGGGTGGAGGGGTGGGGGAGGAGGCACAGGTGAGGACAAAACCCACGTGCTTCTAAGACCAACGTTGCTTCCAGTATATTCATAACCACACATTCAAAAAATGATGACATTGGTTTATAAAAAATTCACCATTACTGTCCTGTGAGCACTGCTGTCTCACGACATTTTCTGTTTACTAAGCTATTTTTTCAAAGTGACTGTAGGAATGTGATGAAAATTGATGTTTGTTGTCTATGAGGACGAATTCTAGATGGTTTCCTATCTTTCTAAATGGATCTTTCTCATCGTTAGTTCACTGGAGACAGTGTTCCTTGTAGCAAAGTTACACCAAAACTATTGTTTCTCTGGCGATAACAGGTTATTTATTTATTGGAATTATTGGTTAAAATGGTAACATGTGGTTGTTTCCCATCTAATCAAGGACAAGAGTTGAATATCGCTAAGAGGCACAATGATTCCAAATAAAGAGATTTACAATATGGAAGCCATGAAGCAAAATCGTGTTTAATATATTAATGCCGTAGCAATTAATTATTAATATAGCATGTTAATTATATTAATATATTATAATAATTATAAAACACACTAATATACTGTATTATATATTAATATAGTGTGTACAATACGCTACTATACTATACTATATATTAATGTATTATATACATCTATTAATTACATAATTAATTATATTATTGATTAATATTATATGAGTAATAATACAGCATATTGATTAATCAATTGATACAATATCAATCTCATAATAATTGACATTACTTATAATAATACATATCACATACGCATGTACAACCCATGTCTAGGCATCTCAAGGGAGCAGTCCGACAAAAGCCGACTTGTTTCCCGGGCTGCTTGAGAAGCAAGCAGTTCTCTCACACAACAGAGTCCAGAGCCCAAGGTAACTTGGGACTCTGCTTCTTACAGTATCCAGCTTCTGGTAGTCTGGCTGAAACCACAAATATTCGATTTCAGAAGCCTCTTTCAAAACCTGTGAGTTTTCCTGTGCTTAATCCCCAGAACTTCCACCGAGCTCCTAAAAGTCCTGCGATGCTGCACTCCATCCTCGCGTGCGCCTTGCGATCTGCAGTAAGGATGGCATTTAGAGATGGACCTGTCCAGGTGTTTCCAGCTTAACAAATGCAGTGGAAGTTTGCCAAATTCTTATTGTCTGGTGTGAATCCCGAGGCTGTTAGGGATGCATATAACCAAACTGTTCCCTTCCGAGTTAGTCTTACGGAAAAGTAGGACATGCCAGATGCCGATATGTAACAACACAGGTCCAGTTCAGATCAATAAGTGTGTGCATCCTTAGTCCATCACCATGGACTGTCCTCAGTGGGGGCTCTCAGGAACACGCAGACAAAGGGGACCTAGTCCTTGCTCTTGAGAACCTTATGTTCTAGCAAATTCTTGAGCTGCTTAGATATTAGAAATTGGTTTTATGTAAGTTGGCACAGTTCATTATTTTCTGTATTGAAAAATTGTCCCACAGAGAAAGAAAAACATACATTTATTGGCCAACTACTATGTGCCAGGAACGTCACATGTATTATCTAATTTAATCCTCTAAGCAATCCTAAAAGAAAGGTACCATTGTCTTCACTTGTGCTTCAATAACCAGCTCGAGGACAAAAGGGATCCATTACAGATTGGTCAACCCCAAAGCTTTTGTTCTTTCCTCAAGAACCTAGACCTTTGATTTTAATAAACTTTTTCTTCTGTTGGTGACGTCATAAAGTAGATATCTCTAGAGAGCAGATCAGAAAAATCAGCAAATTAGCACACAGAACATGGTTGTAGACATTGTTTAAGTTTAAATTCTCCCAGTTGTTTCTGCATGTCTGTTTTTCAGATCTTTGTCACTTTGTGTACAATGTTGGCAAAGACAGCCACCTCTGTCTTCCTTTCATGGGGGAACCATTTCTCAGCTTCCCACGAATCTGGACGCTACTCACAGTGCTGTTTGTGAGGACAGGGAACTATTAAGGATTCCTGATCTGTGGCTTTTTGGACAGGTGGCGTGCCTCTATGATGCTACCCTGTTAGGGAGTGCCTCTGGCACATGAACACCCTAACAGAAAGATGAATTGGGCTAACGGGTTTACTCTGAGATCTAGGAATATACTTTTCCTTCCGAAATTAAATGGCCCATATCCGTACAACTCAAAGATTTCCATCAAGAGCTGGAATCAATTGAGCCTGTGATTCTTAACCTTTAGGGTACATCAGACTCAGTGAAGTCTTGTTAAAAGTACATGTGCCTGGGGCTGGCCTGGTAGCATAGTGGTTAAGTTTGCATGCTCTGCTTCAGCCATCTGGGGTTCGTGGGTTCGGATCCCAGGCTCGGAAGTACACACCGCTTGTCAAGCCATGCTGTGGTGGCATCCCATATACAAAATAGAGGAAGATTGGCACAGATGTTAGCTCAGGGCCAGTCTTCCTCACCACGAAATAAAAGTACACATGCCTGCTTCTTATCCCTTGGGGGTTCTGGTTCATTTGATCAGGGTGGGGGCCAGGAACTGAACAGCTGTGTTTTTATAAAATGTCCATCATTTTACTGGCCTCCAAGTTTGAGCACCACTGACCCAAGCAGACAGCCCAGGTTCTGGGTCTTTATCTGCTGCCTCAGCCACCGCTGCTCAGGTGGATCTAGAAGCCGTAATTGACCACTCAATGGTTCTAGTTGTCCCAGTGGGCAACTCTAACTCCACCTGGTTAAAGTCAGGGATTTGTGTAGGTTCAACGAGGAGGCTGCCCACACTTGATCTCTTACTAGAGTCTAAGAGCCTCTTATCAGTTTTCTCTTAAAATAATGTTTTCAAAAATGAAAATTGAGGGATCGTGTGATATTAACCTCACGACAAGAAATGCCTTTTCCTAAATCCATGTCCTTAGTGTGGAAAATGTCTTGTTGGGGGGGGATCTGTGTGTCTGCGGCTCCATGTTGGTGCTGCAGTCAGGAGATGGCCCAAAGGCATCGATCACTCCCCCATCATAATGAATTGACGTATATTAATCTTAGTGCCCGTTACTGTGAAATGCGCTCGTGTGCGTTGTATAATTGGTATGGTGAGTAATAAGAGAGTTTATGCCCTATTTTATTTCATGGAACAACTAATAAATCACAGTGAGTTATGCTTTATTCCAAAACCCGTTTCCATTCTTAAATTTGTTCATGCTTTACGAATCCACCTGCTTCTGTTGGAACCAACACTCCTCTGTGCTTTTACTAAGTTATGAGCATTCTGTGGAAAACTTGTTTTAAAAGATAAGAATGGTTACTAGGAAAAACGAGACACATTCAAACCCTACGCCTAACTAGATTTGTGAGGGGCTTCCATGACGCACGTCATTTCCTCCCCAAACCTCTGTACAATATTCAAATCATTGACAGTGTGGGAGAAAAGAAGCTGCTTCCCAGTGAATCACTGTCACTTACCGTCCTTGTGGCCAACTGCATGTGTGACCTCTGAAGGGAATCTCTCAGAACCGTGTGAATGGTTCACAGACTGAGTGATGACTCCTACAGTGCCATCCTCAACACCTCAACAAGTTTTGGAGACGGAGGACTCATCACAGCTCAAACTCACCCCTGTTGGTTTCCTGCCTGTCCTTGCTGCTCTGATTCTGTCTTTTGGATTTCTCACTGGGTCTCTACTTCCTCCACTCCCAGATGTCAGCAGGCACTCTAATATCACAGATTACTTGGCTGCACCGCCCCTGAATGCTGTCTGTATTAATTACGTAGTGCTGCATATCAAATCACCCCAAACTTAGTGACTTAAAACAAGAGTAATAATTCATGATCTCTCTCCTCTTCTGGAGGTGAGGAGAGTGGAAGCAGCATGCTCAGGTGGTCCAGGCTCAGGGTCTCTCTGGGGCTGCAGTCATCCAAGGCTGGGTTGGGGTTTGCAGATGCACTTTCAAGGTGGGTCATTCATATGCTAGCTGGTTCCTCTCCACGGGCACCTCTCCAGGGGGCTGCTTGAGTGTCTTCCTGACGTGGTGGCTGGCTTCTTGCAGAGAGTGATTCAGAAGACCTGGGTGATGGAAACTGCAAGCCTTTTGCACATGCTGCTGCTTTGGTGGCCCAAGCCGGCCCTAATTCCATAGGGCAAGACCTACAAAAGGAAATAAATACAAGGATGTGGGACCACAGGGTGCCGTCTTGGGTGCTAACTAGCCAGTACGTTCCACTAGCTTCCACCCTCATGCAGGTGGAAACCCAAGGTCATCTGATGACCTTGAAGGCATCCTCTCTGACTTGTTTTCCACCACTGTCCCCCATTCCTCTGTTTCAGCCACAATTCCCCCCTTTTAACGTGCCAGACTCTCTCCTCTCCCGGGCTTTTGCACATGTCTTTCCTCTATTGGGTCCTCTCCCCACAGATGTCTGCACGGCTTATTCCCTCATTCCTTGTGGGACGTCACTCCAACATCACATCCTCAGGAAGGCTTCTAGGCCCCATATTTAAAACTGAAATGCTAGGCCCCATCCTCAGCACACCTTATCTCCCTTCCCTGCTTCAATTTCTCTTTGTTACTTATCACCAACAGTGCCCACCTGTGAATCAGCTCTCCCTCTCAAAAAAAAAGAAAAAAAGAGCCCTGATTTGTAGCATTTGCACTTCCATTGCATAAACACTCGTTCACCACAGCCCATTTACTTCAAACTCTCATCGTGATGTCTCGGAAAATGACATTGGGAGAAATTTGCCCACTCAGCCCTCCTGAGCCGTAGGCCAGCTCCACCTCTGTCTTTCTCCCTCCCACACTGTGTGAGTTTTACTTACTTCTTTCTTTTAAGGTTCATGGAGCAGAAATTTTGGTCTGTTTTGTTCACTGCTGGATCCTCCATGTCTAAAACACTGCCTTCCCACAGCAGGCACTCGATAAATATCTGATGGACCAGTGGTGTTGGGAGGTCTGTGCTTTGCCTTGGCCCGTTGGCAGTGATTTCATCCATATTTCCATGAAGTGGAGGAAGGGGAGGGGAAGAAAGGTTTACCTTATGGTCATATGACTAGTGAAAATAATCGCCCGCACTAGGAAGAGAACACGCAAAGTTACCGTGAAAGTGGGTGTGTGGAATAACTAAGCTGATAATCAAGAAGTGACCCGGGCTTAGTGATGATCTTGTTGATATATCTAGATTGGCTTCAAGTCTCTCAGAATTCCAAAACTGTGATAATAGTTATGATAATAACTTTGAGACATATACAATTCAGAACACAAATAAACAGAAAGATGAATAGCTCTTCATATATTCAGAGATGTTTCTCATATATAAAGGAATGATTGTATTTCACTTGGAAAAGCCAGGAAAGGATTACTCAAGAAATCGTGCTGAGAAAAAATGGCTATTTATACAAAAATAGAAATAACTATTTATTTAATACCGTTCTTCAAAATAAATTCCAGACAAGATCAAAAGGAAAAACCTTTTAAGAACTGGACACGTGTGGGAGAATAATAACCTTAACTCAAGATGTAGCAGGACTTCCCAAGCACAAACTCAAGAAATAGTAAGAGAAACATGGATGGATTCAATTTTGTAAACAAAAAAATTATATATTTAAACTATAAAGAACAAATTAAGTTGCAAACAATAACTGGAAATAATTCTTGGTAATACTTAAATAATATATAACAACCAATAAAAGTGGTAGGATTGCATTAAAAGTTGACAACAACATGAATAAAACATTCACAGAAAAGGACATGAATAAACAACTGAAATAGCTAAAACATATAAATTTATGTTAAAATGTGCAGAAAATTGTAATCTAATACTGTTTTCACCTATGAAGTTAGCAAATAATTAAAAAGTTATATTCCTCATAGCTGGCGTACATTTGGCAAGACAGGTACTTCCTCATTTCTTTAGTGGAAAACTTAATTGATATACTCTTTCTGGAAAATAATCTGACAATATGCACCAATTTCCTTTAAAATAGTCATACTCTTTGATCTAATAATCCCACATCTAGGAAGCTATCCAAATGAAATAGTGATAAAAGAAGAAAAATACGTGTGCACCAAGATGTATATTATAACATTATTGTAATAGAACCTATTTTTAAAGAACATAAATGCCTAACATTAGCAGAATAATATGTAAATTATACCATATTCATATTATGGAAGTGTGCAAATATTAAAACTGATGTTTACAAAGAAATTTTAATATTGTAGAAACATTTTTATGAATATGAAATTAAGTAAAAATGTCTAGATACAAAACGGTCATGAAGTACAGCCTCATTTATAGTATTGAACTAAAGGAAGGAAATTCACCAAATATTAATAGGAATTATATCAGAGTACTGTAGTGGAATTTATGAGTCATCTTTATTTTCTTCTTCACTTGTGTTTGGTTTTCTATAAAGAGCATTTGTTATGCTTTTACTCAGAAAAATAGTTTAATGATTAGAAAGCAATGAGTTAATGTTCAGTGTAGGGTCTGGCCTTTGAGAGCTTCTCAGCTGGCGGAAGCCGTGTG
The DNA here is from genome assembly GCF_020826845.1 of Diceros bicornis minor. Classification (NCBI taxonomy): domain Eukaryota; kingdom Metazoa; phylum Chordata; class Mammalia; order Perissodactyla; family Rhinocerotidae; genus Diceros; species Diceros bicornis. The sequence continues at coordinate 2,932,535 of NC_080778.1, read as the reverse complement.
TGCTGAGTCAGCCACGCCCTTCCTCAGGGCCTTTTCTCACAAACGTCTTAGTTACTGTCACGGACTGGATTGTGTCCTCACAGAAGTGATATGTTGGAGTCCTAGCCCCCAGTACCACAGAACGTGACCAGATTAGAGACAGGGCCTTTAATGAGGCGATTAAATTAAAACGGAGCCATTAGAGTGGGCCCTAATCCAATCTGAACTGTGTTTTTATAAGAAAAGGAAATTTGGACACGTGGATCCCAGAGAAGTGCACACAGAGGGACGACCGTGTGAGGACACAGGAAGACGACCATTTGCAGCCAAGGAGAGAGGCCCCAGGAGAAGGCCGCCCTGCCCACACCCGGATCTCAGACCTGCAGCGTCCAGCACCGGGGGAAGTCAATTCTGTTGTCAAAGCCGCCTGGTCGGTGGTATAGTCGTGGCGGCTCAAGCAGAGCAAGACAGGTACTGTTTTTGGCGTGGTTACTTGTAAATATGGATTGGAGCTAAACCAATGGACCTCTGTGAGCAGGAGCCTGGTCACATTAATGATGTGACCTAAATGGCTGAACGTATTAGCCACGTACACTGTCTAGAAGGCATTATTCTTTTAAGAGGGTGGTATTTTAAATAAGACTGTATGAGTTTACACTTATGTGTAATGCTAAAACTTTTAACATTGGTATTAATTTTCATCATTCTTGGCTGAAGAAACAGGGGAGGATGGCTTTTGGATAAACTACAAATATTGAAATGTCATTTGTGGAGTATTTGGTTTCAAATTTGGGAAAAAGTACAAAAAAGGCAGACATAGTGTGGAAAGAAAATGCCCCGAAGGCGTGACTGTGATTGAGTTCGCTGTTTGGCCAGTGAGCAAACCCGCAGAAGGGAGACCCCGTGGGCAGGTAACAGTGCAGGCGCCTCCATAAATCTCGGAGCCAGCAGATCATTGTTAGAGCGCAGACGCCGTCAGCATCCTAGTGGAAGTGCTCTGAAATATGGCCTGTGAAAACCGCTGTACTTCTCCAAAGAAGGATATCGGGTCATACACAACAGCACTTTTAGCCAGTACTCAATTACAATGCACACTTCGTTTGTTATTAAATCTGGAAAACAAATTTTTCTCTGCTGCTCTAACCTTCTGTGAAGGTGTGCAAGTTACCACTTTGCCTGCAGGAGTCTGGCAGAGTTTGCCTGCTCCGTCTCTCTCTGTCTCTCTGTCTGTCTCTCTCTCCCTCTCCTCCTGTCTCCCACCTCCCTCTCTCCCTGCCACCATCGTCTAAACTTATTATTATAAAAAATTCCAAACACATGTACAAGTGGAGGCAACAGTCCAGTGAGCCCCCATGTACCCAGCACAGGGTTGTAACAATTATCGATATGAGGACAGTTTTGTTTCCTCTAATACCCCACCCACTGGCCCATTCTCCACTAGATTATCTTGAAGTACAACCCAGCAATCATCCTTTGACTTGTCTTGACATTGTGGCTTTCCTGCAGGTGAAATTGGCTGTAAACCAATGAGCTTCTCCAAGGCATACAGCTGGTGAACACAGGTGACACCCTTGGGACCCCATGACACCTGAGTTCTTACTCGCCCTTTGGAAAAGGCGCTCCAGTTTGTCACCAAGTGACAGCAAGTGACTTAACATGAATGCAATTGAGCTGAGGTTCAGAGGGCTGAGGGGCTTTTTCAAAATAAGTGACCTTTCTTTTAGCGTTCTTAGGCCATATATGAGAGATGATGTTCTGAATATAGAGATAGATAGATGTTAGGTGGATGAATGAATAGGTAAGTGGGTGGATAGATAGATCCATCAATGATATATAGATGGATATATAGATAGACATAGAGATAGATTCTAAGAATGTGTATGTGTATTTGCACTCTGCTCTGAAATATTTCTATAAAATATTCCTAAATTTAATTTCCTCAGGCAGTATGTTATTACCACTTTGCCTAACTAACCCATTTTATGAACATGACTTACAACAGTAAACATACAATTGATGACTTCATCTTTGGATTTGGTGTACTAAAACAGGTGCTAACTAAAATTCATTGATTTTTTACACTTTTCAATGAATAGCATTTATTAATAATTTTATACTGTAAGTGTAGATCCACACACTTGAATTTATGCTTTTACGAATCACCTAAAGCAAACTTCAACCAATCCTCAAAGATTAGACTGTTCTAAGAGATTTCTAATTATTCTGCCCGCCTCTCACCTCTCCTGCCCCAAAGCCCTCCTGTGCATCCCACACATCCTGGTGTCTTACAGATTTGGATTTTACCCTGCCAGCCCCTCAGACATCTCAGTGTGAGGACGCAAGCACGGACAGGGCAGGTCAGCGTGGACGCACTCAGGGTACCGCTTTCCCACATGCCCAGCCTGCTGCCCACTCTGTTCCTTTCTCCATTTCATCTTCCAATGAAGTGTGCCCTGAGAGCCTCTTCTCTTCTTGACATCCAGGCCTGCTGCCTTTATTACATATTTTAATTTATTTTTTTTGCTGGTAAAGATTCCCCCTGAGCTAGCATGCTATGCCAATCTTCCTCTCTCTTCTTTTTTTCCTGCCCAAAGCCCCAGTATATAGTTGTATACTCTAGTTGTAAGTCCTTCTAGTTCTTCTATGTGAGCCACTGTCACAGCATGGCTACTGACAGATGAGTGGTGTGGTTCCGCGCCCAGGAACTGAACCTGAGCCGCTGAAGCGGAGTGTGCCGGACTTTAACCGCTGGCCGTCAGGCTTAGACCCACATTTTGCACTTACAGAAAATGGCTTTGCATTTTCAATAGTCAGTCCTAGACTCCAGATCTGAACTCCTCAATTAGGTTACAGACTTCTTGGTATCACAAATCATAGTCTTTCTTTCCTCTCGCCTCCCTCCAACAGTCAATTTATTCAATCAACATACATGGTTCATCTACTAGTAATCAGTCAGTGTGCTGGAAAATTGAGTAGCATAACAGATGGGAGCAGCACTAAACACACCCAAATAGTAGAACTTAATAAACATTTTTGAAAGAAAGAATGAATGGCTACAAGAGCACAATAGAGAATGACCAAGAAGATGACACAGCACAGAAGGGACAGCTTGGGTTGGAAAAGGCTTCCTGGAGGAGGTGGTATTTGTCCTGGGCTGGGATCTTGACAATTGGAGAAAATGTAGAATTTTATTTCAACCATGAGTAATAAAATGCATGATTTTCTGATGAAAAAGCAAGCGGTTGAACAGATTGGTTCTGCTGTAAAGGGATAGCTGAGTTTCTAACAAAGCTTAATTTATCAAAATGGTAGTTTCAATGAGATAAAAGAGGCTAGCTTTAGAGGATCTATGATAGACAATAACAAAGCAATTTTACTTCCAGGTATTTTAACAATAAATATTTTAATGTTTTAAGTAGCTTGAAGCTGCAATAGTGCACCCCAAAATGAAAATTTTGTTGATAAAAATGGCCCCAAAAACCCTCTAAAAATGTCTCTTGCCCTTTAACCCAGAAGTTCAGGTGCCTGGACTCCGCTGCTATTTTTGACCTTGACCTTGAAAATTTCCTGTGGAAGAATTCACAGACTCCAGTGGTAAACGAAAGAAGAGAAGAACCAGACCGTGTCAGATGACCAGTCCCCCAAATAAAGCCACTCTGTGAATTCTGACCTTATTGTTGATGGCTCTCTACCACAGTTGTGTTTTACCCAGAGCGATTACATATTTTTCTTTTTGCCCAAACCAGGGCACTTTCAAGAATGGAAAAGGGAACATTACTTTGGGACAACAGGCCTAAACCACAAATCACCCAAACAAATTTGGATCAATATTGAATGCCAATCATATTCTCTAATCAATTAATCACCTTTTTCCCAATTTGAGTACTGAAAACTGGCACTGTAAAAGAAACATCGGTTCTCACCTGTGGATGAAGCACACACTTCCTGACGTGAAATTCATGAGAATGAAAATAGGTACACCCATGAAAGCCTGTAAATACTATGATCATGTTAACGCTTTAGACGATCTGTTGATAATCTGTTAGACACTTTGCATTACCTTATTTGAACCTTTACTTAGGTGTTACTATACCAGCTGCATAAAGGAGGAGGGAGAGTCAGGGAGCTGCGGTAACTCTCCCAAGATCCTGGTGGGAGTGCCCCCAGAGAGACAGGGCTGAAACCAGGCATCTGAGTCTGCAGCCGTGGTTACCACCTGTTGTTATGGGTTGGTATGCAGATTTTGTGGTTTATTTTATTGGAAACTGGGAGCCATTAAAGTTATTGAAGCAGGTAATAGCACACTGAGGCCTCTGTCTTAGAAAATTAACTCTGGCTAAAGCATAAAAATGCACTGGAGGGGAGAGAGACCAGAGGCAGAGAAATGAGTTACGGAATTATCAAATGAGAGGTTGAAATGAAGCAGTTGCAGCAGAAGCAGAGTAGACGAGACTCCTGGACAGACTGCATGACAGAACGAGGGAGAGGAGGAGACAGAGGTTTCTGACATGGTTGATTATGTTTATGGTGATAATAGGAAAAGAAAAGAAATAGAGAAGGCGAGGCGGGCTCTAAGCTAGACAGAGATGAATTGTGTGCATCGGTAAGGATCCAAGCTGTGGGTGAAGATATGGGCATTTTAGCCCCAAACCTAATTTTTAGAATTAATTGATCCACCATGTCCTATTGGTGGATTTATTCATATCTATCTTTAGGGTAGATTTAGCAAAAACACATTTCTTATAACACTCCTTTTTATCACAGGATATTTGGAAGATATTACAAAGATTTCTTAACTAATCAGTTAATAACTCTAAGCAAATCCCTAACTTTAATTTTAATGGGTCATATCTAAACTAACTTTTAAGTGACCTTCTGTCACCACTTACATATTCTATTATTTACAGGTAAATAAAATATCTTATTCAGTTTTGTTTGATGTTTACATACGTTGTTTGGCTGATAGGATTATTTGACATTATTCTTTCCAACATCTCAGTGTGTTAGGAAAAACATGTTGTTTGGAATAACTTAACAAAAAATCAACTAAATATTTTTCTCACATTTTTTTAGAACTTCACTAAGATATATTTCACATACCACAAAATCCACCCATTTCAAGTGTTCAGTTCAGTGTTTTTTACCTCATTCACAGATGTGTTCAGTCATCACCACAATCTAATTTTGGAACATTTTCCACAACCCAACAAGAAACCCTACACACATTAGCATTCACTCCCCATTGCTGTATCCTCACCTCACCCCACTCCCGGGTAGCCCATAATCTATGTCTCCGTGGACTTTTCTATTCTGGAAATTCTACATATATAAATTCATACCATCTGTGATCTTTTGTGACTGGCTTCTTTCACTTAACATACTTTTTCAAGGTTTACCCATGTGGTAGCACATGTCAGCACCTTCTCATTATTGATGAATCATATTCCATTGTACGGGCATGTCACATTTTATTCATCCATTCATCAGTTGATGGACATTTGAGTTGTTTTCGCTTTTTGGGTATTATGAATAATTCTGTTAGGAACATTCGTGTCCAAGTTTTGGTGTGAACGTACGTGTTCAGTTCTCTCGGGTATGTACTTAGGAGTGTAATTGCTGAATCATATGGTAACTTTGTGTTTAGCATTTTGAGGAACTGCTCCACTGTTTTCCCAAGTGGCTGTGATGCTTTACATTCTCATCAGCAGCGAGTGAGGGTTCCACGCTCTCCACATCCTCGCAGACGCGTGTTATTGTCCGGCTTTTTTAGTTCAGCTGTCCTAGTGGGTGTGGAGGGATATCTCACTGTGGTTTTGATTTGTATTTCGCTAACGACTAATGACGCAGGACATCTTTTTGTGTGCTTGTTGGCCATTTGTATCTTTTCTTTGGAGAAATGTCTATTCAAATTATTTGCCCATTTCTAAAATTGGATTCTTCTTCTTCTTTTTTTTTTTTTGGAGTTTTGAGAGTTCGTTACATGTCTCAGATGCATGTATCTTATCAGTATGATTTGCGGATATCTTGTCCCGTTCTGTGGAATAGGATTGTCTTTTAACCTTCTTGATGGAGTCCCTTGAAGCAAAAAGTTTTTTAATTTTGATGAAATCCAATTTATATATTTTTTCTTTTCTCACTTGTGCTTCTGATGCTATATCTAAGAAACTATTGTGTAACTCAAGGTCATGAAGATTTACTCACATGTTTTCTCCTGTCGGTTTTATAGCCTTAGTTTTACACTTAGATCTATGATCCATTTTGAGTTATTTTAGGGTGGTGTGAGGTAGGAGTCTCAATTTATTCTTTTGCATGTGGTGATTCAGTTGTCTGAGCACAATTTGTTACAAAGATGATTCTTTGCCCATTGAATTTTCTTGGCACCCTTGTTAGAAACCAATTCATCAGAAATGTGAGAATTTATTACTGGGCTCTCAGTTATATTCCATTTATCTATATGTCTGTATTTATGCTACTACAACACTATCTCGACTGCTGTAGATTTTCAGTAGGTTACAAAATTGGGAAATATTAATACTCCAACTTTTTTATTTTTCAAAATTATTTTTGGCTATTCTGGATCCCTTGCATTTCCATGTGGACTTTAGGAACAGATTACAAAGTTCTGGGGGTGAAAAAAGGCATTTGAAATTTTGATCATGTTTGCATCAAATCTGTAGATCAATTTGAGGAATATTCCCATCTTAATAATGTTGTCTTCCAATACGTGAACCTAAGATGTCTTTCTATTTATGTAAATCATCTTTAATTTTTTTCAATGACATCTTCACTTTACAATTATTACACTTCTTTTATTAAATATATTCTTTGTAACACTATTTCAAATGGAATTGTTTTCTTAATTTCATTTTCAGGTTGTTCAGTGTTAGTGTATGGAAATAGAACTGACTCTTGTAAACTGATCTTGTATTCTGTGAGCTTGTGAAACTCATTGATTAGCTCTAGCAGTTTTTTTGTGGATTCTTTAGGATTTTCTATATATAAGATCATGTCATCTGTGAATATACAGAATTGTTCTTCTTCCTTTCTAACCTGGGTGTCTTTTATTTCATTTACCTGCCTAACTGCCCTGGCTGCAAACTTGGGTACAAAGTTGAATAGGAGTGGTGAGAGCAGACATTCTTGTCTTGTTCCTGACTTTAGGGCAAAAGCCTTCTGTCTTTCACTGGTTTTTAATAATTGCTCTTTTTTGTGTTAAGGAAGTTCCCTTTTATTTCTAGTTTTCTCAGTAAGATGTTAGCTGCAAGTTTTTCCTAGAGAACCTTTATCAGGTTGAGAAATTTCTCTTGTTCCTAATTTGTTGAGGGTTTTTATCATGAAAGCACACTGAGTTTTATCCAATGCTTTTCCTATGTTAATTGAGGTGATCATTAGAAGTGTTTCCTTTATTCTATTAACATGGTGTGCTACACTGAGTAATTTTAATATGTTGGAAAAATCTTATAGTCCCGAGATAAATCCAACTAGGTCATGCTTTATAGTCCATTTTATATGTTGCTGGAATAAATCTGCTAGTATTTCATTGTGGATGTTGACAACTATATTTATAAAGGTTATTGGTCTGTAATTTTCTTTACTCATCAAGTTCTTTCTCTGGTTTTTATATTAGGATGATGCTGGCCTCACAGCATGAATTGGAAAGTGTTCCCTCCTCTCCTACTTCTTGAAAGAGTTTGTGAGAAATTGATATCTTTTTTTTTTAGTTTTTATTTTTTTAGAGCAGTTTTAGATTCACAGCAAAATTAAGAGGAAGGTACGGAGATTTCCCAAATACCCCTTGGCCCACATCTGTACAGCCCTTCCCCCTTGTCAATATTCCTCATGAGACGGTACATTTGTTATAATCAATGAACCTGCATTGACACATCATAATCATCCAAAGCCCATAGTTTACATTGCGGTTCACTCTTGGTGCTGTACATTCTATGGGTTTGGACAAATGTATAATGACATGTTTCTGTCGTTATAGTATAATACACAGTACTTTCACTGCCCTAAAAATCCTCTGTGCTCTGTTTATTCATTTCTCCACCTCTCAAGCCCTGGCAACCACTGATCTTTTTACTATCTCTGTAGTTTTCCCTTTTCCAGAATGTTATATATTTGGAACTTACAGTATATAGCCTTTTCAGATTGGCTTCTTTCACTTAGTAATATGCATTTAAGGTCCATCCATGTCTTTTCATGGCTAGATGGCTCATTTCTTTTTAGTGCTGAATGATATTCCACCGTCTGGAGGGACCAAAGTTTATTTATCCATTCACCTACTGAATGACCTCTTGGTTGTTTCCAAGTTTTGGCAATTATGAATAAAGCTGCTGTAAACCTACATGTGCAGGTTTTTTGTGTGGACATAAGTTTTCAACTCTTTTGGGTAAATACCAAGAAATGCAATTGCTAGATCATATGGTAAGAGTATGGTTAGTTTTGTTAGAAACTGTCAAAATGTCTTCCAAAGCGGCTATGCCATTTTGAATTCCCACCAACAACAAATGAGTTCCTGTTGCTCCACATCCTCAGCAGCATTTGGTGTTGTCAGTGTTCCAGATTTTGGCCATTCTGATTGATATGTAGTGGTATCTCATTGTTGTTTTAATTTGCATTTCCCTGATACATAGGATGTGGAATATCTGTTCATATGTTTATTTGCCATCTGTATATCTTCTTTGGTGAGATGTCTATTAAGATCTTTGGCTCATTTTTTTATTTGGTTGTCTTCTTATTGTTGAGTTTCAAGAGTTCTTTGCATACTTTGAATATCATTTCTTCATCAGATGTGTCTTTTTCAAATATTTTCTCCCAACTTGTGGCTTTTCTTCTCATTCTCTTGACATTGTCTTTCACAGAGCAGAAGTTTTTAATTTTAGAAGTCTAGCTTATCAATTATTTATTTTATGGATCATGCCTTTGGCCACGTATCTAAAAAGTCATCACATTCCCAAAGTCATCTAGGTTGTCTCTTATGTTATCTTCTAGGATTTTTATGGTTTTGCATTTGACATTTAGATCTATGATCCACTTTGAGTTATTTTTTCTGAAAGATATAATTTGTGTCTAGATTTGTTTTTTTTTTTGCATGTGGATGTCCAGTTGTTCAAGCACCATTTACTGAAAAGTCTATTTATTCCATTGCATTGCCTTTGCTCCTTTGTCAAAGATCAGTTGACTATACTTATGTGGGTCTATTTTGGGGCTCTCGATTCTTTGAGAAATATAGATTCCATTGATCTATATTTGTCTATTCTTTTACTAATACCACACTGTCTTTGTTACTGTAGCTTTATGGTAAATCTTAAAGTTGGGTCTTGTCAGTTCCCTCTCTTTATTCTTCTACTTCAGAAATGTGTTGGTTATCAGTTACTTTTTAAATGTTCAGTAGAATCCTCTTATAGTCTAATTTGACCTAGACTTTTCTTGATTGGAAGATTTAAAATTACTAATTCAATCTCTTTTCTTGTTAAGAATTTCCTCCTCTCATTTTTTTTTGTGTATTTTGTGAAAGATTGATGTTAATTCTTTTTTAAACCTGTGGTAGAATTTGCCAATGAAGTCATTGTGTCTGTGATTTCCTTTGTGGGAAGTTTTTTGATTATGAATTCAGTCTCTTCAGTTGGTATTTATCTAGCTTATTATCTATCTCTTTGAGTCAGTTTCAGTATTTTTTGCTTTCTTTTAGAATTTATCAATCTCATCTAAGCTATCTAAATTTTGGCATAAATTTTTCATAGTATTCCCTTAGCATCTTTTTTTTTTAAATGTAAGATTAGTAGTGTTATTCCTTTCTTTATTTCCTATTTTAGTAATTTTGTACTTCTCTAATTTTTCTTGGTCAGCCTAGCTAAAGATTAGTTAATTTGGTTTATATTTGGAAAGAATAAACTTTTGATTTGGTTTATTTTCTGTGTTGTCTTTCTGTTTATTATTTTCTTCATTTTATTTCTATTCTTTATTAGGTCTTTCTTTCTCCTTGCTTTAAGTTTAATTTACTCTTTTTTCCTAGAATCTCAAGGTGGAAATGTAATTTATTGATTTGAGATTAGTCTTTTTCAACATAGACATCTACAGCGCTAAACTTTCCTGTAAACACAGTATCTGCATCCCATAAGTTTTGGTATGTTGTGATTTCATTTTTATTCATCTCCAAGTATTTTCTAACACCACTTGTGACTTCTTCTTTGACCCATTGATTACACATATTTGTGAATTTCTCCTATTTGTTGTGTTGGTGATTTCCTATTTAAATTTATTTTGGTCAGAGAACAGACTTTGTGTCCTTTAATCCATTTAGATATATTGTTGTAAAGCCTAGAATATGGTTTATCTAAAGTATGTTCCATATTCACTTGAGAATAATGTGTATTCTGCTATTGTTGGTTGGACTGTTCTGTAGATATCTCTTAGGTCTAGTTGGTTTATAATGTTTTTCAAGTCTTCCTTCTTTCTTGATCTTCTGCCTAATTTTTCTACCCGTTATTGAAAATGAGATATTGAAGGCTCCATTATTAATGTTGAATTGTCTATTTCTCCTTTCAGTTTAGTCAGTTTCTGCCTCATGTCTTTTATTGCTCTATTGTTAGGTGCATATATGTTTATAATTATTATATAGTCTTGGTGAATTGACTTTCTTCTTATTATAAAATGTCCTCTTTGTGTCTAGTAACAAGTCTTATGTTAAAGTCTAATTTTTCTGATGTTAACATAGCCACTCCAATTCTCTCTTGGTTTTCATTTATATGGTATATTTTCCCATCATTTTAATTTCAATCTATTTGTGTCTTATGAAGTGTGTCTCTTGCAGACAGCATATAGTTGGAACATTTAAAAAATTCATTTTGCCAATCTCTGCCTTTAGATAGGGTGTTTAATTTACTTACATTTAATGAATTTAAGGACTAGGTGGATTTATATTTGTCATTTTGCTATTTATTTTCTATAAGTCGTATACATTTTTTTATTCCTCTATTCCTTTGTTCTTGTCTTCCTTTGTTTTAAACATAGATTTGCAGTGTACTATTTTAATCCCTTGTTTCTTTTACTATTTTTTGAGTTGTTTCTTAGTGGTTTCCCTGAGGATTGCAATTGAAGGAATTGATTTCAATTGCAGCTGAAGTCTGCTGTCAGTCTTGTTGAGGATCCCTTGAACATAATGTGCCATTTTTCTCTTGCTGCTTCAAGATTTTCTCTTTGTCAAGACCAATAAATTCTGGGAATCAAATGTACAGCATGGTGACTATAGTTAATACTGTATTTTATATTTGAAATTGATAACAGAGTAGATCTTAAGTATTCTCACCACTCACACATGCACACAAAAGGTAACTACATGAGGTGATGAATATGTTAATTAACTTGATTCTGGTAATGATTTCACAATCTACAGAATTTTATTATATTAAATTATCACATTGTACACTTTAAATATATACAATTTATATTTGTTAAAAATACCTCAATAAAGCTGAAAAAATATTTTCTGTCTTTGACTTTTGTAAATGTTACTATGATGAAGTTGTGAATCTTTTTGAGTTGATTCTACTCGAGATTTGTTGAGCTCCTTCAATGTGTATGTTAATATTTTTGATCTAATTTGGGAAAATTTCAGCCATTGTCCCTTCACATGTTTTTTATGCCTCTTCATTTTCTCTTCTTATGCTAGTTCCATGATGCATATGTTGGTATACTTGATGTTGTTTTATAGGTCTCTGAGTTTCCATTAATTTTTCTTCATTCTATTTTCTTTTTGCTCCTGAGACTGGATAATTTTTTATTAACTTGTCTTCAAGTTCTCCGTTTATTTCTTCAATCAACTCTAACGTATTGTTAAAACTTTTTAATGATTTTTAATTTCAGCTATTATACTTTTCAACTCACTCCATAGCTTCTATTTGGTTCTTCCTTAGGGTTTCTATATATTTATTAATATTCTCTTTTTGGAGAGATATCATTGTAATGCTTTCCTTTAATTCTTTAGACACAGTTTCTCTCAGTTCCTTGGACATATTTATAACTGATTAAGGTCTTTGCCCACTTAGTCTAAAATCTGGGCCCTCTCAGGAACACTTTCTGTTGGTTGCTTTTTTTCCTGTATGTGGCATACTTTCCTGTTTTTTACATATCTCATAACTTTTTACCAAAAGTTTACCAGATAATATATTGTAATAATTCTGGTATCAGAGTTTTCTACCTGCTCTCCCACTAAGATTTGTTGCTGTTGTTGTTTTTGTTGGTGTTTATTTTTGTGTGTTGTTTTTCTTGTTACTGGTTTTTTGTTTACTGACTTTCTTCAACTACTTCTGTAGATTCTCTATTCCCTACAGTAACTGAATTCTTTGTCAGCATAGTTTTAAAGTTCCTGATTTTATTTTTAAACATTGCTTCCTAGGGGTCACACCTGGGTAAATATAATTTAGTAGTGAACGAGTGGTTGTCAGAAGTTTCCTTATATGCCGTCCTGTATGTCTCGGGGCATCTATGTGAAAAGGCTGGCTTTCAGGTGTCAGGTAGTTCATGAGACAGCCTTAGTTTTCACTTCCTACTTTCACAGGGCCTCAAGGTCAGCGAGAGGTGGTGATTTCTGCTGTCTCCTTTCCAGGTCTTTCCTGGGCATGCACACAGTCTTGCAGACATGCACAGACTTTTAGATAGCCAGGAATTTATGGGAGCATTTTAAACTTCCCTGTGTTCATCTAGTTCTCCAGGATTTCCTTTAACTTTCTCCCAAGCTCTCAGTTTGCCTCAACTAAGCTCATATTCTTTGGCCACTGAGATATTCCCAACAGGTTGCTATTGTTTTGGTAATGTCCTGGGCTTCGGTTCTCTGCCACCAGCACCCCCAGTTGATCTCTGAGTCAAATCCAATAGCCACCACACTGAAAACAAATTTCCCAGGGAGTTGAAAGTTCATACAAAATACTGACTGTGTTCTGGGGATAGCGTTTTTAAGGGAATTTCAAAATTAGTCAAATCTCTCCGTTGTCTGCAAAGCTGCTGTCTTTTGGCTACCACACCAATGAGCTGGGGAGGAAGGGAAGATGGGAATAGCCCCAAGTTCAAATGTCACCAACCTTACTGTTCTACCAAAGCTCATAAAGTTCTCTTGGATACACCATTTTCAGCTCATTCCATTGCTTTGATTAATTGCCAGAATTCCAAAATGGCTTATTTTACTTGTTTTGCCAGTATTTTAATTATTTTAGAGGGAAATCAAGTTGACTGAGTCTTCACTCTGGAATTCCAGAAGCCAGTCTGTCTCAATGATATTTTGTGATTACTAATCTAGAGATTAGTAATCTAGATTACTAATCCATTAGGGTTAAAAAAAATTAGTATTGTTTAAAACATTGAGTATCATTTAAAACAATACTCAATATATTATAGGAAAACTGCTGAGAATTTAGTATTATATAAATTTTACTTTTATATTATGCTGTAATCTTCAAAGAAAAATTATTTCTTTATTGATTTGGGTGCAATATATTATTAATGAATGCATGATGAAATAGTGTGAAAGGATTCTAATATACACATATATTTTATTTCTCATACAACATAATGTTGAATGAAATGATTAAAGCACACAATTTTATATAGCTGGTTCTGATTATTTCTTTTTTTAAATGACATTTTTTTGTTATTATGAAGTGAATTAGGATGGGAGCATCATGAGCAACCTCAACATTCTATGGAATTGCTCAGCCACCATGCTAAAAGCTTACACACCCAGAACTTACGGGACTTAACGAAAATCAGAGCAATCAAAACGAAATGAAACCACACTATTGATTAGGCTTAGCAGGAAAAAACTTCAAATTCTGTGGCTTGAACAGTGAAAGTCTTAGTGCACTAAATGCTTTATAGCTGGACCATCGTCCTACTCATTTTTCTCAGTGAAATGTTTGTTGTTTCCTACAAAATATAAAACAGATGAAAAAAGTAGGTGATCTAAACTATGTGAATGATTAAGTTTGGAGCAAACCAAGAACTCACAGTCTTCTTCTGAGACATCCATTCAACTAGCTCTATATAGATTTGAAAAGTTGTAGAAAATATCTGTGTATCTATTGACAGTTTTTGTGAAAACCTTTGAATCAAATAAGGCTGACACATTAGTGCTTTGCATATTTTTGGAATTTTTCCATCTTGGATTGAAATAGCCAACTTAGTTATGTTTTTCATACAATACCAGAATACCATAAGAGACTGTGTAGGGTAGTCCTGGATTATAATCTGAAACCCAGAGCAGTTTCCTTGGTTTACTTAATATTCTTCTTTCTCTGAGCTGCCTTTTCAGTCTCAGTTATTTTACAGAACTTTTGTGTAAGTGATCCATTTGACACTTAATTATGCATCGTCTTGGACTTACATTGAAAAGTTTTACTGCCATATAACTTCGCCTATGTTTCTGTACTATCTCTCCCAACTACATTGTGAGTAATTTGATGACAAAGAAATCTTACCCCTTAAAAAAATAGTTTTGGTGTAAACAATGTGTACAATGATGGATGATGATTAGTCTTTGGGTGGTGAACATGATGTTAACTACACAGAAATTGAAATATAATGAAGTACACCTGAAATTTATAAAATGTTATAAAATGATATTACCTCAATAAAAAAAAAGGTTCCCCACCAAAACAATAGTTTCATACTGGATAGCCTTACTTCCAATCAGTATTGCAGCATTTAGTAATTTGATTAGGTAAGACCTGTGCAAATTTCTAAGCAATATCATCCTCTTAAAAATAATAAAGTTAATCTGAGGTCCCTGAAGGCTGGGAGAACAAGAGAATAAACTTAAAGGTAACACTACAGAAGCTCAAAATGACTCTTTTACCTAAGAATCATGACTAAGAGCATTTTGGGGTTTTGGTAGAGGTGTGGGATCTTCTGTTTCAAAGACTTCAGCGTTACTTTCCATATCACCTTTCAGTATGGAATTGACTTTAAATAATGAAGATGTGTGTGAGTTCAAATGCTAACATTGAATTATGAATTTTTGGTCTTACCTAAATAGTGACTTTCTATGCTTCATCTTTTTGTTCAGTAAAACTTATCACCTAAAATGAGTTTCTTTCAGGTTATTTTGGGTTTTGTTTGGTTTTGTTTTAGGGTTTATTATTTCCCTGTAAGGAAAACTGTAGTTTACATTTCCCTCTGCTGGTTTAACAGTCATTAATGTGCAAAGCACAAGGCATGCCTCAAAACCATCAGTAACTTCACAACAAGAAGTCAGAAAGAGCAAAGGTTGCAAATGCCTTGCAGAAGAAGCACCAGGGAAAATAGGCTTAATAGCAACAAGATGGACATTTCTGGGCGAAACATATTTTAGGTCTCTCTTTTTATTTTTTTTTAATGAAAACATAATTTGATTCATTCTCCTTTTTGCATGCATAAAATTTAGATGAATGTATAATTATGTTACGTAAGTCTCTTAGAAATTTAAGAATATGGTGAATAGAACTGGATTTTGAGTATGAGCTTCCTCAAGTCATTCTCTTGAATTGAGTCAGTTGCCTCAGGAAAATTTTAGCTCATGTGACTAAACATCATTTATTGACCTACTCTTTATGCATCTCAATAAATTCCAGCCATAGAATGGTGAAATTTTAGAGTGGCAAGGACCTTTATCATAAATTGTTCAATTTCCACAGATAGTTTAATGGCACAGTCAGAGTAGTCTTGTCTACCACTTATCAAAGACCACTAAATGCTGGGTGTTTTGCATACATTATTTCTTATACTAACCCCCAAAAGACACTCTCCCTATCTTACAAAGGAAGACATTGAGATGCAGAAAAGTTATTTGCCCAAGCAAAAACTGGTGGCAAGGATTCCATTCTAAGTTACTCTATTTCTAAATCTTTCTCATCTTCCCCAAAACCCCCACCATACCTCATTGCTTTCTCTTGAATTTAGATTCTACATTCTTAGTTTCCTGCCCCAGTGTTTTTTCCCATTACACCACTGTCTCAGATAACCACAAAGTGATTTGGAAATATATTGCTTCATTGTTTCTATTGTCTATTCTGAAATAATATTAATTATCTTTCCCTCCTTTAAAACAATTTTAAGCTGCTTGATTCTTTAAACTATCTTGCTTCTGTCTTTTACTACATCAGTATAAAAGACTTTATCCAATATAGATAAAGACGTCATACAACTCAAGAATAAGAAGACAAACCAACATAAAAAGGGAAAATATTTAAACAAAACTTCACGTGAGAAGATATATAAATAGGAAATATGCACATGAAACAGTACTCAACATCATTATTTATCAGAAAAGTCAAATGTAAAAGCGCAATGAGATGCCACTTCGTATCAACTATCACCAACTATAATGGATAGTATTAAAAAGACTGACAAGAGAGGGCATGGCATGGTGGCGTAGCGGTTAAGTTCACTCGCTCCACTTTGGTAGCCTGGGGTTCATAGGTTTGGATCCCGGGCGCAGACCGACACATCATTTGTCAAGCCATGCTGTGGCAGCATCCAATATAAAGTAGAGGAAGATGGGCACAGATGTTAGCCCAGGACCAATGTTCCTCTGCAAAGAGGAGGATTGGCAAAGGATGTTAGCTCAGAGCTAATTTTTCTCACCAAAAAAAAAAGACAATAATACTAAGTGTTGGTGAGATTATAATAAGCAACTGGAATTCTCATTTATTTCTGGTAGGAATGTAAGTTACTACAACCTCTGGAAATCAACTTGGAAGGTTCTTATAAAGTTAAAAGTACCCCTAAAATATGATTCAGCAATTATTTTCCTAGACCTTTATTCAATAGAAATAAAAAGTGTCCATACAAAGATTTGTATACAAATGTCTATAGAAGCTTTATCTATAAGAGCTAAAACTGGAAATAGTGCAATGCCCACCAACAGTTGAATGGATAAACAAGTTGTGGTATATCCATACATTGGAATACTACTTAAAAAATTTTTCTTAAAGGCCTATTGATACAGGAACAACATAGATGCATTTCCAAATCATAATGATGATCAAAAGAAGTGAGACGCAAAAGAGTAGACACTATATGATTCTATTTACATGAAACTCCAGGAAGGTCATTTCTAATCTATGATGATAGACATTGCATCAATGGTTTCCTGAGGGCAAGATTATGGAGTGGGGATTGACTGAGGAGGCACAGGGGAAATTTTTGAGGTGATGAAAATTTTGTCTATTTTCATTGTAATGGTGTTTACATAGTATGCATATATTTGTCAAAATACATCAAATTCTATACATAAAACGAGTGCATTTTCCTGTATGTAAATTCTACTTCAATAAAATTGATTTTAAAATAAAAGAGAAAGATGGGATGGCAATATCTACATCACACTTATTGTGAGGATTTGAGGAGATGGCATGTGTGAAAGTACCTACCATATTGTGAATATTCAGTGACTAGTAGAAATTATTACTCTGTTCTTCATTCCTTTTCTTGTTATATTTTGAGTCCATTTCAAACTAATTAGTGATTTAATCTTAAGAAATCTCCAATCAATTCCAATGTATGGGGGTTTTCCCCACACCATCAAGCAATTCTCCAACACCAGCTGGACGTTCTACAATTCAACTCAGTAAGACACTGTTTACCTGGACATAGTGTCAGATCCCACAGGTTAAGGGCTCAGTCCCACAAGACAACCTCTCCCTTCAGATGCCAATCTCAAGCCCAGGTTGTCACCTGTACTTCTGAACAACTGGCTATAGTTAGGAGGTTCCCACAAGCCCCTCCTTCTATTTGATTAATTTTCTAGAGAAGCTCATAGATGTCAGAGAAACATTTTACTTATTAGATTACTGGTTTATTATAAAAGAATATACTCAGGAACAGGCAGATGGAAGAGATGCATAGGGCAAGGTATGGGGACATGATGTGGAGCTTCTATGCTCTATCTGGGCACAATTCTCCTCTAATCCCCACGGGTTCACCAACCCAGAAGCTCTCTGAACCCATCCTTTTGAGTTTTTATGGAGGCTTTATTACATAGCCATGATTAATTAAATCATTGGCCATTGGTGATTGAACTCAATCTCCAGCCCCTCTCCCTGCTCTCTGGAGGTCAGGGGTAGGACTGAAAGTTACAACCCTCTAATGACATGGTTGGCTCCACCGGCAAGCAGCTCCCATCCTTTGGGGCTTTCCAAAAGTCACCTCATTAACATAAGAAAAGACACTTTAATCACTCTCTTGGCAGAAAATTCCAAGGGTTTAAGAACTCTGTTCCAGGGACAGGGATGAAGACTATATATATATATATATATATATATATATATATCTTACTATAAGTTACAATATCACAAAACTTGAGCAAGACTTTAGTTGCTTTCATGGGACATGATATACTGTGATCCAATTCCAGTTAAATATGGAAGATTGGGCTTTTCATTCCAACCCACCACTCATTTTATAGCAAGATCTTCACCTTCTTTTTGGGGGGCAAGGCATGCTAATATTGTAGGATGTTTAAAAGACTGGATAATCAGATGGAGCTCTGCAAATAATAATATCCACAAAATTTATAATATACACCTTGGAGGAAATAATACTTGAAGTAAATTGTTCAAGACATTGTTACTGACATGGTTGAAGCTTTAACTAATTTAAAAATAATTTGTTGGAATTAATTGTGTATCCATGAAATTAGCATTCTTTTCTATGCACATGCTCTCTAACTTGATGATTCCCTTACAGACTTTATTTGCAAAATGTTTTAAAGTTTATTAAACTTTTTGACAAATATTATGTCTTGATATAATCATTCCTTTGCCAAATTTTGGATGACTGCCTCTCTCTCATTCTATTCATTTGTCTCTCTTAGCCTAGCTGACTGGAATTCTGTTTCTTCATAAGTCTTTTTCATGTTGTTTACTGTGACATTAACTGTAACAAAATAATATAAGCACAGACAAATTATAGCTTCAGTCATGACATTGTTACCAAACCAGGTTCGTTATGCCTGCCACACGATTATGCCAATCACTGAGATGACGAGTTTGCAAAGAGAAAGGGTTTAATCACAAGGCAGCTGAGCAAGGAGATGGGCGAACCAATCTCAAATCCACCTCCCCAAAAAATGGGGATTAGAGATACTTATGGGCTAAAGGGGTGGGGTGGCCTGAAGTATGGGAATAGACGATTGGAGGAGAGGAGAAGTGAGGTAATTGCTGATCCGTGAAAGCATAGTCAAGCTTCTTGGCTTTTCATAGGACACATGTTCATAAAATGGCGGTGTTACCGTAATCTGAGGGTGGAGTTTTCAGTTCTTTGAAATCAAAGGGTCACCTATCTGCCATCCACACAGGCCCAGTTGATGAGTCGGAGTCTTAACCAGCCTGAATTGGATAAGAAGTCGACTTTCAGTTCCTGAAAAACTTAAGCACCACACTTGTTGCTATGGTGACCTAAGCAGCAGAGATGTGTGTGTGTGTTTAAGTGTGTATATAAGGATTGGAAAACAAAATTTTAAGGTATTGCAATTAAGAATGACATAACTGTCTACATATAAAACCCAAAAGGATCTATAAACTCATAATTCATAAGCCATTGGTATGCTTTTTAACAGAAAATCAGAAGAGAACAACAAGTATAATGTTATACATCATATGCCATTAATGAAGGATCACTAAAAGTAATTTTTTAAAAAAAATACAGAAGCAATATAGTACCTGGGAATAAATACAACAAAGATGTGCAGAACTTTTGTGAAGAAAAGTATTCCAGCATAGTGTTGTTATAAGGAAAGAAACATTTACTCACGTAAAAGAATAAAATATCCAGAAACAGACTCATGGAATTATGGAAGTGTCATTCAAGACAGAATTAACTTTGCAGTCAGCAGGGGAAAGCATAGACTTCCACAAATAGTACGGAAACAACTGGCCATCCTTGGGGAAAATAAAGTGAAATTGAATCCATCCCTTGCACCATGAACAATAGTTAGGACAATAAAAGTGAAAGACAAAACACACTATTAGAAGATAATTTGGAATTCATATTTATGGCCTCAGGAGACAGAATGGTTTATTAAACAAGACGTAAAAACCATTGAGAAAAGACTGATATACTCAATTACAGTGAAATTAGTAACTTCTGTTCACTAAAAGACACTGGAAAAGGAGTAAATTAACGAGGCACAAAATAGGATCAAATATTTGCCACACATGTTACTGACATAGATTGGAATCCATAATTTATAAATTATTCCTACGAAAAGCAAGACAAGCCAATACAAAATGTGCATAAAATTTCAATATTAATTTAAAGAAGATGAGACAGGATTGTCCAATAAACATATGAAAATGTGTATAACTTATAGTCATGGAGAGGAAAATTAAAACCACAATGAGATACCATTTCAGATCCATCAAATTGGCAACAACTTACAATGTGTCACAATACTGAGAGTTAGAAAGGATGTGGAGCAGTAGAAATACTTGCACAGCATGGATGGGAGTGTAAATGAGAGCAGCTGCTCTAGAACACAATGCAACTTTATCTAGTAACCTTACAGACATGCACAAACTCTGATGCAGCAATTGCACTTGAAGGTCTGGAACCCAGAGAAACTATTGCACAAAAGTGTGAGTGGACATGTACAATATTGTGGAAATACTGTTTGCAAAAACAAACGCGTGGAAACAACAAAAATGTGCATCCAAAGAATGGGCATATAAATTGTTGTATATTAACATAACAAAATACTTCAAAGCAGTAAACATCAATGAAAGATAGCAAGGAAGAATCTCAGGGATATGATGTTTAGTCAAAAGCAAGTTGCTAAAGAATGATTCCAACACAGTGATGCAGTGTGGCTCCACGTACGTAAAATCTAAAAACATAATACACCAGATAATATATTATTTATGATAAAAAATATATATGGTAAAAATATAAAGAAAAAGCAAGTAAGTGATAAATACAAATTTAGGCCAGTAGGCACATCTGCTGGAGGGGGAAAGAGAGGAGGTAGATGTGGAGGAGAAGCATATGGTCCATTCCAAAGTCGATGTCAATGTTCTTCTTCAGCTGAGTGGGGTGTACATTGGTGTTTATGGTATGTTTTCTTTATGTTCTACATGTACTATATCTATATTACCTTGTGTCTATACAATACTTTAAAAATCAATTCAAATGAAAATGCAAAACTAATAGAAGAAAATATCCACAAAAACATTAATTTAGGAATGGGTGAAACAGATAAAGCATGGCACCAAAGTTCACAAAATAAAAGACAAGGTCAAATAAAACAAAATAAAGAGAACTTTTGTAATATGGAAAGGAAAATATCCCTCGATAAATCAAATTAAAATTAAAAGATAAATTGGGTATAAGTATTTCAAACATATATAAAAAAATCAATATTCTTAATGAACAAAATAGTTTATCAAACAATATGAATAAGATAGTCACTCCAATTTTTAAAAAGAGTGAAGGACATGAATAGGCAATTCAAACAAAAAGAAATATACACAGTCAATAAAGTTAAGGAAAAATTACACGTTACTAGCAAGAAAGGGAAAGCAATTAAAATGTTTTTGTTGTCTATCAAGTTGCCAAGATTTTGTAAAGATTACTGTCAATGTTGATGAGTCATATACATTGCTCCATTCTTACAACTTTCCTACAGGACAGCTGGCAATAAATATTAAACATTTTAAAATTGAATTCTCTTAGTCAATAATTCATTCTCTTATGAATTTAACTTAAAGAAAAAAGGCAAATAGCTAAATAAATATTTGTCCTCTAGAATGTTCCAATATAGTGTGTGTGGTTACAAAAAGACTTGCTAAAATGTAAAAATTCCACAATGTTGGTGTCTTAAGTAATGCATAGAGACAGAAGAGAGATTTACAGCATTTTGAAAAGTGAATCCAAGCAAGTTACACAGCCAAGGTAGAGTGATATCCCACTTTATAGGAAAATGTAAATATACACGTATAGAAAGATTGAGAAGGAGAGAAATACAAGCAAAGAAAAAGAGAGAAATGGAGGGAGGGAAACAGAAATGAAGAGAGAAGGACAGAAAAGATGAAGAGAATGCTGGGAGGATTTGCAGCAGAATGTTATAGTGGGATCTCTAGGTCAAATTGACAAAATAATTGTCTCCTCCCCTTTTAAAAATGTGTAATTTATAAATTTTTCACATTCATCTCACACTAAATTTTAACAAGGAATAGAACATAACAAAGCAACAATTAAGCTGGTGAGAACTGTTTTTGGTGGAGAGCAAAGAAACCCAGCAGTTGTTAGGAACAAAGCCATCTCCAAATGTGTGAAGTGTTCTAGCCCAGATTAACATGGGGGGTAAGAGAGGCCTGGACTTGGCGTGAATTTTCAGCTGTTTCTCTTCCCTCTTATCCGTCTTTACAAAATAGAAGATGCAAGTGCGGAGTTCAGAGAAGTGACACACCACGATGCGGATGCCAGCGGGGTCATTGTCCGCCTGCACAGGCTCAGGAGAAACTGCCCACACACTGAAGGCCGTCTGCGAAAGATGCTGCCATTCAATATGGGTTCCAGCAACTCACCTGTCAACTTTGTGTCTCCAGCTGACCCACACAGCCTTCTGCCATGTCACACATTGGGCTGGAATGATCCCTTGGCAGCTGTGTTAAAGCCCAGGACAGGAGAAAGTGGACACGCTGACAGAGACCAGGTGAGGTTCTGCTTCACCAGCACAGACGTGGGTTTCTTGTCAGCCGCAGCGGCTGGGAAAGATCCAGTCGCCCTGCTGGGCTCGAAGCCCGAGCCGGGTCCCACTGGCAGAGAACGGCCTCCCACTCAGCTGTCCGTGGTGTGCTGCAGGCTGCCCCAGACCAGCTGGCCTCACCTTGGCACTGCCATCTGCAGACAGCGTATGTGTCCTTTGTGTCAAGGTCACTGCACACACCTGCAGAGGAGACATGGCTCAGAAAGCCTGAAGCTCTCTTCTGCACTTCCTTGAGTGTTCTCATCCCTCTCTGATCTTCCAGCGTGTTCTTTAAGGTTCTTCTTTGTCTTTCTTATGTTTCCCAGTTATACCGAGTACACTGCATCAGAGGAGAGCAGCAGAGAACGTGATTTCTACTCCTTGATCTGGCAATACTCGACTATGTCTCTGTGAAGCACTAGTTACTTTAAATCTGTAATTAACTTGTCAAATATCTTTTCTCCAAGAATCTTGCACAGGTTTTTTAAGGATGGATGTGTAAGAGTTTGCAGTATAATTTAAAAGGAAGGCCACAAATCACTTTTTCTGTTTTCTCCAATTTCATTTCCTGTCTTCTGTTTGGATATCCTTGGTTGATCCAGGGCCCTCTGGACCCCCCTCTCACCCCTCCCTCACTTGGCTAGCTGAAACGTGCTTGCTGACCTGTGATTCCTCCAGGGTCTGGAAATCTTGGAAGTTTCTGCAAAGTTAAGACAAGCTGCGTGTAAGGCAGCAGCAGACAGTCCCCAACACTGTAGGTCTTGGGTTAGAGCGGGCGTGTTGGAAGCCTCAGAACTAGACAGAGAGGCTAAGGAAATGCAGACACTCAGCTCCAGCAGGGAAGATTCAGGATCCTGGGATCTGAGTATCATGCAGAGCTCCCACAGGACCCCAGGGAGAGGAGATGGGATGAAAAATTCTGCAAGTGGCACCCTCAACGTCAGTCTCTGCCCACAGTGAGTGATGGCTAGGCCCGCACTGTGTGATGCAGACACCTGGTTTTTAGGTGCCAGAATTAATACGTCAAGGAAAGAATAATGTAAACTTGGGAAATAAATATTTTTGGTGGCGTACTCCTCATTATCCCCTTGTCCCTCCTAAGATGACCTTGGTTTTGTTAAAGTATCTACTCCCCCCAATCCCACCGATCTCGGAGGAAGCTGGTTATTTAGGGATCCCATTCCCTTCTCAGTGGCTAATGATGAGGAGGTGTTATGGGCTAAAGTGTGTCTCCCAAAATTCGTAGGTTGGAGTCTGAACTCCCAGTCTCTCAGAATGGGACTGTATTTGAAGATGGGGCCTTACAGAGATAACTAAGGTAAAATGAGGTCATTAGAGTGCACCCTAATCCCATAGGACTGGTGTCTCCACAAGAAGAGAAGATGAAGACACAGACGTGCCCAGAGGGATGGCATGTGAGGGCACAGGGAGAAGACAGCCATCTACACAGCAGGAGAGAGGCCTCAGGAGAAGAGGAGATGAGGACACAGACAAGCACAGAGGGACGACATGTGAGGGCACAGGGAGAAGACAGCCGTCTACACAGCAGGAGAGAGGCCTCAGGAGAACACCAACACCGGGATTCCGGACTCCCAGCCTCCGGACTGTGAGAGAATAAACGCTGGTTGTTTAGACTCGTGGTCTGTGGAGCTTTGTTACAGCAGCCTGGCCAACTAGTGGAGTGGTCATGGGACACGTGCTCTCTCTCCCCCTCTCCTGTGTGTAACAGACAAGGGCACAGGTGCCCCCGGTGCTGCTGGCAGCACCTCCAACAGGAGAGGAACCAGAGCGAGAACGACGCTGCCTGCTTGTCCCATGAGTTGGGAATTTCTTTCTGATTTAAGTGTGTTTGGGTCATTGTGTCTGTTAGCTGCAGCTGAAAACATCTTGTTAGTACTACTGCCATTAATAACACCATCACCACCACTACTACTACTATTACTACCAATACCACCACCACTACTACCATTACCATGACTACTGCTGCCTTTACCACCACCACCACTAACACTGCTGCTGCTGCTACTGCTTCTGTTACCAGTCCTTCTCTCTTCTGTTCACTAAACTGTGAACTCTGAATTGTAAGTCCTTCTCTCTTCATTTCTGTTTCCCTCCCTCCATTTCTCTCTTTTTCTTTGCTTGTATTTCTCTCCTTCTCAATCTTTCTATACGTGTATATTTACATTTTCCTATAAAGTGGAATATCACTCTACCTTGGCTGTGTAACAGCAGCAGTAATCTACCATTACTACTACCACTACCACTACTACTACTGTTACTACTACCACTACCACTACCACCATAATCATTACTACTGCTGCCGTTACCATCACCACCACTAACACTGCTTCTGCTGCTACTGCTTCTGTTACCACTACCACTACTACTACTGTTACTACTACCACCACCACTACTACCGTTATCATTACTAACTGCTGCCGTTACCATCACCACCACTAACACTGCTGCTGCTGCTGCTACTACTATTACCATTGCCATTACTACTACTATTACTACTACCACTACCACTACTGCTGTTATCATTACTACTGCTACAATTACTACCACCACCACTAACACTGCTGCTGCTGCTACTGCTTCTGTTACCACTACCACTACTACTACTGTTACTACTACCACCACCCACTGCTACCGTTATCATTACTAACTGCTGCCGTTACTACCACCACCACTAACACTGCTGCTGCTGCTACTACTACTATTACCATTGCCATTACTGCTACCACTACCACTACTGCTGTTATCATTACTACTGCTGCCATTACTACCACCACCACTAACACTGCTGCTGCTACTGCTTCTGTTACCACTACCGCTACTACTACTGTTACTACTACCACCACCACTACTACCATAATCATTACTACTGCTGCCGTTACCATCACCACCACTAACATTGCTGTTGCTGCTACTACTACTGTTACCACTATCACTACTACTATTATTACTACTACCACCACCACTACTATCATTATCATTACTACTGCTGCCTTTACTACCACCACCACTAATACTGCTGCTGGTGCTACTACTACTGTTAACCACTACCACTACTACTACTATTACTCCTACCACCTCTACTACTACCATTACTACTACTACTACCACTATAGCTACTATTATTATTACTGCTACCGCTACCACTACCACCACCACCTCTACTATTACTACTACCACCATCATCATCACTCCTACTACTATTATGGCTACTACTACTACTACTGGAGTCACCCTATAAAGCGCTTGCTGCGTGGTGGGCACTATTCTAAGCACTCTATTAACTTATTTCACCCTCAAGTCGAGCGCAGGAGCTAGGCTTTATTATTGTCCCTTTTACAGAGGTCTGGAGGGGTTAACTAACTGGCCAGGCTGATCCAGAAGAGCTGGGCTGGGCAGCCAGGAAGCCGTGGCCCTGTGTCCCTGCTGACAGCCACATCACGGGGCCACCTCCCTGGGACAGACAGTTCCTGAGAACCAGGACATCCCAGTAGTTAGGGGTCAGGGAGCGAGCACAGGGGTCACTGTATGGAAGATGGGAGACAGACGGGAGCTGGAATTTGGATGAAGGGCAAGCATAGGGAGGAGATTATGGATGCAATGCCTGCCAGGGGCATGTCCTGGGCAAAAGGGCGTGGGAAAGGAGAACTCACATCATGGGTCCTTGTCCTGCAGAGAGCAGAGGACTAGGGAGCTATAAAAGGTGATGGGGCGAGGCGGGCAGGGCCCTTGAATGAGGACGTGCATAGCCCAGCGAATCATCGACACACAGCTGGTGGTCACACAGAAGGGAAGAAATGGGTGAGAGCACCCTGGTCGCTGAGATTTCCTGGTAGATAGGTGCTGTTGTGAGCATTTTCCTGATCTTGAAAATGAACATAGTACAATTGAGTTGAGGACCGGCCTGGAGCTCCTCTCTCTGAGCATAAACCATGTTTTCCCTGCTGCATAAGGAAAGCCATGATGACATTTAACTGCACTACTGAAAACACTTTAAGAGATACTTATCTTGTTTAAATAATTTAAAATTACTGGTCCGCATCAAGGAAAACAGATTCAAAACAAACTCTTTTCCTCCTCCCCGCCCTGTGGGATCAGCCAGCAAACTGCCAGTGTTGTTACATTTAAGGCCAGAATGCTCCAGTGAAGTGTTGAGCTGTCTTTGTTCTTTGCTTTCATAATATTTTCAATGTTTGAGGCTGTTAGCAAAAAGCTCCGCGACACCTCCCTGTTTGCCCTTGCCCTGGGACACTGAGGGCACGGGGTCTGGGAGCTGCCAGGCATGCAGGGACGCTGTGGTGGTTCTTTGCTGTCCCTGGAGGGCAGGATGGCTCCCGGGCCTCCAGCCACCCAAGACCAGACTAATCGCATTTAACCAGGATATTGCTGCTCTTACAAAGCGCCTTGGCGATGATTTTGTAAAATGGGCTGATGGCTCTGTCCCAGTTCCGTGTTATGCTGACACTCGGAAAGGCTGGATCTTCCATAGGTCTACCCAGAGGATCTCTTTCATGATGTTATTGCTTAGCACTTGAAAATTAACTTTTCTAAGGCCATTTAGTATGGTTATTTATGGGGAAGAATAAACACTGCATTTAAAAATAAATTTCAGAAAACTATAAAGTATGTCATATTTAATGGGGATGGGGCAATACGATACGATCGCGCGGCTTCGTAAAACTTTAAATAAAATTAACATGCATAACTTTTAGTACACCCACGTCAAAGTGTCTTAAAATTGCCAGGAGTAAACAAATACAACCTCAGCCCCTTTTAAAGCTGCACTAATGTTTGGATTCTTATCTCAGTTTATCAAATGCTTTTTATGAGCCTGGATTGATCTCAGGGATGATATGTCTTAAGAAAACAACATTCTTGTTTGATGTTTTCCATCTAGGGAAGCTAGAAGGTGAAATCTCTACCGTCTATTACTTCTGATGTTATTAGCTGCTCTGTCTCCCTTATGGGCAGTGTTTGCATGGTGTATCTTTTCCATCCTTTTACTTTCAATCTGTTTGTCTCTTTGAGTCTTAAGTGTTTAACAACCAGTGTTGTCCCATTTCATTCCTACACGTGCCAAGAAAAGCAGAAGGAACCCACAGCCACTTATCAGGCTCATTGGAGCAGCAGCGTGGCAGGGCCTTCCTGCCCGCATGTCTCTGTGTGGTCCCGCTGCTCCAGGCACCTTAGGTCTGCTGAGCTGCCTTGCTAGAAAGTCAACCCTGTTTCCCGTGGTACTTTAATTCTATTTCTTGTATGAATATCATCGGTGGCGATGGCTGGTGTGGCGGAAAGAGGGAGAGAAAGGACAAACAAACGTTCTGTTGCCTGGGATTCAGATAATGGGCTCTTTCCATAAATCTGCACCTGG
Source organism: Diceros bicornis minor (assembly GCF_020826845.1). NCBI lineage: Eukaryota > Metazoa > Chordata > Mammalia > Perissodactyla > Rhinocerotidae > Diceros > Diceros bicornis. The sequence goes on along the minus strand of NC_080778.1, from coordinate 2,904,450 downwards.
GCTTTTTATTTGAACAGATTTTTGAGGTCTAATTACGTTACATAAAATTCACCTCTTTTAAGTGTACAATTCGAAGATTTTTATAAATGTACACAGTTGTACAACCATTACCACGATCCAATCCCCCCAAAAGATCTCTTGTACCTATTTAGAGTCAACCCCCATTTCCACCTAAAGCCCTGGGCCACCACCAGTCTACTTTATGTCTCTATAAAATTTTCCTTTTCTGGACATTTCATATAAATAGGATACGACACACTGTCTGTTACATTTAGCTCCATTAACTTAGTACAAAGCTTTTAAGGTTCAACCATGTTGCAGCATGTTGTTTATTTGTTTTTATTACTGCACAGTATTCCATTGTATGGATATACCACCAATTGTTTACGCATTCACAAGTGGATGAACATGTCAGTTGTTTCCAAGTTGTGGTTATTATGGATAAAGCCACTATGAGCATTTGTGTGCAAGTTTTATGTGGACACATGTTTTTCTGTCTTTTGAGTGTTAGCTTGGAGTTGAACCACTGGGTCAAAAGATAACTTTATATTTAACTTTTTAAGAAACTGTTTTCCAAGATGGCTAGACCATTATACGTTCCAGCTGACAATGTAGAAGGATCCCACGTCTCACCAACGTTTGCTATTGTTGATCTTTTTGGTTATAGCCGTTCTAATGAATGTGAAGTGGTATCTCAATGTAGTTTTCATTAATATTTCCTTGATGACTAATGATTTTAAACATCTTTTCATATCCTTTTTATTCTTTGATCTCTTTTGGTAAAATGTCTATTTATATCTTTGCCCATTTTTCAATTGGATAGTCAGTGTTCTTGTTGATTTGTTCTTTGTATATTTTCAATACAATCTTTTGTAAAAAATAAGATTTGCAAATGTTTTTGCCTAGTCCGTGGCTTTTTATTCCGTTAGTAGTGTCTTTTGAAGTACAAAAGTTTTGCTTTTTGATGAACTCCAGTTTATCATTCTTTTTTCTTTTATCGACTGTGCATTTGGTGTTGTATCTAAGAAATATTTGCAAAACCATTTCAAATTTTTCTCCTGTTTTCTTTTAAAATTTTTATGGCTTCAGCTGTTACATTGTGTTCAATGATACGTTCTGAGATGATTTTCAGGTGTGCTCTCAGTTCACCTTTTTCATGTGTTTACCCAATTGTCCCTGCACCACTTGTTGAAAAGTTTACCATTTCAACAATTGAATTTTGTTGGCACCTTTGCTAAAAATCAATTGACTATAAACATTAGTGTTTATTTGTGGACTGCCAATTGTGTTCCATTGCTCTATATGGAGATCCTTATCCCAGTAACTCATTCTTTTGATTTACTGAAGCATTAGAGTAAGTTTTAAAAATGGGAAGTGAAATTCCTCCAAATTTCTTCTTTTTCAAAATAGTTTTGACTATTTTGGGTCTTTGCATTTTCATGTAAAGTTTAGGATCAGCTTGTGAATTGTTACAAAAATCCTGCTGGGATTTTTACAGATATTGAATTGAATCTATGAATCAATTTGATAATAATTTTTGTCTAAGTCTATTGATTTTTCCAATCTATGAACATGGGATGTATCTCTCTTTAATGAGATCTCTATTAATTTCAGCAATATTTTGTAGTTTCTAGTGTAAAAGTGTTCCATTTTTGGGTAAGTTTATTTCTATGTATTTTATTCTTTTTGATACTAATGTGAATAAAATTATTTTTTGAATTTCATTTTTGGATTGTTCATCACTAGTATATAGAAATGCAATTGTTTCCTTCTCTTCCCCCTCCCCCTTCTCCTTCTTCCTCCCCTTCCTCTTCCTCCCTCTCCCTCGCTCTTCCCATTCTTCTTCTCCTCCTTCCCCTCCTCCTCCTCCTTCTTCATTGGTCTTATTGGTCAAACATATAAATAGTAAGACTGAGTATCTCTGGTAAGATCCTCGAGAGACAGCATTCAGCTTTTCACCATTAAATATGATGTTAACTGTGGGTTTATCATAGATATGCTATATCACATTAAGAAAGTTGCCTCCTTTTCCTAGTTTGTTGAGGATTTAAACCATGAATGGGTGTTGGGATTTGTCAAGTGTTTTTTTCTGCATCTATTGAGATGATCATGTACTTTTTGACCTTTATTAATATGGCTTATTACATTAATTGAAATTTTGATGTTAAACCAAACTTGCAGTCTTAGGCTAAATTTCACTTGGTCATGGTGTACAACTCTTTTATATGTTGCTGGAGTCATTTTCCTAGTGTTTTATTGAGGATTTTTGCATTTGTATTTATGAGAGATATTGGTCTGTAGTTTTCCTTTCTTGTGCTGTTTGTGTGTGGTTTTGGTATCAGGGTAATACTAGCGTCATAGAATGAGTTGGGAAATGTTCCTTCCTCCTCTACTTTCTGGAAGAGTTTTGTGAAGCGTTGGTATTATTTCTTTTTTTTTTTTTTTTTTAAAGATTTTATTTATTTATTATTTTTCCCTCCAAAGCCCCAGTAGATAGTTGTACGTCATAGCTGTACATCCTCCAGTTGCTGCATGTGGGACGCGGCCTCAGCATGGCGGGAGAAGTGGTGTGGAAGCGGTGTGTCGGTGCGCGCCCGGGATCCGAACCCCGGGCCGCCAGCAGCAGAGCGCACGCACTTAACCGCTAAGCCACGGGGCCGGCCCGGTATTATTTCTTTTTTAGATCACTAGTGAAATTCACCAGTGAAGCCATCTGTGCCCAAGCTTTTCTTTGTGGGTGAAAACATTTTTCATCATTAATTCACTTTCTTTATTCATCACAGACATATTCAGACTTCCCAGTTTTTTAATCACTTTTGGTAATTTGCCTCTTAGGAATTTGTTCATTTTATCTAAATATCTGACCTATTGGCATAAAGTTGTTCGTAGTCAGTCCTTACCATTCTTTTGATTTCTGTTAGGTTGGTAGTGATGTTTCCTTTTTCATTCCTGATTTTGGTAATTTTTGTCTTCTCTACTTTTTTCTTGGTTAGTCAAGCTAAAGGTTTGTCAGTTTGGTGGTTGTCTTCATAGAACTCACTTTTGGCTTCATTGATTTTTCTCTGTTGTTTTTCTGTTTTCTATTTCACTGATATATTCTCTAATTTTTATTGTTTTACACATTTTGCTTTCCTTGGGCTTACTTTACACTTCTTTTCTAGATTCTTACAGTAAAAACTTAGATGATTTAGTTGAGATCTCTTTCTAATGTACTTGTTCCAAGCTGTAGATTTCCATCCAGGCATTACTTGAGCTGCATTTGTAAATGTTGTAATGTTGTATTTTTGTTTTCATTGAGTTCAAATTATTTTCTAATTTTCCTTGAAATTTCTTCTTTGAAGAAATGTTTAGATGTGTATTTCCTGAATTTCTTTCTGCTGTTGTTATCTAATTTGATTCCACTGCAGTTGGAGAATATACTTTACATGATTTAGTTAATTTTGTTTTTATCAAGACGTGTTTTATAAGTTAATATGTGTTCTATCCTGAAGGTGAAGAGAGACAGTGTTGGAAAAAGGTCATTATGACATTGGAATATGTCATAATCCAAATATTTAATGAATATATATATTGGATCAACAAATACACTGTGTGCTTTGCCGGGGTCCTGTCTAACCTCTGTGTTCTTCCTGTTCCTCGTCTGTTTATCTGAGTGTGCTGGTTTATTTTTCCATCTGCTTGTTATTCTTTTTTACCATTAAGATGATATATGTATGTGTGGATATATATTTTCTCCAAAAGTGAAACAGTTCACTGTTAACAGTTAATTGAGAAAGTCATCCTGCGAATTTGAGACTCAAAGTTAGTGCTTAGATTTACAAGTCTGGATAGTTCAATGGATGTAATACAGTGTGAATGTATATACACACATCCATGAATACACATACACACACAAAAGGGAACTGCTGGAGCATTTGCTATTGGAAAAACATCAGTTAGACTGGCAGATTCTCTCTAGGAGGCCTGGTAACAGAAGAGGAAACAGTTACCAGGTAAACTCCACTCTAAACTGATCTAAGATCAGCATCCTTGAGGTCAGAATTATAGTGAGGGGCAGCCTAATATGTCATCAGTTTCTACACTAAGTAAGTTTAACAGATGACTGTATGATGTAGCAATATTAAAGCCAATAATGCAAAATACAATATAGGGAAAAGTATGCGCTATAATTCCTGAATTGAGAACGAAAATGCCCCATTAACATCAAGACTACTCCAAGCATCCTCTGAGATCTGAAAAGCATGAGTGACACAAAATGTGGTCAATAAAATATTTCAACAATATACACCCACGAGCAGAAATACTTGTCTGCTGTGTGAATAGTAAAGTGATGGCCGGCTTCCACTTCCAGGCCTGTGGACGTTTGCTACATGGTGTTCCCGGGCGCACCAGGCACCTGGTGGTCACACCTGGGGTAGAGTCTCAGGTAGAATTTGAGTGCAAGTGAAATGATGGTGGTTGGGAGCCTCGGCCATAAATCCCAGCAGCTTCCAGGCCTGAGCTGACAGGTGGACTCCAGGTCTCCTGCTGGAGACATCACGTGGAGAGGCCATGTGGGAAGCGAGAGACCCTGAAATGACTCGGAGGAGGACGGGCCAGCAGTGGAGACAGTCAGACAGAACCAAGAGACTAGATGTGGGGCCCGTGTGGAGCTGCTCCAGCCCGGTTCTCCATCCCACCATCTTAGGGAGAGCAGCATCCTCAACACCCCGCTCAGCTACAGGGCGTGATGCTGAGCCACCCCTGCTATCTCAGTGCTTGAGCCTCGGGCTTGTGAGAAGTAACAAAATGGTGGTAGTTTTAAGCCACTAGGTTTTAGAGTGGTTTGTTGTACTTCAACAAATAATAAAGCAGTGCTTAAACCCACCTCCCTGGGAATTCTGAGGACATCAGTGCTTTTGGTGATCCTTAAATGTTATAAGGAATTTTCCCTTCAGTCATTCTATTCTCAGAATGATCCTGGTTTTTCTTTTTCTTTTTTTCTTCTTTTGTTGGAAAGTTAAAGATTATCTATATGAATACAATTGATAAGACATGTAAAATTATTTAAGTAAAATGGGAAAACATTTTAGCTTACATTTTAGAATGTTTTGAGTTTAAATATAAATAATTTTTTTTTAACATGAAACATTTTCGTTTCTGGAGGTTGGAGTTGTGAGCTCTCTGGTCTTCCTGACTCTCGAGTAACTGTATAAACATGCGCTGTGTCTGTCTGAGGGTTTACATCAGCGCGCTGTGGAGGAATGCAAATATCAGTCATGTTACCACCAATAAAACTCTACACAATAAAATACCCCCTATTTTTCAAAGGAACTGCGCCAAATCGAACCCTGGGTAAATAAAGGAGCCCATGAAAAGTGGTGTCCATTAGTCAGCTGGGCCCAAGTGTTCAAAAGTCAACGTGTATACACTGGAAAAGAAATATTTCAAGTTTAAACTGAGGCTGCAGAGGTTTAAAGAGTTCCAGAAGGGTTGTCATATATCACTTGTAGGAGTTCTCCTTGCAGTGGAGAAAAGCTAAGTGTTAAACATTTCTTTTCCTCTCTTTTCATAAAAGCCAATGCTATTTATTTATTTAAGCAATGCCGCGGTGATTCCTTTAAAGTTTTGCTAACCTTCCCGGGCCACCTTCCTGTCATAAGCTGTTTTTTTTTTTAACTGAAAGCTCAGTGTTTCATTCCTTTTGGTTAAGTTTTAGAATTAGAAGCATGGATTGTGAGATGAAATCCTGAGTTCATGTGAGTTAGTTTGAGGTTGAAACAAGATGAAAGATCAAAAAGGTTTAAGGTGAGGTTTAAGGTGCGCCGAGCCCGCTGTCTTCTGCGAAGCCCGCACATAGACTGGGTTTTTGCGTTTCTCCCGAGTGTTTTGAATACAGCCCTCTCGAGGCTTTTGTTCCACAAAGCTAAAGTTGAGCATGAGAAGTAGGCTGAGCAACTGTGTTAGGTTCTCTGTTGTATGAAGCAAGTTCTACCAATAAAGAGAGTGCAGTGCAGTTGAGAGAACAAGAAGAAAAAGAGAATGGAATTAGACTCATTGTTCTGAACAGAAATAATGTATACTTATATCTGGCACCATATCAGTGGTTCTAAACCTGATTGCTTGTCAGAATTACCTCAGAGGAGGTTTTAAAAATCTAGACTCTTAGGCCCAAGTCTATACTTGCTGAAGCAAAATTGCTCATGGTAAATTCCCAGGATCTCAATTTTTAAGGAGCTGTCTATGTATTCGGACACACGCAGTCCAAAAGTAGTCCACAGACAACGGTTTGAGAACTATGTATACAAGCAAAAAGAGAGCAATTCACCAGCATGCCCTGCAGAGTGCTATCTGTCGTTCAGAGCAATCCTTAAAATGGCACAAAGAAAACCTTGAAAGCACTTTTGGCTTTTGAGATTTTTGTAACACCTCGTCTTGGCAGTGTGACTACTTTTGCATGGACTTTTCCTCGCTTTACTTGGTTCTGGCAAGTGGGCAAGGTACTGGGTGTGACAGCTGGTGCCTGCTCCCCCACTTCCTCCTCCAAAGGAAACTGCTCCACCCGTCTCCCTTCTAGCTAGGGGACTTGACTGTCACCCTGAGGTTCTCACCAGAAAGGAAGCCCCTTCAAGGCCGTCCAGCGTCCAACACCAGCAGTATGCAAAGGACACAAGAACTGCGCATTTAATTCCCATCATCTAGAATTTGAACTAGGGACTCGTCCTAGTCTGTTTGGGCTGCTATAACACAATACCACAGACTGGGTGGCCCATAAACAACAGACATTTATTTCTCACAGTTCTGCAGGCTGGAAGTCGGACATCAGAGTGCCAGCGTGGTCTGGTCCTGGTGAGAGCCCACTTCCATGTTGCAGATGAACATCTTCTTGCTGTGTCTTCACGTGGCTGAAAGAGAGCAAGCTAGTATCTCTGGCCTCTTTCTAGAAGGGCACTAGTCCCATTCACAAGGGCTCCACTCTCGTGGCCTAATCACTTTCTAACACCAGCACATTGGAAGTTAGGATTCAACATATGAATTTTGGTGGGGCACAAACGTTCAGCCCATTGCAGAACTGTCAAGAAGGAAATCCTTCTCAGAGAGAAGTATGGACCTGATGTGCAAAGGAAGGTAGACACCTAGAGAACTGGGGGCCTGCGAGGGAAAGTAGAGCCACCAGGGTAGATGGTCCAAGTTTACAGATGTGCCTATGGACAGACCTGGAAGAAGTTTTACATTAATGAAATCAGTTACAATGTACACTTGAAGATAAGGGGATGAATGTGTTTCCTCCCTAAGTTATCCATCAGGTAATTTGGTTTGCATCCTTCTACACTATTTCGTGTTGTGCCCTCATGACCCAGGGGGATGTGTTGGATGATAGTTCAGAGTAAGACTCAGAGCTTGGCTGCTCCTGCCGAATCTGGCTCCAGTCTGGACCAGCAGTGCAAGCTTAGTGAGTTACTTTACCTCTCCATTCTTCAGTTTTCTCATCCGTAAAAATAAAGAGAAAAATAGCACCCCATATGGTCACTGAGACAACTAGATGAGTTAGTGCATGTAAGGCTATGGAACAGTGTCTAGCATTTAGTGAGCACCCAATGAATATTAGCCATTTTTATTACAGCTTTCCTTAATTATTTTGATGAGAAACTAGTGTCTGAGAGAGACATATTTACCTGAAATGATGTCAACTGATGCTAATTTTGGAAGCTTAGAGAGGTCACTGATGAAATCAGTTTTTAAAAATGCAAAGAATCTTAACATAGACTTACTAATTATTCCTGGGATTATGGTCTCAAATATTGGATACAGTTGTACACATGCATTTAAAGAACACTCTAAAAAACTATTTAGAAAGAGTTATATTATGAATTTCAAGAAAATATAGTATGAAGAAAAAAGGAAAATAAAAACAAGCTACTTATATGTTATGGAAATAGTACTTGCAACTTGGCATAAATTTTCCAGTGATGGCATCTTACGTGCTTTTAACAATTGCTTCAGATCCAACAACTTAGAAGAGAAGATAATATGCTCTGGAAGAAAGTGGCTCTGATGATTACAGTGTTACTGATTTCGAAGAATACCTGTGACAAGTTTGAATAAACTTGCTTTGTGAAATGGAAGAGTAAAAAAAAAAGGTATCTCTAAATAAATATATTATTTTTCATGAGGTGTTATTTTAAATTAGTATGTACATCAAAATTAATAAATTGATTACTACAGTAGACATCTGACTAATTTAGTCACATCTTTGTAATTTTATATAATCAGGTTTCTTTCTGAGGATGCAGAAGGAAGGGCTTATACAGATTTTGGTTTGCCATGTATGCTAACAATAAAGTGATAGAATAGGTTGAGATTAAAATTTTTAAAAATATTATAATATTTTTAAGTTTTAAAAAGAAATTAAGGAGCTTTACAGAGTCTTTTTTTTTTAATGGTTTTTAACATTGTGAAATTTTGGGTTGTACATTTTTGTTTGTCCATCACCATATATATGTCTCCCTTCACCCTTTGTGCCCACTCCCCACCCCCATAGCCCCTGGTAACCACAATACAGTTTTCTCTGTCCATGTGTTGGTTTATATTACACATATGAGTGAGATCATATGGTGTTTGTCTTTCTCCTTCTGGCTTACTTCACTTAACATAATACTCTCCAGGCCCATCCATGTTGTTGCAAATGGGACGATTTTGTCTTTTTTTATGGCTGAGTAGTATTCCATTGTGTATATATACCACATCGTCTTGATCCAATCGTCAGTCGAGGGACACTTAGGTTGCTTCCACTTCTTGGCTATAGTGAATAATGCTGCAATGAACATAGGGGTGCATAAGCCTCTTTGAATTGTTGATTTCAGGTTTGTTGGATAGATTCCCAGTAATGGGATGGCTGGGTCATAGGGCATCTCTATTTTTAATTCTTTGAGGAATCTCCACACCGTTTTCCACAGAGGCTGCACCAGTTTGCATTCCCACCAGCTGTGTATGAGGGTTCCTGTTTCTCCACATCCTTTCCAACATTTGTTGTTTTTTTTCTTGGTGATTATAGCCATTCTAACGGGCGTGAGGTGATATCTTAGGGCTGTTTTGATTTGCATTTCCCTGATGATTAATGATGTTGAACATCTTTTCATGTGCCTATTGGCCATATGTATATCTTCTTTGGAGAAGTGTCTGTTCATTTCCTCTGCCCATTTTTTGATCGGGTTGTTTGCTTTTTTGTTGTTCAGTTGTGTGAGTTCTTTATATATTATGGAGATCAACCCCTTGTCAGATGTATGTTTTGCAAATATTCTCTCCCAGCTGGTGGGTTGTCTGTTCACCTTGATTCTGGTTTCGTTTCTCTTGTAGAAGCTCTTTAATCTGATAAAGTCCCACTTGTTTATTTTTTCTTTAGTTTCCCTAGTCTGGGTAGGCATGTCATCCAAAAAGATTCCTTTATGACCAATGTCCAATAGTGTGTTGCCTATATTTTCTTCTATGAGTTTTATAGTTTCGGGTCTCACCTTCAGGTCGTTGATCCATTTTGAATTAATTTTTGTGAATGGCGATAGCAGATGGTCCACTTTCATTCTTTTGCATGTGGCTGTCCAGTTTTCCCAACACCTTTTATTGAAGAGACTTTCCTTTCTCCATTGTATGTTCTTAGCTCCTTTGTCGAAAATTAGCTGTCCGTATATGTGTGGTTTTATTTCTGGGCTTTCAGTTCTGTTCCATTGATCTGTGTGTCTGTTTTTGTACCAGTACCATGCTGTTTTGATTACTATTGCTCTGTAGTATGTTTTGAAGTCAGGGATTGTGATGCCTCCTGCTTTGTTCTTTTTTCTTAGGGTTTCTTTAGCTATTCGGGGTCTTTTGTTGCCCCATATAAATTTTAGTATTCTTTTTTCTATTTCTGTGAAGAATGTCATTGGGATTCTGATTGGGATTGCATTGAATCTGTAGATTGCTTTAGGTAATATAGATATTTTAATTATGTTTATTCTTCCAATCCACGTGCATGGGATATCTTTCCATTTCTTTATGTCATCATGGATTTCTTTCAATAATGTCTTGTAGTTCTCATTGTATAGGTCCTTTACCTCCTTGGTAAGATTTATTCCTAGGTATTTTATTCTTTTTGATGCAATTGTAAATGGTATTATCTTTTCGAGCTCTCTTTCTGTTTGTTCATTATTAGCATACAGAAATGCAACTGATTTTTGTAGATTGATTTTTGTACCCTGCAACTTTGCTGTAGTTGTTGATTATTTCTAATAGTTTTCCAATGGATTCTTTAGGGTTTTCTATATATAAAATCATGTCATCTGCAAATAGTGAAGAATTTCACTTCTTCATTACCTATTTGAATTCCTTTTTCTTGCCTAATTGCTCTGGCCAAAACCTCCAGTACTATGTTGAACAGAAGTGGTGAGAGTTGGCAGCCCTGCCTCGTTCTTGTTCTCAGAGGAATGATTTTCAGTCTTTCCCCGTTGAGCATGATGTTGGCTGTGGGTTTGTCATAAATAGCCTTTATTATGTTGAGTTACTTTCCTTCTATTCCCATTTTGTTGAGAGTTTTTATCATAAATGGATGTTGTATCTTGTCAAATGCCTTCTCTGCGTCTATTAGATGACCATGTGGTTTTTATTCTTTGTTTTGTTGATGTGATGTATCACGTTGATTGATTTGTGGATGTTGAACCATCCCTGCATCCCTGGTATAAATCCCACTTGATCATGGTCCATGATCTTTTTAATGTATTGCTGTATTCAGTTTGCCAATATTTTGTTGAGGATTTTTGCATCTATGTTCATCAGCGATATTGGCCTGTAATTTTCTTTCTTTGTATTGTCTTTGTCTGGCTTTGGTATCAGGGTGATGTTGGCCTCATAGAATGATTTAGGAAGTGTTCCACCTTCCTCTATTTTTTGGAATAGTTTGAGAAGGATGGGCATTAAATTTTCCTTGAATGTTTTGTAAACTTCACCAGAGAAGCCATCTGGTCCTGGACTTTTATTTTTTGGGAGGTTTTTGATTACTATTTCAATCTCTTTACTTGTGATTGGTCTATTCAGATTCTCCATTTCTTCTTGGTTCAGTTTTGGGAGGTTGTATGAGTCTAAGAATTTATCCATTTCTTCTAGATTTTCCAATTTGTTGGCATATAATTTCTCATAGTATTCTCTTATAATCCTCTGTATTTCTGTGGTATCCGTTGTAATTTCTCCTCTTTCATTTCTAATTTTATTTACTTGAGGCTTTTCTCCTTTTTTCTTAGTAAGCCTGGTTAAGGGTTTGTCGATTTTGTTTATCTTCTCAAAGAACCAACTCTTTGTTTCATTAATCCTTTCTACTGTTTTTTTTGGTCTCAATTTCATTTATTTCTGCTCTGATTTTTATTATTTCTCGCATTCTGCGGACTTTGGGCTTCTTTTTCTAGTTCTGTTAGGTGTAATTTGAGGTTGCTTATTTGGGCTTTTTCTTGTTTGTTAAGGTGGGCTTGTATCGCTATGAGTTTCCCTCTCAGGACCGCTTTTGCTGCATCCCATATGGTTTGGTATGGCATATTTTCATTTTCATTTGTTTCCAGATAGTTTTTGATTTCTCCTTTAATTTCATCAATGATCCATTTGTTGTTGAGTAGCATGTTGTTTAATCTCCACATTTTTGTCACTTTCCCAGTTTTTTTTTTCATGGTTCATTTCCAGTTTCATAGCATTATGCTCTGAAAAGATGTTTGTTATGATTTCAATCTTCTTAAATTAATTGAGGCTTGCTTTGTTTCCCAACATATGGTCTATCCTTGAGAATGTTCCATGTGCACTTGAGAAGAATGTGTAGTCAGCTGTTCTTGGATGGAGTGCTCTGTATGTCTACTAGGTCCATCTCGTCCAGTTTTTCATTTAAGTCTACTATTTCTTTATTGACTTTTTGTCTGGATGATCTATCCATTGATGTAAGTGGGGTATTAAGATCCCCTACTATTATTGTGTTGTTATTAATGTCTCCTTTTAGGTTTGTTAATAGTTGCTTTATGTACATTGGTGCTCCTATGTTGGGTGCATATATATTTAAAAGTGATATGTCTTCTTGGTGGGGTGTCCCTTTTATCATTATATATTTCCCTGTTTGTCTTTCTTAACCTGTTTTATCTTGAAGTCTGCTTTGTCTGCTATGAGTATGGCAACACCTGCTTTCTTTTGTTTGCCATTAGCTTGGAGTATTGTCTTCCATTCTTTCACTCTGAGCCTGTGCTTGTCTTTAGAGCTGAGATGTGTTTCCTGGAGGCAGCATATTGTTGGGTCCTGCTTTTTAATCCATCCTGCCACTCTGTATCTTCTGATTGGAGAGTTCAATCCTTTACATTTAGGGTAATTATTGATATATGAGGGCTTAATGTTACTGTTTTGTCACTTATTTTCTGGTTCTTTTGCATTTCCTTTGTTTCTTGTCCCATTTGTTTTGGACTGCCAATTCAGTTTGGTTGTTCTGTCTTATGTCTCTTCTAGTTTTCTCTTTGATTATCATATGTGATTTTGTTTTGATTATTTGTTTAGTGGTTACCTTGAGGTTTGTGTAAAAAATCTTGTGTATGAGATAGTCCATTATCTGATGGCCTTCTATTTCCTTATACTAAGTCAATTCAATCACTTTCCTCTTCCCCTTCTAAGTCGTTCTTGTTATACCTTATTCTATCTTGTGTTGTGGCTATGTGTTTACAGCGATGAGGTTAAATTTATTTTTGGTGAATAACTTCCTTTGATCACTGATTTTGGTATTTAAGTGGTTGCTAACCTATTCTGGTAAAGATCTACTATTTTTCTGAGTTTATCTACCTATTTTTCTCCTTGTTCCAAGCTTTGTATTCCCTTTCTCTTCTTTTTTTCAGGCGAGAGGGCCTTCTTGAGTATTTCTTGTAGTGGGGGTCTCATGGCCATGAACTACCTTAGCTTTTGTTTATGTTTATCTGGGAGAGTTACTATTTCTTCATCATATTTGAAGGATATTTTTGCTGGATAGAGTATTCTTGGCTGAAAGTTTTTGTCTTTCAGTATTTTGACTATATCATTCCAGTCTCTCCTAGCCTGTAAAATTTCTGTTGAGAAATCCGCTGAGACCCTGATGGGAGTTCTTTTGTATGTTATTTTTTGTTTTTCTCTAGCTGCCCTTAATATTGTTTCTTTGTCATTGACTCTGGCTAGCCTTACTACTAGGTATTATGGTGTGGGCCTTTGCCTGTTGACATGTTTGGGTGACCCGTTGGCTTCGCTTACTGGTATTTCTTGCTCCTTCCCCAGATTTGGGAAATTCTCAGCTATTATTTCCTTGAATAGGCTCTCTGTTTCTCTTTCCCTCTCTTCTCCCTCAGGAATACCTATAACTCTTATGTTACATTTCCTAATAGAGTCAGATATTTCTCGGAGTCTTTCTTCATTTCTTTTTAGTCTTAGTTCTCTCTCCTCTTCCATCTGGAGCATATCTGTATTCCTATCCTCTATAATGCTAATTCTTTCCTCCATATTGTCAGCTCTGTTCTTTAAAGACTCCAGATTCTCCTTTATCTCCTCCATTGTGTTCTTCATCTCCATCAGCACTGATTGGTTTTTCTTTATGATTTCAATCTCTTTTGTGAAGAAACTCCTAATCTCATTGAATTGTTTGTCTGTGTTGTCTCGTATTTTGTTGAGTGTTTTTATGATAGCTATTTTGAAATCTCTGTCATTTAGGTTATGGATTTCTCTGTCTTCAGGGTTGGTTTCTGGGTGCTTGTCATTTTCCTTCTGGTCTGGGGATTTCATGTATCTTTGCATTGCAGTTCCTGTGTTGGCTTTGTTTTTCCTCATCCTGGAAATCTCTGGTTGTAATTTCCACCCGCCGCCACTGTGTGGGGGTAAAGGGCTGTGTAATCTGAGGCCCCTGTGCTCTGCCCCGGGTGTTGGCTGCCATCCTCGATCCGCAGGTCACTTGGTCTGGTTTGGTCGGCTGAGCTGCAGGGTCCGGTTTGCGGGAAGGGGGGTGCTCTCTCTTTTGCCCGCTGGGTCCCTGGCATGGGGGGCTTCTCATTCGCCCCTCGTTATCCACTCTCTGGGGTGCTCAGATGTTGATGGTACCCTCTAGCAATTCTGAGTCCTCTGTGTGGGAGTTTCCTACTGGCTGAGAGAGCCCGAAGAGCTACGGTTTCCCTGCAGAGGGCCGCCCCTCCCCCCTCTCTGGGAGCCAAGCAGACCAGGATCGCTGGTCTGATGGGGAGGGAGAAAAGTTCTCCTTACCTCTCCCCACTTCCTCTGGGGGCCCAGCACGTTCCACTCTCAGATGTGCGGCAGTGTGGATCTTTCCGATCCTGCGTTTCACTGTCTAGGATTCCGTTGTTGGTCTGTGACTGTTCCTTTTGTTGTATCTTATCAGGGGAAGAGTTTACGGGAAAGCTCGCTCCGCCATGACGCTGATGTCACTTTTACAGAATCTTTTTGACAAGCTCAGATTCTAAATACATTCCTTAAAAAAAGGGAGATGACTAAAACAATGACAAAAGTACACTTTTTATGCTACTGGCTGACATTAAGTGAAATACATCACTTTCTCCTTGTGCTACTATTGTGCTTATACAGGACTTGCCATTTAGTATTGCAGTTACATTTTGTATGTGTAATCTATTAAATAGTCTATATATGACTAGATATATAATATATGCACAAATGTGTATCATAGAGTGTGTATTAGTAGAATATTTATATATGACTCATATTACCCATGTCTTACTTAGAAGACTGTGAGATCCTTTATCTTCATACATCTTGGTCCCCAAATAATGTTTGATAAATTAGTAGATACTCTCTTATTTGTTAGTCAAATGAATTTATAAAACAAAGAGTAAAGTCCATATTGAACCTAGTGTTGTAAATACTACTAATAACAACAAAAATAGTTTCTCTGGCTAACTTTTTTGGATAATTACTACCTGCTAGTGAAACACACATTTTATTTCATTAAACCTCAGAATGACCATATTGAGTAGATGCTATTATTCTTATATTAGACGAGGAATCTTAGCCTTAGAGGTTCTGTCACTCACTCAGGTCACAGTAAGTTAAGGTCAAGCTCCGGGTAGACTATCTAACCCTAAAAGCCCTGCTCATTTCTCTCCATTTTGTGAAGGTGGAAGTTCTATCGATAAAATATCATCTGAGAATTTTCTAAGTGTCAGAGACACATCTAAACTGAGTGATCAGTAGGAAACAACTTACTGTAGTGGAAGAAGATGGACAGTAAAGCCAGGTACACAGGTACCATGAAGGAAATAAATAAAGGTGATGTGGAAGAGAGCCAGGGTGGGGTATGGGGTGAGTCTGGGACTCTGAGAAGGTAACTTTGGCGTAAACAATCGAACAATGAAGAGGCAGCTCTAAGAAGATCTGAAGGCAGATCATCCCAAGAAGAGAGATTAATTCCTGCAAATGTGCTGAGATGAGATTGCATTTAGAGTATTTGGGGGACATAAAGAATGGCTGTGTATCTGGAGCATGGAGAATAAAGAGGAAGAGAGGAGGGGCTGAAATCTGAGCGGAAAGAGAGCACATCACATAGAGCATTAGAGACCAGGGTACATTTGGTTTATACCTCACATGAAATGGAAAATCACTAAAAAATTTTCAGCAGAGAGTAACATGATCAGACTTGTAATTTTGAAAGACAGTATGGCTACCAGAAGGCAGGAAAATGAGGAAAAAAAGGAATAAATTGAGCTCCAAATTTTTGTCCCAAATAACTGTGGTGAGGAAAGCTTGAAAGAACAGGGAGTAGATTTAAGAATGAGGTGTTAAGAAAGGTTGAATCACATTTTTGGTTTGGGCCTTGCTAAAGTTGAGCTGTCCCTTATGATACACACGGACTCTTGGAATAGGCAGTTGGATACTCCATTTTAAAGCTCAGGAGAAAAGGCCAGGCTGGAGATACAAATCAAAAATTATAAGCATAGAGATGACATATAGAGCCATGGAAATAGTTGGGATCAATTAGTAAAAACGAAAAGGAACTAGGACAAGACTTTATATTCTAAAAATTTAGAAGTTAAGAAGAGAAGGTTAAAAACTAGGAGAGTGTGGCATATTGAAAACATAGAGGAAGAGATGTTTCAAGTGGTCAAAATTATCAAATACTAGTAAAAGTTCATGTAAAAGAAGTATATAGAAAAGACATCAGCAAATTGTACCTAAATCTAATTTTTTAAAAGAAAAATTAAAAATAACATTAGTTATGAGATTTTTTTAATATAGAAGAAAATTATCAAGGATGATGCCTTCAGTCTTTTTTTCAAAGCTGTTTGCATATGTTTTGTAAGAAAACTTTTTATGTATAACAGTCTCATGTATCTTGCTATTTCTTCTATTATTTGTAGAATTGAACACTGCATTTCACAATCAATCAGATTATTAAAAGTTGTATTAAAAAGGTGAAAAAAAAAACACATGGCCTTCATAATGGCTCTTTAGTGGGTTATTGGAAAGAAAGTAAAATTGGAATGAATTGAAAGGAGAATGGAAGATGAGAGTGGGACATGGTAAGTTTAGTCCTTTCCTTGAAGGAAGAGTGCTGAGAAGGAGAGAAGAAAATTTGGGTTCTTGTTGGAGGGGACAAGGGTTGGGAAGTTTTTTTGTTTGTTTGTTTGCTTTCTTTAAAATGGGGGACAGTAAAGCGTGTTTATGCACTGATCAAGTAGAAAATGTGAAAATGATGATGCAGATAAGAAATATGACATTTGCAGAAGTGAAGTCCTTTAAATATTACTATTGTGGTAATAAATGACAAATAATATAGAGAAGGCATCTGTTCAACTTATAGTATGCTTCTATTTTTTTATCATACATAATAATAATTTACTGAAAAAATAAAGAAAATTACATAGTATGAGACTTAAGTCCAATTTATATCAGGAAATGAACACTATTTTAAATAAATTCAAATATTAGAAAATATATAAAAGGTTGGAACAACAGCATGAACCAACTTAAACTACTTATATTTCTAGAACACTAGACTCGAATGCAGAAAATATATTTCTTCCAGGTGCACATGAAAATTTACAAGGATAAATTATATTTTTGACCATAAAATAAATCTCAGTAAATTTGAAAGACTGAAACAATTAAGAAAAAAAATTGTCTACAACAGAATTAAATTAGGAAATAATAAAAATAAGATATCTCAAAATTTCTCAAATATTTAGAAATTAAACAAAATTATTCAGAATAAAAATGGGCAAGAAAGAAAATAAAATAGATATTAGAATATATTTTAACTAAAATATAATGAAAACATAGGATATTGAAATTTGTGGGATGTACCAAATGCAGTACATAGAGGAAAATTTATAGGTTTAAATAATTATATTAGGGAAAAAGCAAGTTGTAGTATCATTGATTTATGCTTCAACTTAAGAAGCTAGGAAAAAAAAGAATAAATTAAATTCAGAATATTTAAAAGAAAGCAAATTATAAAATAAAGAGAATAATTCAATAAAATAGAAAATGTATAAATAATAGGAAAATCAAAAAGTATGAAAAATTAATAAACTCCTAGTAAAACTGGCCAAGACAAAAGAGAAATTGCAAACTACTAATATCAGTAACAGAAGAGGAGGCATTACTACAGGTACTACAGAAAATAAAAGGTTAATAATGGGATATTGTGAAGAACTTGTTGGCATAAATTTGACAACTTAAGGGAAAGGAATACATTTCTTGAAAGGCCTGCATTTTCAAGATTGACATAAAAGCATACAAGTTAATTAGGCCATATCTACTAAAGATATTGTATGTTTAATCAAAAACCTTTCCATGAATATAACTCCAGGTTTGGATAACTTCACTAAGTGAAATCTATCAAACATATACGAGTGAAATAACACCATTTTAACATAAACTCTTTTGAAAAATAGAGGAGAAGAGAACAGGATGCAATTTGTTTTATGAAGCCAGCATATCCCTGATATCAAAAGCTAAGAAAGATAGCTAAAGAAAAAAGACCAATATTCTTCACGAACATAGATGCAAAAATTCTTAACCAAGTTATCAAATCAAATTCAACAATATATTAACAACATGGCTAAGTTGGTTTAAAATTTGGAAACCAATCAATGTTAATTGCCACATTTTTCCATAATTGAGGAAAAACATCATATGATCATCTTAATAGACAAAGACAAAATTTAATGTCCATTCATAGTAAAAACGCTCAGCAAACAAGAAATAGAAGTGAATTTCCTCTATCTCAAAAAGTGCATTTAGAAAAAATTGTACAGAAAATATCACATTTAATGGTGTGATATACATCCTAAACCCACGGGATCCTACAGAAACATTGAACTAGTAAGTGAACTTAGCAAAGTTGCAGAATACAAGGCCAATATGCAAAAATTAATTGAATTTCTATATACTGTAACAAAACATTACCATGGCACTATATATTTCAAGTACCTAGTAAAAATCTAGCAAAAAAAATGCAGTTTTCTAAACTGAACACTAAAAATCTTTGTTGAGAGAAATTGAAACAGACCTAAATAAATGGAGAGTTATGCCATAAATAGTTGTTTAAAGAGAGTTAAATCTGCTGCAGAGCCACTAATCATGTTTGAGAATACTTATTGAAATTAAAAATATGATTTCACAACTATTATCACTAATGTTTGAGGAAGTATGTAGTATATATGGGAGTCTAGGAAAATAGCAATGGGCTAGTTTTGTTCCTCTAATTGAAAAAGAATTCAAGATGGAAACTGGAAACTCTGAAAGCACGACCTTGTCACTGATTCAACAGTGATATGAAGTGACACAGAGGTTTTCTAGGTAGGTAATGCTATGTCTAACAATTTCCTTAAATGTCCCTTTGTGAGTAGAGTTGCTAGACTGATCATAATGGAAATATTCTTCCCTGAGGCATTAATACCAGCTGCTGTGATCTCCGAGGGCCCAACATGAGGACGGAAGGGTCGAAGATTGGAGAGGGGAAGTTGGTTGCCTGAACATCTGTATCCACAGGCAGTTGATTGATAGATGATGTGAGAGCTCCTGGGAGACGTCAGGCAGGCTGTTATAAATGAAGTTCTTTTTTTGTGTGTGTGTGTGAGGAAGATCAGCCCTGAGCTAACATCCACGCCAATTCTCCTCTTTTTGCTGAGGAAGACTGGCCCTGAGATAACATCTATTGCCAATCCTCCTCCTTTTTTTCCCCCTTTTCTCCCCAAAGCCCCAGTAGATAGTTATACGTCATAGTTGCATATCCTTCTAGTTGCTGTATGTGGGACGCTGCCTCACCATGTCCGGACAAGCGGTGCGTTGGTGCACGCTTAGGATCCGAACCCAGGCAGCCAGTAGCGGAGCGTGGAAACTTAACCGCTAAGCCAGGGGACTGGCCCCTAAATGAAGTTCTTCGCATTTTAACTACAACGTTGTCTTAAAATTACAGGGAAGGAGAAAAAAATGGAATGAATTGAGGAAGAGAATGTAGACGAGAGCTTTAAGAGAGTATGAGAAAGAGTAGAGAGAAAATGCAGAAAAGAAAGGAGAAAAATGTTGAACGAAGAGACAGAAAGAGAAAGAAAGGAAAAGAGGAAGAGTAGAAAGGCATAAGGACTATGGTGGAAACATCATTATGAGGCTACAACATGATGGCAAACAGAAGTAGTAAGTTTAACAACATGTTAAAAGGAACCTCTGTGCTGATGAGAGCACAGCTGACCATCGTTCTCAGGGCACCAGAGATTAAATAGGTTACCGAGGCAGGAGACGAAAAAATAGAAAATGTGGTCACAGAGATGGAAGATTTCAGATACTAGAACTAGGGAATAAAGTGGAACCCAGGCTCATCTCAAAGTCGTGACCCAGATAATCTCTTCCCTGTAAAGAATGTAGAAGTTTATGTTGTTTACTGATTAAATGACGAATAATGTTACAGGGAAAAAAACAGAAAAGAAAAAAGAGTTTAGGAAGAAACTTCTATATTTACGGAAATAAAAAATTACAATATGAATTCAAATAAAAGATACCATTATGTCACAAACTGTTATTTGTCCCTCATTTCTTCTCGTTTCACCAGACGTTTGCTGGATCCATAGCCCGCAGAATAACGATTAGGTTTACCACCTCTCTCTCGCCATTGTAACCATGTGTCAGGTATGGCTGTTGGGACAAGAGAGGAAGTGAGACCAGCAGCTTCCAGGATCTGCTCTTACCAACAGGCAAACCTGGTACCCAGACTGACAGGGACGGAGTGAGTGGATGTCTCGGGTGAGCAGTCCCACATAGCCATCGGCCTTGACCACGAGATTCCTGGGAATCCCAACCTCATTTCCTTGTTAGGGGCCTGCGCTGTGCAGGAGGAGCCTTGAGAATTTGGGTGGAGACAGCAGAAGGGGCAGGGCTAGAACATCTCCATCAATTTGCTGTTGCCTCCGAGGAAGCCTCACCAGGAGACCCTAAGAGGACGAGTTTCTTCTTTCTTTCAAACATTGTATCATATCAAGTATTGACGTTGGCGGGTGTGCAGGGGCGTCTTTGTCAGCTTTCCCCAACTATACTCTTTGCAGTTGAAATAAACCTAAAACGACTTCAATCTGACTGGCAACATTTGCCCCTGCCCGGAACAAAGCAGTCTCTATCATGATTTGAAAAAGGGGCCTCAAAAAACGCTTGACTGATTCTAGCATCTAGTCGTCAAGGAGGCAATTGACTATCACCAGCCAATGTCAGCTCTACCGCTGACTCTTCCCAAGTGTCCTCCCAATAGGTGAGAAGAGCTAGGAGTCCACCCAGCAGGAAAGCTATCCTGCTGGCTGTGGGACCCAAATGCAAATTAAAAAGCCATGCCCCTGTGGAGCACCTACTTTCCTCCCTTTGGATGGGTCACTCATAATGCTCTCAACCACTCCCCACACTTTGCACAGGGTATGGCTAAAATCCAACCCAATCTTGACTGTCTTCTTCAGCGTCATATCCCAAGACTGGATCCATATCGACATGGATGGTAGTTTATTCTTTGGTTTTCCTCTGGAATAATGGACTGTTGATGGGTCTCATTCTGTTGGATTAAAGAAGAGCATGTAGCCATTTCTTTAAACAGCGACATGACTACAAATGAAAATGGTTAGCGTATTTTATTTTTTTTAATTTCAAATCTGTGTCATGGGCCAAATACATAAAAGCATGGAGATTTTTGACACTTCTTCATGACTATCACGAGCCAAACTCCCTCAAACAATATGCTCTTCACACTCCCATTGCGGTCGGTAACTGACAGTCGTCTCCAGCTGAGAAGTAGTGAGGCTTAGTGGAATCACTGTTGAGTATCCAGACACGCCCTCTCCCCAAATCTTCATTTTCTTTTCCTTTTTTTAAAAAAAACAGGTCCTCGTGATGTGCTAGCACGTTATTTTGCTTCTGAGCAAATGACCTCAGTTTTGTTCACAACCTAAATGAAAATTTCCTTTCATCCCTGTATATCTGTGAATATGTCATTCACTATGAAGATCAGACCTCTGCAGCTTCATTTACTAAGACCCAGGTCTGTGCACATCTTCTCCAGGAAGGTAGCTCAGTGGGAATACCCAGTAACGGTGACTTATTCACTTCCAGAGAGAGTTGTGTTAGCTGGATGCATGTTCTTTCTTCCATAAACCATGAGTCATGACAGGGTTGGGCTATAGATAGTTTTGGTGCTTATGGTGAGTTTTGGGTTCTACTTGGCTGACTTTTATTTTTGTGGTAAGGAGAGAAGAAGTGGTTACGTTTTGCTATGCAATTTATCTTGGAAGTGAGGATTTCCTATGACCCCTCTTTAAAGCCCCAGATCTAGTTTAATTTGGACGTATCCCAGGATTGTAAGGCATGCTTTAAAAATCACTATTTGCAACTATATTTCTGATTCTGTGTAAATCAGAACTTTTTTTTTATAGTGTCACCAAAACAAAATATAACAATAACTTGGATCCTGAGGCTATGTAAAACAGCCACAGCAATCTATTCTCCAGGATTTCAACTTTTAAATGTCTATCAAAACAGTGCCATCATTTTCTAAATTATAGTAAATAAATATGAGAAAGTTAAACAAAATAATTTTATAGCAATGGAAAAGTATTTCTGTCAGTTTTTATTTTAGAGTTTCACGCATGACTCCATTTGAAAAGTAGACTCTGCCTTTGAAAAATGTTTAAAAACAAGTGCTCTAGACAAGAAATTGCAAACTGGCACACTGGGGGTCATCTTTGGTGAATCATAGGTTGTTTTGTCTAAGGTTTTAGAAATCAGATCTTTTATGTAAAATACACATTTCATGCTCCTATTAGAAATCAGAAGATTTTACACTCTTGTCCCATAGTGACAATGACCAACTGGCTGGAAGCAAGTAGAGGCTGCCTCTTAAGACATGTCATGAGTTTCCATAGTGACTAATTCCACATCAGTCCCTGTTGTCTTCCACCTCAACTCTCTTACTCACATACTTGACCCGCATGGACACCCACACTCCATAGCTGTGTCTTTTCCTGTTTCTCATCTCTCAGCTGCACTTTCAATATCTCAACCAGCACATTTCACGTGCACTTTTGCAGACTCTGATGCTGCATGGTCTGTGTCTTTGTATTTATACTGCATAATCTCACACTGAAGGAAAATGCAGTTCATCTTCAGAAAACTCTCTGAGATCATTAGCAACAGAGCGGAGCTTGGTGAAATGACGATCAGGAGTGAGCACATCATCTTGAGACTTGGTCAGCGAGAGTTGAATGTTCACGCTATCACAATGCCGTAGGCCCCAGAGAGTACAAAAGAAATCAAAGGAATGGAACTATTTATCCACACATGAAAGGGGATGCATTTTCTCACATATCCCTAGCTCGAGTGACGGGCGTGTGGAGCACCTGCCCTTCAGATGCCGTCTGCCCCTCAGGCAAAACTCTGCCACTCAGGGTGTTTGAAAGACATTGTCCAGACTAATCCATTGAGAAACTGAGAAACGGCTGCCCAGATGTTCAGATGCCTTGGAGCAAAACAGACGTATTCTAAGGTTTATAAAAGTCCAAGACGTTTCCTCTTCTCCTAGAGTCCGTTTCATGTACTTCATCCCAGTGCAGCAAGGGCCCTGTGAACAGACACATGCAGCCTCAGATTTAACACACCCCCTGCTGCCCCACAAGCAGCTGATGCCTGGGGATGCCTGTTCAGTGGAATAAAGATCAGGCATGTGCCCATTATCCTTACTTTTTCTCCCCAACACCTCTTCAATATACTCAAACATGGTGAGAGTAAATGTGTGTCAAATTCAAAAAAAAACCCTAAAAACCAATGATTGCTCATTTTAGTGTAAAGTAAAATGAAATTCTCGATGTTAATTAGACCTTTATTTGAAATCTCAAGAACCAGTTAAATGAATTCTTATTCACTGCCATAAAACAATGTTTTAATGTTTTTTGCAAGACACGATAGGGCCCCCTACTGCTCGATTTGTTGAACGTGATCATTCAAGGAGAATGATCTGCTTTTAGGCAAGAACTATTTACATATGGCTCTTTTCTTTCCAGGAAAACATTTTAACCCTGCTGTTTCCACGATGTCACAAGAAGTAGAGTGTTGGGGAGGACTGAGAGCACACTCTTCCTCTGGAGTATGTTAGACTCTAGGGGTCCATGACACAGCAGTGGGGAACATTTCATTCATCGAGGTTTGAGCCTCTCGTGCTGGGTGTTGAAAGAAGCACCAGTGACATCCCCGTGTATTCACGTGGAGTATCTGACAGTCAGTCGTTGCAGGATTACAGAAGGAGAAGCAGTTCAGAGGGAAGGCCCCCTGGAGGCAGGCATGGAGGAGCACGTGGTGACTGACACCGAGAGCTTGTGACCCGGGCAGGTGGCAGACTGTGTTCGGTCGGAAGACTCTGCCGATGCAGTGCATAGAAATCCACGTCCGTCCACGGGAAGTCGCAGGACAAGAACGCTGACAGGACGTCACCTGTCAGAGCGTGCGGCACGGGTGGTGAGAATGTTGAATCTGAACCAAGGTCGTGGTGTCACAGCGGTGGAAAGGCCACTGGAGGTGAAAGAAGCAGACCCAGAGTCATTTCCAAGAACAAACTGGAAGGTTTCTGGGACCAATTAGGCAGAGATCCTGAGGAGGAGAGGTGAAGATGTACGGTGGTTTCCAGCCAGGGAGAAGAGTGTTCCATGGACGGTGAGGACAGATGCGTGCTGGGCTTCTCTGATGGCTGGGAAGACGCACGGGGAGCTTGATTTTAGACATGACGCGAGTTCAGTGATGGTGCTCAACACACATGCGCCAAGGCGTGTCTCTCACACACACACAGCCTAAGAACAGAGTCCATGGTCATGGCACAGCCAGAGTGGGCGCGACACTGTCACCACCGACACAGGCAGGGTGAGGGGGTTGGGCCTATCAGGTGTTCTGAGGAGAAGTTGGCCGGCCTGAGAGTGCTGGAAGGTGCTCAATTCTCATCAAGAGGAGGGCCGGTTTCAGAGATGAGAAGAGAGAGCTGGAGAGGGGAGAGCAGAGTCAGGAAAGGGTGGTGAACCATGAAGCCAAGCAAGGAGGGTCCCTGTGGGGCCACACGTTCCCCAGAGGCCTGATAGGGTCAGAACGTTAGGGGCTTCCTCGGAGATCTCACTCTCCACAGAATGGTGAGCGCAGAGGTCAAGGGCAGGATGGAATAAGGGATGCACGGCGAGGCCTTAGTGACTGCCGCCCTGATGTACGGGAAGAAAGGCTTCCAGGTCACGCCCAGGCCCCACCAGATGTGTGCCAGCTGTGTGGCAGGAGTCGGCAGGAGGAAGAGAAGGGTGAGCACTGATGTGGCAGTCAGGACTCCAAGGCTCAGTGAACAGGTGGCCCCAGAGAAGAGGACAGGAGGCCTCCTCCTAGAAGGACGTGCACAGGGAGAAGCTAAGGCCTGTCCTTGCAGGAGCTGGGTGTTAGTGTGCAATCTCATCGGTTTTGGGGAGTGAATACGTGTTTCTGGAGCACGCACAACATGCCGGGTGCTGTGTGGCATCTGGATGAAAACACTGAACTGACGCAGGCGCAGGTCCTCACAGGGGCTGGCAGGGGAGACAGACCTGCCGGGAGGCAAGGGCAGCAGGCCCAGGCCGGGGGAGGGCAGGCCTCCACTGCAGGCCGGGAGGTAGCAGGAGGAGCCCACAGAGACAGCCTCACCGACACAAGGACCGGGAGAGGAGAAGTATTTAGGAGAAGACAGAAGAGGGTGGAGATAGGGTAATGTGAAGAAGTGGGGGCATCCTGGGGGAGGGGAGACAGCAGGACAGCAGGGCGTGAAGCTGGTGAGGAAAGCGAGCCCCCTGTTTGTGTGGTTATCCTCAAGGGTTGGGGGATCCCCAGGAAGGCCCTTAGCTGGGTGGTCAGAAAACCAGTTTGTCAGAAGGATCAAGCAGAGATTGATGGAGCCAGTGCTGAGAGCAGGGAGCTCAGTTAGGCGGCTGTTGTAAGAAGCATGTGCTTTCCACCCACGAGGTGCTGGGACAGAGGACGTAGATGCATATTGTAGAGAAGGTCTGAAGGATTGAGAAAGCACGGGATGGGTTTCCTCCCAGTCAAGGGAGAAGGTTGGATGAAGGCTGGACACGCTGGGCGGCTGCTCCACAGGTGACCACATCCGACCCCTGAGCTGCTGACACTCATCTGCAGAAAACGGTGTCAGCGCTGGATGCATATTTACTTATTTTACCAGCATTAAACAACGCTAAACAGAATCCTTGAACCTCTGAATTAACCAGACTCCAGACATTCCTGTAGAAATATCTACAACTTTCTGGTGGACTGGACTTTGATTAAATAACAACAACAATACACAAATCCATGTGCCATGTCGGTGCCTCTGGGATCCTGGAACCATCCAAGGAGGCCTGGGGAAGCCTGGTGTGTAGATGGCAAGATGGGAGCGCGTGCGTCCCTGCTGCATGTCGGCCTGAGTTTGTGTCAACACCACCACAGAAGCACAGTGTGAAGACAGCATGGCTATGTGAATTTATAGGTGGGACAATGAGGCTCGGTGTGCTTAAACCTTCCTGAGATCATGAGATTTTATACAGAAGAGGGTTGAAGGAGGCAATCTCATTGAAGGAGGTGCCTATGACATCCGGCTCAAAGGTGTGCCAGCAAATGGGGAGTTTCATTTGGATTGTGGGTCGTTCCAGGCTGCCGTGAGAGATGCTAACTGGGACGCAGGACCTGACGCACCTCGTGGGGCCTCGAAGCCTGACATCCAGTGACTGAGACTGGGTGTCCATCACACTAGATGGTCCCATTTCAGTGCTGGATTTCAATGACTCTCTGTTTCACTGACTTGCCGTCAGTTCAAAGACTTGCCATTATTTATGAAAATGCACTGCCGATTAAACTAAAAAAATACCCTTTTATGACTTAGATGTTTTATACATATTGAAAGTGTTCCTCAATGTGTTTATTGAAATATCTCTACTTATACCCACGTAAATCCATATATTTAGACAAAGACTAGTATGATACATCGTTATTTGGAAAGCTTGAAGAGGACAGTGTAAGTGAGCTGGTGAAGGCATCATAAAACATATTCACATTCAGAGCACAGTTATTCCAACCATACTTGACTGAGCCACAAATGCCCATGTTTTCCACTTAACCATGGCTGCCCACTGTGGCTACAGTGCCTGCGAAAGCATTTCGTAGAAGAGACTCTAATCACGGTCACGGTGTTCTCACATCCGCTGACACCGCTCGGCAAGTTTTGATGCTGTGGCTTCCTTGAGCTCACAGACATGAATGGAGTACATTTAAGCAATGGTGGGGGACCACATGCCTTCCTCAGATGGGCCTGTCCATGTTTGTTGCTTGAAACACCCAGGGGTCGCCCTTGGTCAGCCACACCTGCAGAGATGACCCCCAATTTTCTCCATGCAGCGGAGGTGACACCTCTCACAACTGTCCCTGAACAAGCACCATAGGATGCCGGGTTTGCCAAATCATCCTAACATCTGAGATGGTAAACTATGGGAGACTGAGCATCGTGGGACTGATGGCCTATGGCATCCAGGACTTCTTAAACATGGTATTTTATAAGGCGTGGAACTAGAAAAGGAAACATTATTCCAATTGCTTTTGATATCCTACAAATTGCAGGGAGCATAGCCCTGATAACTCTCCCCTTTAGGATCTCATCTGCCAGGACACCATCTTTCTTTTCTGACATGCATGTGCAGAATCTAGGTCATGATTGTTGAGGCCTCGGACACCTCAGCAACTGTTTATGTTGTCAAGAGAGCTATGCAAGAGGTGAGAACTCAGGGTTTGAAGGGCTTTTGGGGTTTGATGAGTGAGGTCTAAATGAGGTGGCCCATGGACAAGGCGGATGTATTTAAGAAACTCACGGACCCTCATCCTTCAGCAGAGCAGTGACGCGCTGCCCTGTTTTCTCCAGGGGAGAGTCCCCTGTCTGCTGTTCAAGTGGTCAGCATTGCCTCAGAGAACGTTCAACTCAGCCCAGACCAAGTCTAGAAACAAGAGCCTTGTTACCTTTTTGTTTTTAAATGCTTTTAAAAGACAAAGGTGAAATCAAGCAGAGCTTGATGATCTTATGAGTCCAGCAGCAGAAAGCACAGGCCACGTGGAGCCAGGAAAGAAGCATGTGAGGGTGAGACACGCTTAGTCTCAGGAAGCAGACCCGAGGCAGACCCACGTCTCTCACAGCTAGCACCCCAGGCGGAAAGAAGACAGGGTCTCAGATGACAAAGGACATCTTTGCAGTTTCAGTTTTCAGAAACTTATGTCACCTTAGAGCTGAGGACAAATTTATATCTGAGCCAGCAGGACATTGTCTGCCTTCACATGCAGGACCTTCAAAGGGCAGACTGAATCGTTGAAGCCACTTAGGAGCCTTTCTCTGGGAAATGATAAAATTGGTCTATTCAGCGTCTGCCAGTCGATAGTCGATCTGGAGAGAAAATGCATCTGCAGCTGCAGTGTGCTGCATGATGCGCCAGCACGGCCTTGCAGGGAACGCTGTTGACTGACCGGTCAGAGCATCCGACACAGATGTTACTGCAGACATCACGCCTGGTGGCCCATTCCCCCTCCTCCCTCAGATACGATACCTGCAGACCTTTTAGATTCGTTCTTTCAGGAGACGAGAGACCACCTTAGGGAGAGTCCCAATTGTGAAAAGCACACCCGCCATTGCATACCATAGAGTATCTCAATTCACACCGAGGAGTCCGTGATGATTCAGTACAGATGCGTGCACTGATAAATAATCGCTACGGTAAGATCCCTTTACACTGCACCGTGATTGGGGGTCCCTAACCATGGGGACCTAGCATTTACATAGGAGATTAAAATTTAGGACGTCAAGAGTTTGGATTTGAGAAGGTGAGTTGTGCAGGATGGTGGGCTCCCTCCAGTGGAATTAATTTTTAAAATGCAGTTTTGCAGGAAATTCAATATGTAAATCTGATATGTGGAAGTGTGGTAGAAGAAACCATGCTCTCAGCTTCCTCTTCTCTCCCTGGAAGGTCCCAGACTCTGTTCGGTTACTCAGGGTGCAGCAGAGAGCTTGAAAGCCAGTGGTGTCCCGTAAAGAGTGTGGGAACTTTGTTTCTGGTGCCTTAATAAAGAAAGTTTCAGAGATCACTACCTCAAGTGTCCTTCCAACTCTAAAATCTTAAAGACAGACTTTTTCAGAAGACAAAGAACAAACTTCTGGAAACAAAAGATGGAAATGAGGGGCGGTGACGATGATTATTGTTTCTTATACTTTATTTAATCTGACAAACAGAAGTAAACACTGGGTAAGAAACAATTTCTCTAGACTTCTGTAAATATGAGATTTCACATTTGACAAACGACCTCACGTGCATTTGTAGATCAATGGAGTGAACTCAGCACATTTTCCCTGGAAGAAGATTCAAAATAAAGTGCCCTTGGTCTGTTCCAGGTGCCCGGTCGGGACAGGCTATTTCTGTGGACAGGGAGCTCCTAACCTCATCGATTTCCCAGGATTTCCCATGTACCGACACCTGGTGCAGTTGCCTGCAGCTGTCAGTCTTCAGACCTATTCAGAAACAGCTGTCTTTTACAGCACGAAATTTACTTTTTTATTTGAATGTTTCAACGGCTGGTTTTTAATTTTCAAAATAAAAATTTAGGTTTCATATTGTTCAAAGGAATTCATGCAACAGGTTACCTTTGATTCTCATGTAGAAATATCTTTTTAAGGGTAAAAGGACTGGGGTCTCCATGGCCGTTACCCATTAACCCAACACTGGATTGAAGAACTGCTTGATTAGGAAAACATCTTTTGTGAGAGGTACCTGTCTCTTGATTAACATAGTGGTTCAATGAAAATATCCTTTGTTTCAAGGGCAGAACTGGACATTCTGGAGGGAATAGAGCCCAGAAATATGCGTGCTTTCACTGATACAGAGAGTGTGGCGGCTGACCGGACAGGGAGCTGGCCAATTTGGGTGCGAGGACAGGGAGGAGATTACATCACAGATCTCAGTGGAACCACACCAGTTCTGCCTAAACATCAGTGATCTTGGTATAATTACCAATTACCTTGGATAATTGTTAAACCTACCTGATTCAGGACTTCTGAATAGGCCCAGGGATTCTTCATTTATAGCAAATGCCCCCAGGTATTTAGATAGCTGGGCAACATTTGGAAACATTAAACTATGTGATTTTTAAGCATTCATTCATCTCAGACGCTGTACAGTTTGCCTCTTCAAAGTACATAAAATGGGATATATAATGTATCCTAAGAAAGTTCTGGGTTTTGAGTGGATATCTCAAATTAATGGTTAGAAGAATGAAATTTCACTAAGATCTTTCGAGGTTTCCATTTTTTGACACAGAACTTGAGACAAGCCAGATATAAAATAAAGTTTCCACAATTCTTCGGGCTTCTGCTCCCACATAGGAGTGAGCCTCCGCCATGTAAATGTGCCCAGATTCTTCTGTTATCCTGAGCCAACATGTTCAAGTGTGACAAATGTAATGTTCATTTCCTGAAAAATCTTATTAGATACAAGAATTGGGTCTCCTCTATGGAATTGGGCAAGTGAGTGACTGAACAGCACACACGCAATGCCTACATTTCACTTTTTGGAAAGTTTTTGGAGTAAAGGCTTCCCTTGCCTCCCCCTCCACCTGCCAGATGTAGGGGGTAGTACAGTGGATGAGGGGCCCCAGGTTCCTCCCATTCTCGAGGTGACATGATCTCGCTTTACCCCTTACCAAGATTCACCCAAGGAGCCTGTTGCTCCAACACGTTGACATCACTTCAGACAAATTGTATATGTTAACACTGAGCATCTGAGGCTTCCTGGGCCACCAGCATGTGCTGCCCATCCTCTGTTCTCTTGAGATGCCTCCAAGGCCCCACAGAGCAGGCTCTGAGGCCACAGGCCCCTCACATCATGGTGTGAATGCACCCTCAAGGGCCAACTTTTGTTTCTGTTTTCCAGTTGTTTTCCCTTACATGAAACTGAGATCTTTTACTTTTTGTTTTGATTTAAGTCAATTTCCTCTTTTTTTAAATCTTTGAGGATAGAAAAATTACTTCTTAACATGTCTTTATCAAAAACATTCCCATCGTCAAAAACAACAACAAGCTAATTCCAACTCTAATCTTCTCTTCTTCCCACCTCAATCCCTTCACCTTTATGCACAGGTTTAAATTCATTTTACTGAGTCTGTTTCGTAGTTAACTATAAACAGCAATATGAAAAAAAGAACAAAAAGTGATTGTCCCAAATAGTTCTTTGGAAGCATTGTTGCCTTTGGAGAGCCAGGAGCACACTTTACGTTCATACAGTGCTGCTTAGCAAGGGATGGCGGTTGAAGGATGATGATTAATAACAGACATTTGTAGAACCGTGTGAACATGTGGACAATCTTTCTTATTCAGTTATGAGGAATATTTAAAACTGAATGCCCTATTGGAATTTTCAGGAAAAACAACCTCAAAGCTTTGGCTTTGGTTTACAGATATTTCATTTTGTCCTAGAGGAAGAATGTAGCTGTTCCTCTTAGAATTTACCTTCCTATGGACAGGAGATGAATCAGAATCAATGTCCTCAATGTTACTGTTTCTAGGGCGAGGAGTGGGGAGTGTTATCAACTGTAGAATGACATCAGCTGTGAGACTGTCCCAAGAGATGAAGGAGAAAGAATATGCAATCCTTCTCCATCTAAGCAGAGGAATCAGGTTTTTTAATTTCCAGAGATGTTTTTAGGGATCTGGACTGGAAAAATAAGGATGAAGCTGAAGGTTGTATTTCTGTGGGTAGTCTTCCACCTCACTCCTTGGGTCTCAGTGATGCTCCATCCCAGGTGGAGGTGAGCAATGCCAGTTGCTCACTTCTTAAGATGATGTCGCCAGGACAAAGCCGGTGGTCACCTTAGAGTGGGCAGGGTCTGGGAGTGGGATGGGGCAGAGAAAGGATACTTTCTTCTTCACAGTTCAAGAGGGACTTTGTTCTATTTTTCCATTTAATGTTCTTTGAATTTGATATGTTTCTGTCTGATCCAAAGCTACAGTCCTCCAGTGCAGCTCACACACTGTAAATCTGAGACCTTCTAGGTACTCTCATTGGGCAGTTCTGACACTGGTGTGATTACAGAAAGGTCACTTCTGAGAGAGAAAATGAAAGTGAAAGTAATCTGAGGGAAGGAAAGATAAATTTCATTTACAAAATGTTCAGAGATTCTTCCTAGAAGATCCAAGTGGGGGGAAGATTTCAATTTAGAATCTGATGGATCAGAGCTCACCTGTTTTATTACTAAGCATAACTACTCACCAGATCCATTTGCTGCTGAGCAAGGTCTGTTCTGAATTCAGACTTGGCTAGTAAAACTCTATAATAAAAGCAATTCTTTGATGTCCAATCCCAGCACATAAAATCCCCAAATATGCTTTTACTAAGGTGAGTGAGTGAGTGGTTTGGGTTAACATGTGAACAGTTACAAATGTCAGAGGCTTGGAGGGATAGAAACTAAATTGGAAATTTCACTCAAGCCAGGTATCTGGTTTAAATTTGAAGAAATGAATATATTAAATATGCTTTATTGAACTGTCATGCATGAAATTGCATCCTTACGTATCTGAAAAAAATGGGATCATTTTCCCAGAAGTTGGTAAGATTCCAGAGGCCTTTTCAGGGGATAGAGAAGCCCACGTCTCAGCACCCCATCATATACAGCCTGAAAGCCTTGCCCAGCCTGCGGAAATTGGGTTCCAGGCTGAGGGCAGGCTGATGTGGCTGTCAACACACTAGGCCAGGGAGGCCGTTTCTCAGTGTGTGGATACTGACAACCATCGCTGGCCGGACATGGTCTGGGTCAAGACTACACAAAACGGCAGTCAAGTCAACGGAACAGCTACTCTTCTCATGTAAAGGGAGAGAAGCGATGCTTACTTTCTCTGCAAAGGAAATCAGGTGGATTCTCCCGCAGCACCTGTCATACCTCTATTCCCTGAACGGGAAGCCCAGGAAGTTTAAATAAACAAATGCATGTGTGGTGACTAAGGGCACAATGGACATAATTCAAGGATGTACAGTGTGATCATGACATTTTTGCCTTTTAGGATAGATTTTTTTGAAAAATTAAGCTGTAGAAGAAAAAATGAAATATTTGAGAAACAGCATTATAAATAAAGTCATCTATTTGATATAATTTATGGAATTCCATAGAAATCATCTTTTCTACACATTCTCTCCTACCACTCTCAATATATGTGCACAGACATAGGAAAACGGTTGTATATTCATTCAACAGAATGGTATACTGCACATGCAATCATAAACTGGATCCATTTAACATCTCCAAGCTTTGATTTCCATGTCTGTAAATAGGAATAATGATAGCACGTACCTCCCAGGAAAGCAGTGAAGATTAACTCCTATGACACATGTAAATTACTTCAAGAGATAGAAAAAGTTGCTAGCTATTATCATCATCATTAATAAAGCTTAACACTTTATGTGTTTTATAATAAAGCTTAACATTTTATGTGTTAGAAAAGCGACAGAAAACAGATTGGATTCCCAGAGAATATACTAAAGACAATGGGCAACATGTCAGTTTTAGTTATTCATTTGCATGTGTGCATGTGCATGAAGGAAGTGTTTCTTCTAGTTGAGAAATAACAGTTGTTTTAATAGGCTTCTGTGCTATGGAATTCCTTTGTCTCCTACTCCTCACTCACACCTCCAATTTGAAATCATAGCAGAAAACAGATTTCCTGTTATGCAAAGAGTTTGCCAGGGAAGTTTCAGAGAGCTCAATGGCAGTCCCCAACATAATAACCTCTTTCTGATAAGTTTCACGCAGGCGTTTAAATGCTTCCCATTCTAAGAACGGCTCAAGCGAGGCAAATGCCAGTCCTAGAATCCAGGCTCCACTCTTTCCCTTCAAGAGGGCTGTGCCTCTGGCTGCCACATGTAGAGGCAACCACAGCTCAGGGAGAGCTCCTACCAGGCATGTGAACTCTGCAGCAGCTGTAAACCTGCAAAGGTGACAGTCTTAGCCAAGAGGCTAAATTGCCACTTGAACTTCAAGCACGTGGGGCATTGTGTGTATATTTTGAGGCTTTTTAACACTTAAAAGCTGCAATTCACAAGGACACTTAAGCCTGTCTCTTTCATAGAGGAGCAGAGAACCAGAGTCAAACTAGGCAATGACTGTTCATGACTGCAATTCAGTGAAGGAAACAAATCACGTGGCAGTTTACGTATTCCAATAAATATCATATTAAATATCATCAAGCTGTTTTAAGATAAATTTTACATTAAAATGGGAAAGAATGGTGTTATGTGTGATAAAAAGCAGACAAAGCCCTAAGTATCATATCCCTGTCTACTGCAGCATGTCCCCTTCAGAATTCCCTGGATCATGGTTCTTACAACTTTTTCTGTAAAGAGTCAGTTGACAATTTTTTTAGGTTTTGCAGGACACGTGGCCTCTGTTGCAGCTCCTCAGCTCTGTCACTGTAGCTCACAAGAATTCATAGACAACACATAAATGAGTGAGTGTGGCTGTGTTCCAATAAATTTTTATTAAAAAAAAAAACAGGCAGCCAGCCCAAGAGCATCTTTTGCTACACCTTTTGTAGTTAAATACTATTATAGTGTCCTGAACTTAGCTGCAAAATTTTATCTATTCTCCAACCCTATACAAATGAGTTTGACCATATGTTTTCCTAAAACAGATTAGTGAATTTACAGAAATAGCAGTAGAATATATCTCAAATGATGCAACAGAGAAAAATAGCTGGGAAAAAATTCATAGTCTCAGCAACCTGTAGAATAATATCAAGGGGTATAAGACACTTATAGTTGGAATTTCCGAAAGAGTGAGACAAGAATATTTGAGAAAATAGTGGTCAAATACATTTCTAAATTTGATGAAAACTCTAAATCAGCAGATCCAGGAAACTCAATAAATCCTAAGCAGAAGAAACAATACATACACAAATACACAGACACACAAAGAATGTCTACTAAGGCATATTAACAAACAAATTGCTGAAATCCGGTGATAAAGAGAATATCTTAAAAGTAGCCCATCACATATGGAGACACAAATGAAAGAATGGCAGCAGACTTTTTGACCAATACTATGAAGCCAGAAGATAATGAAATGACAGCATAAGTGCTGAAAGAAAAAAATCTGTCAGCCAAGAATTCTATACCTAGCAAATCTATCCGTTGAAAACAAACACCAACCACATGAGATACCACCACACACTCCTGGAACGGCTGTAACCCAAAAGTGTAACATTACCAAGTGTTGGCGACGAAACTAGGACCTTCATACATTGTTGGTGGGGATGTAAAATGGTGCAGCCATTTTGGAAAAGAGTTTGGCAGTTTCTTAAAAAGCTAAGCATCTATTTACTATATGATCCAGCAACTCGATCTTATGAAGATATCCCCAGATAAATAAAAGCATATGTCCACACAAAGACTTGCACCTGAACGTTCACAGCTCCATTAGTCATAATAGCCCCAAATAGAAACAACCTAAATGTCCATCAAGAGATAAATGAATAAACAAATTGTGGTGGTGTAGCCATGCTGTGGGATTTTATTCACCAATTAAGAAAGAACAAACTACTGATGTATTCAACAACCTGGATGAATCACAAAAACACTATTCAGAAACAAGAAGGCAGACACAAAAGACTACAGATCATAGGATATCATTTACAGGAAATTTAGGGAAAAATCAAGTGTGTAGAGAGAGCAGATCAATGGCTTCTGGGGCTAGGGTTGTGTATTGGTCCAGGTTCTGCAGAGACACAGACCCAGTCGGGGAGACCAGGAAACAGAGATTGCGGGCTTACCCAATTGGGTGGTCACTGCACCAAGAGATCCCCATGTTCCTCCCAATACATTCTATCTCCCCCACAGCAGTGCTCCACAAGGGGTCTTAGTATATTCTTAATGCCAAGATTAAAGCCATATTTATTCCACTACAAAAAAAGTTACCAAAAATTGTCATCCATTACCACCATTTCTTTTATTTCAATACAAAGAAAATAAGGCTTTTTAGATGATGAAGAGTTAAAAAAGCAAAAATTTTGAGGGACTTTAAAATGATCTATCTTTGCTTATTCTTCTTGACAGTTTTCCTATTATTTAAGGGAATCGGGGAATTGTGGCATTCTCTCAAGTCACCTGTAAAACATCTGGCCTTCATTTGGGGGAAACTGGTTCATTAAAGGAGCTGTAATTTATTGGACCACTTCTGGCACTGGTCGGGAAGCACTAGGTTGTCAATATTCTAGGCAGATCTGTGGGTGGGTAAACAGCAGGAAACACTCTTCAGAAGAAGAGCCCCTCGTTTTAAAAGGAAGGCTGGGTCCATACTGCCGACACAGGGATTTCTCTACTCTGAAGGGACCCCACATAGGGGATCTGAATTTGTAATAAATGCCAATTTCTTTGTTTACGATACTGTTACATTCTTAATAATCACAACATATGTACTAAAACCTAATCAACAATCTATCAAAGAACAAAGCAACATACAGAAAACATCCTCAGGACGTAAACGCCTGCCTGCAAAGAGTAATTGTGCTGTTTAATTGACTATCGGTAGAGGTTTACAAAATGGCCATTGCAAATACTGTCAAGAGCTGACGTTTCTGTCATATGTAAAATTGGGGGCAGCTAGAGAACTAACCGAGAATCTTAACGACCAGGAAAGGCTATGACAAAGGGGACTTTCCTACGGCCATTCTAAATCAGACCCTTACCCAGGAAAAACACATTTTTTCGCCAAGGGGATTGAAAGGGCTGTGTTAATTTCATGACAGGAAATTATGGAGAGTAAAACATAGGCTAGAAGACAGATCTGGTTTTTCCAACATGGTTAGATGGTGCATGGGCCAGGCCCCCAAGGAATATTTTACCTGCAATGCTTTATGATTGGCAGGGGGTTTTGGGTTTCCTTTTTTTTTTCTAGTTTGATTATGAAGATAAAAATAAAATTTGACTGAGATCTTTGATGATAATTTACAACATGTGGGAAAATATTTCCTATAATTTCCATAAATAAAAGCCCAGAATTTGAAATGGTGTACCAAGGAGCCGAAAATCTCATAAAAGTTGCTTTTCTACATCTGTAAGGAAGAGAAAGTTTTCCATATCTGGGTTTCTTAGAACTGAGTAAAGTTGTCTGGGAATTTTGGTTGAAGATAAATACACTCTCTTACAATGAGAGGAGACGGGTGGGGGTGGAGGGAAAGAGAGAGAGACAGAGTCATAGACCGAGAGAGAGAAATAGAGAGAGAGAGACAGAGGAGGGTGGAGAGAGAGAGAGAGAGACTGAGAGAGAGGGACAGAGGGAAAGAGCGAGAGAAGCGTAAGAGAAAAAGACACTATTTGTTGGTTTGTCTGTCTTTTGGGGTTCAGGGATTGATTTTGGGTCCCAGGAGAGGGAAGTAGGAATGAGAAAAATCTATTAATCTTACAACTATGTGTTTCGTTTCTTCAGTGGTGAACTTTTGTTCAGTTTACTTTATTAAAAATTGAAATGGAACGCAGAATTTGAATAATTTCCTCAGGATGAGAACAGTTGTTGTGACAAAATATTGCAACTAAAGAAAAACAAAGCAAATCTTCCAGGGAATGGAAATTCATTTTGGGGAAAATCATCATTGATTAGCCATGCCCGTCCTGGGTGTGAAAGTATACAGCAATGACATCTGCTTTGACCCGGCCTTGACAGGCCTGGGACCGTCCTGCTCACGTGTGGTGGTCAAGTTGCAAAATAGCGGATCACCATATCAGGAGCCCAAGGAAATTCACTTATACAGAAATTTAATTCAGGATACATCATTTGATATGAAGTTTGTATGTTTAATTTAAATACAAAATAAAATTTATCCTGAGGTTGAAAATATTAACTCCAGGGCTAGGCCTATATTTCTTTTTATTTTTTATTTTTGTGGTCTTTTCAAGGTGTACGTTTTAAAAGTTGAGGAAAAAAAAGATATGAATAAATTACTCTGTCGCAGGAAAATGAAATGAGTTGATAAAGTCAGTTACGTCTATTGATATTAACCCTATTAGAAATTAAAACTGAAGAGATTTTAAAATATTTTTATTAATTCAGTAAAAATGCGGAAGAGGAGAGGGAGGAGCGTGAAACGGGTGACAGGGCACGTGTGTGTGGTGATGGATGGTAATTAGTTTTTGGGTGGAGAACATGATGTAGTCTATGCAGAAATCAAAATATGATGTACATCTGAAATTTATATAATGTTATAAACCAGTGTTACCTCAATAAAAAAATTAAAAAATATACAATAATAAACTGATCAAATGTTAACATAAATAACATTTAATAAAAAAATAAATATAATTTTCAAGCCAAACAATTTTTACTGACAAGAGTTGGTGTTACTTTACATTTTTGAAAATCTAACGTGTGGCTTAAGGGAAGGCAGCTAGCTACTCCCGGGTTGAATCTGTGTTGATATGATGTTTTGGTTGCAGTATACAAAGCAGATCCAGTGTTGTCAGATACGTAGTTAGAAAAGGGAGGGTTTTTCACAGCCTCTCCAGAGAAGTGTGGCAGTTCTTTGACACTATGCCACGGTGGTAGCTTCTTCAAGGGGAGTTGCGATGTGGACTCTGATACCACATGTGTGGAAGACTTGTGTTGTTTTACATCAGCATCCATTGACCCATCGCACCCTGTAAATGGATCTTTTGCCTCTGCATCATTTTATTTATTTATATTTTGTGAGGAAGATCAGCCCTGAGCTAACATCCGTGCTAATCCTCCTCTTTTTGCTGAGGAAGACTGGCTCTGAGCTAACATCTATTGCCAATCCTCCTCTTTTTCTTTCCCCCAAAGCCCCAGTAGATAGTTGTATGTCATAGTTGCACATCCTTCTAGTTGCTGTATGTGGAACGCGGCCTCAGCATGGCCGGAGAAGCACTGCGTTGGTGCGCGCCCGGGATCTGAACCCGGGCTGCCAGTAGCAGAGCGTGCACATCCAACCGCTAAGCCACGGGGCCGGCCCACCTCTGCATCATTTTATATAGCATCATGCATTGTCATTTGGAAAGTGTTGGTTTCTTTGAGTTATATGCAGGTGTTCCAAATGCTGACACTTTTCATTAAACAATACATAAGCATCACTTTTGTCAATGTCACCACTGCTAACAGAAAACTCCTATGGACTGGCAGCTGGCGGGCTCACAGCGGCAGATACAAGATCTCCAAAATTCTTATTTTCACATGGACGCTCAGATTGTATCATGGCAACAAAAACTGGCAGTTGCGGTCCTTGCAAGAACAGGTGCATCTGCTCACTGTTGAGATGTCTGCCCAGTTCCCCAGACTGACGGATCAGAGCTTGACCGTCAGTCACTCTCTCCAGTAACCGCAGGATCCCATGAAAAGGATGCAGCTGGTCTTCCTGACAACTCCACTGATGGCACATATGCTTTTCTTCAAGACTATTCTCATATTTCTGGATGCGACAGAAGCACTTCATGCCTACTTCCCATTTTGACAAAGGAAATATTAAAAAGATGCACACTCAAAGGTCGAGATTTGGTAAAATTAATAGTTTTACTGCTTGATCAGAGACATTCTGAAGTCAGACTGGCTTTGTGTCCAGCTGCAAGTTCCTGATGGAATAATTCAGTGGCTACCCGCAAGCTTGGGGCCATCATCTTGATTTATCCTCAGGCGCCTGTAGGATTCCCAGCACTGTAGTTCCAGGACAAATGATGAGATTCTCAACAGTTATGTAACACTTTGGGTGTTTCAGCACTGCTTTTGTTCGTCGTGAAGCATTTACACAAAAGATTTTCTTTGATGGCGCTGGGTCCAAACACATCTGTAGAAGGAGAAAAAAAACTGAGTATACTTTTGAAAGCATACATATTTATAGTGTAAACCTAAAATATTCTAGAAAACACAAGGAATATACAAGGGCGCATTCCCTTAGTCTCAGAGAGATGCTGTTCTCATGTGTCACATGACGTCCGGTCAACTCCACGGGACACTCGTGAGAGAACAGAGAGACAAGGAGCAGTCCATTGTGGGCATTTCCAGGGCGTCTCTAACAGAGCACCACCCAGGGCGGCTCAAACAACAGAAAATTGGCTCCTAGAGTTCTGGAGGCCAGAAGTCCGAGATCAAGGTGTGGGCAGGGTTGGTGCCTTCCGGGGCCCTGAGGGAGAATCTGCTCAGTCCTCCCTCCTGCTTCTGGCGGTTTGTGGCATCTTTGACATTCCTTGGCTTGGATCTCTCCAGTTCTGCTCTCATCTTCACATGGCATTCTCCCCGTGTGTGTGCCTGTGTCCAAATCTCCCCCTTTTAGAAGGACACTGGTCATATTCAACTAGAGCCACCCTAGTGATTTCATCTTTATTCCCTACATCTGCAAGGACCCTGTTTCAATAAGGGCACATTCTGACGTATGGGGGCTTAGGACTTCAAGATATGAATCTTGCGGGGACACAATTCAACCCATAACATATATTTCAGTGTTATTATGAAAATAGCTTGCCCTCTACGATCCCCCCATAAGGGTCTCAGGTAACCTCAAGGGTCCACACTCCATAGCTTGAGAATATTCACTTACATTTTTCTATTGTGCTGTTACTCCATTATTAACTTCTTTTTTAGATGAATTTTTTAAATTCATTTCTAATTAGTTAGTTGGGTGAGGGTCATGGGATAGCAATCTTTCTTCCCAATTAACCAGCCTGTTTGTTATCACTGTTTAGTGTGATGACCCCTCTTTCCTGGATTTCATCTGTGTTGCTAACCCCAGAGAGTTTTTCCACATTTTAACTGGGCGTTGTTGATGCACAGGGAAAAAGAAAGTTGTGGATGTTTATTTTCTCATCAGCTTGTGATCATTTTACTATTTCTGATCATTTTGTTTATGGGTGATCATTTTACTTCTATTTCTTCAGGGATGTTTTCAGGGGCGTCCTCGAGAGAGGGTGCAGGGCTGTGTGTTCTGGCTTAGCCCCCAGTGATTAGTGAATGAGACCAGGAAAGGGGCTCTTCCTGCCAAGTCTCAGGTTAAAAGATGCTGACATCTTTCCATTACTCACAGGGAGAAAGAAGTCAGAGTCTTTAGCACACAGACCCCCCAAATGGACCACCAGATCGTGTTTCCACTTTCACTTCCGGAGCTGCTCGTGGTCCCTCTTTGTTCTAATCACCTCGAGTAGTTTCCTGTGCGCCCAGCACACAGAGCCCACTCTCCTCTGGTGCTGTGTCGTCTGCCAGGAATGCTCCTCTGCACTCCCAGGCTTAGGGAGCAACCTGACCCCTGGCAAATATCTGCACTTTTCAAGATTCTGTTTAAATGCCATCCCTTCTCTCGACCTTTCTGACACTTTCTCAGAGCAGAATGTTCTTTTCCATCATCTGCGTTTCTAGAATCCCACAGCTTGTTTTCACCATAACCACCTCGTGTGACATTCAGTGTCACCTTGTTCCATCTCAGGCTCAGCCAGGAGCCCCAGCCCCGCAGCACGGAGCACCTGTGGGCGCTCAGTAGAGCTCAGCTGGGTTTAACTTGAGATATCATGGGAGGGGAGGGGGCGGGACTCTAGGCAAAGGGGCCAAGTCCCCTTGCATGGTGTCCACCAACTCATCTGCTCAGGATCAGGCTTGCCCTCACTCCTCCACATGTTGCCAGATTTATAGTGCTTAATTTACATCCTGGCCAGCCTCCCCTGAAAGGTGTCTGATGGCTTTGCCTGCCTGTTGTCCTCCTTTACAATCAGGAAAGTGGAGGCTCAGGACAATATATTCCACTGTGTTCGTGTTTTCCAGAGCCACAATGCTACCTTCAGCCTCCATCCCTCTGCCTCCAGCCTCAGCCTCCAGCCTCCAGACTCAGCCTTCAGTCTCCAGACTCGGCCTCAGCCTCCAACATCCGGTACCCAGCCTCTTGCCTCCAGCCTTCAGCATCCAATCTCAGCCTCCAGTCTCAGCCTCTAGCCCCTAGCTTCAGCTTCCAGCCTTCAGCCTCAGTCTCCAACCTGCAGCCTCCAGCCTCCAGGTGCCCGCAAACCAGCACCAAGGAAGTGTGATGTCAACATCTGAAACCTTTTCCCCACATTAGCTGGCAGCGAACTTTTATCTAAGAATTTAGGCCCTGAGCTTTAAGAAGAAAAATGCTATTTTATTCTAATTATTTACAAACCAGTTTAGGCAAATGGAAGTAAGTCTGCCATGTTTCTCAAGTAAGGCATTTTGGCAAGAGCTTTCTAACCAATATCATATTTACAGATTCCCTCATGGGCTTGCATTTGATTCTGCATACATGCTGTAAAGAGGATAATGAGGATAATGATCTGACCATTTTTGCTTTGCTTTGATTAATTGTAAATCAGTGGAATTCCCAGAGAGAAATAACCTCTATTTTTAGATTTTCATTTAAAATAGATTATGGTGTTCTAGCTATAGTTGAAGGAATAACCAGACCTATATTCTGTTTTGTTTCTTAAGATGCTCCTGATATTTTTACGAGATTTTGTATTCTGGAAGGCTTCTTGCACGTGGTTTTGACATGAGATTTCTGATTAGTACAGTTTATTTGGTTTTTGAAATGCGTCTCTAATGTGCATTAAGAGGATTTGTGTAACTACTGTTTGCTGATCTCTGTCAAAGATTCACATCGTTAAGAGCTACAGAATATTCCTAACAGCGGGCAAAGGAGGCTGGTACGGGACCTTTCATCAGATGAGAGCTCCTGCTGCCCGAGGTGAAGAGTTGGTGCTCAGGATCATTAGGTGCTGGGGCCCACAGGACAACAGAGGAGTAGATTACAGGGCTGTGGGTCAAGTGCAAACACCTTTTCCACACGATGTAATCTGATCAGACGGCACCTTCACCGCCAGCCTCATTGCTCACTGTTACCACCAGGTTCCTCTCTGCACAGATCCCCTGTGCGCAGACTTTTTGTACATCTTAGCTCTCTTACCTAGTGTCCTGGTAATCCTTCTCACTTCCAACCTATGACTCTCAAGAAGAATGTATAACAATAATTATAACAGTGTCATGTACTGGACCCCTCCCTGTGCTGGGCAGTGACTTAGATGATTTTACACATGATTTCTAATTTCTAAGACCACTAACGAAGTAAGTGATTTATGACACTGTTTGGTTTTCCTCTTTCTTACGAAGCATCAGGTGTTCAGGAACACTGGTTACTTTCCTAAGGCTGTGAAGTTAGTGAACCGTGAGAGTTCTGCTCTGCCACCATCTTCCAGAACCTAATTAGAAATTCTGAGTGAACATTTCACTCTCCTTTTTCTTTCCATCCTCTATTTTCTTCCAAAATTCCAAAAGCTTATTGCAGAATAAGCTTTCTAAAAGTTAAGACTAATGATAAATATGCTGTGATAAACATACTTGAATATTTAAGGATACAACTTTGTAGCCTCATGTGGATTCATAGCACTGTCCAATATAATTTATACTATACAATTTCCATTAAAATTAAATTAGATTTTGAATATTATCTCTTTATAATTTAAGCAACACTATCATCTTCATTCTAAAATAACCTTAGTCCCCACCAAGTGCAGGTTGAGTGTTTCTTCACGAGAAGAGCATCCTAAATGACTGTGGGGATGTCATCCCCGTAACCGACTGTTCTGTGGCTTCTAGAAACAGAAAAATGAAAGGAAAGCACAGTCCTGCTGAACATGAACAGGGCAGGAGCTTGTCCAGGAGAACTCCCAAAGCGTTCCAGATGCTCTGCCTGTGCCCTTTGCTTTCTCCTGACATTGACACTAAATCAACTTCCCTTTCTTATCTACATGGGGCCATTTTCTCAAAGGGAAAAAACCAAATGCCCTGGCTGTTGCCAAGGACAGGGTTGGAGCATTTATGTCCCCTCAGTCCATGTGGGGCTGGTCAAGACTCTGCCACAAAAGCCATTTCCAATTCCATGGCTTTCTGTGTCTGGGTGTTGAATTTGGGCTTCTTATTTCTAGACCAAAGAGAAAACAGACAGAGCTGAGCCTGTGCAGGAATTTCAGTCGTCTCTTCCGCATTGGCCAGGAGGTCAAACGGTCTTACCAGAGGGCAGCTCTGCAGACAGACCACAAACACACATGGAGAGGCTGCCCTCGTCCTTCTGGCGCTGCCCCTGACGTCTCACACAAGACAAGACAGCTGGGTCCTGAAGAGAAGGGTCTGGACACTCAAGAGCATGAGAAGCTTGGTCAGAAATGACACTACTGTTTCAGGTGGGACCCTCCAGCCCCGATGCTGCTTGCAAGCCCTGTCACCTGTCCTTGCTCCGTTCCCTCTTTTCGCCCCTGAGAAGTGATATAATCATGAGTCTTATCTGCCTCAGTTGGCTGGTATGTGCTCTAAACATTCATTACTCTTTCCCCATTTTTAACGATTCCACGCTGCCAAGTGGAACAAACCATCTGTCCTTCCAACCCTCCTCCTGGCTCCAGTGGGAGACGTGTTTACTCCTCTGTGTGCGTCTAATCCCACCCCCCCAGAAGTTCAGCTCCGTGAAGGCGTGAAGTGTGGTGGATCTGCTTTACTGAGCCCTCCCTGAGAACAGTGTCTGCCCCTCAGTCAGTGCTGGCAGACTGGATGAATGCCTGTGTGTGAGGGCACGTGAGGGCACGTGAGGAAAGGTGCAGAGGGACGAGTCCCTCGCATCCTCGGAGGCTATTGCTCGTGTCCTCTCCCCGCATGTTCAGCTCTTCCATCTCTATTGATATCTACTTAT
Source organism: Diceros bicornis minor (assembly GCF_020826845.1). Classification (NCBI taxonomy): domain Eukaryota; kingdom Metazoa; phylum Chordata; class Mammalia; order Perissodactyla; family Rhinocerotidae; genus Diceros; species Diceros bicornis. Next base: position 2,860,178 of record NC_080778.1, on the reverse strand, counting down.
CACCCCATAAAATCGCTTCTAGCCCCATCTTTGTGAAAACAGAAAACTTCCCTCTATTTTGTATTCCTCTCACACTACTTTTGCCCCATCCTTTTCACAACCCAAATGCTTGAAAGAGTCATCTACTCTCCTCTCAGCTCCTCTCACCCCTCACTCAAATCTGCATCACTATTTCTGCCACTGTTGCTCTGGAAACTCTGTTCGCTGGGTCTTTCCGGCGTCAGCATCTGGACCTCAGGGCAGTGTCTGGGAGTCGACCTGGATCTTCTTCTTGGTGTTGGAGTTACTGTTCTGTCCGAGATTTCCTCCTTCTCTACCTGCTCTTTTCCAGGCTTCTTGGCGGATGTGAGTGTTGTGTGTATGTATGTGTTTCCTCTGCCCGCCCATCAAATGTTGCCATCCTCTAGGAGGTCTGTGTTTGGCCTCCTCCTCCACCGTCCACATCTCCCTGAGAATCTCACTGCTCTAGTGGCCGTCCATATGCAGATAACTCCTGCATAACTTCAGCTCAAGACTCTCTACTGAGTTCCAGACTCATTTGCAAAGGTCTCAATACTGCTCCCTTTGGATGAGATGCAGGACGTCAAAAAGAATAAGCCCAAAACTGTTAAACAGCTGTGTTCCTTCATCATTTCCCAGCTCAGCGGGTCTTCAGCATCCGCCACTGTGCTCGGATGGAAATCTGGGAGTCAGCTCGCTTCTGTCCTCCACTTGTCCTCCTCCAACTTCCATTCAGTTGCCAAGAACCCACGGTTCCATTGGTTCTTGAATTTCACCGTAAAATATTCTACATGTTTTACTTAAAATTTAACTGTAAGACCCGGGGACTGAAGGGAAGCCGGCATTCCATGTGGGGTCAGCTACACAGGCCTTTCTACCCCAGCCCCACACTAAGGAGACCACTCTCTCATGCAAATTGGGAAGGCCCTGTGTGAGGAACCACCTTTGATGCACAAGTTCTGTTTTCATAACCCTAAATTATAGTAATGGTGACATCCACAAAGGACCTGTGAAATTACAAGAGTGGACTGTATCGTGATGTCCAAGAGAGCTCACTCTTAGATAAGCACAGCAGAGAGATGAAATCAGACCCAACCATCTGGCCTCCCCAGGGCTTCCTTTCCTAATGAGAAAGGCAGACGGAGGCAGGCAGGAACTTGAAATTACTCTTCACTCTACCTAGCCTACATGAGTAATATGTCAAAAATGTAAATGATGAAGGACGAGCATTTAATTTGCCACCACAATATGTTTATTTCAATTAATTTTGGGTGATGTGTATTCTAATTTGGATTTAAAAATGTGATCTGAAATGAAAAGAACAGTATTATATTTCCATCCCACACCTTTCTCTTGGGCGATTTGCTTAATTTTTAACTTGCATTGGTTCTCTCAAGGGACCTTAATACAGATTTCTCTCTAAATCTCTCAGCTTTAGTTCTTACTTGGCCTTAATTGTATAATCTTTAAGAGGTTTTTAGGTGAACTTTATCCAGAAGAGGAATATAAATTTAGATATTAACAAATATGAGAAATGAATCAGTCCAGTCATCATTAGGGAAAATGAATTGTTCCAGAGCCCAGGATCCCATAAAGTTAAATCACATTTATCTTCTAATTGATAAGGATTTTAAAAACATCCACACCATCACTCCTGTTAGCCTAATTCCAAGCCTTCACCTACCACTGGGTGAAATAGCCTAGAGTCAGTGTTTTATTCAGGAGCCCAGAGATTCACAGTCATCATCACTGCTCATCTCCCCTCACCCCACAGCCACATCTATATCTGTGGTCAGTATTCCCTAATACCTTCCTTTCCCAAACACAACAGAGAATACGGCACAGAATCTGACACAGTGATGGATGTTGGCAAAAATTGAATACATTGTCCCTGACCCCACGGGACAGCCTGATATGCTAGTGTCGCTCGTGGGTGGCTGAGCAGACTGTCTACAGACACAGGGGGCCTTAGGTCAAATTCCAGTCCCATTATGCTCTATGGAATAATGCAGAGTATATAACCTTCTTGTGTATAACATTCTTTTATAGAGGATTTAAAATTTAATATTCTGAGTTGGAATTAATTTAACGTGAAACAGCTGTCAGCACAAACAGCTCTCGTTTACTTCTGATATTTCAATACACACGAAAATCATCGTAAATACTTCCACTCAAACTTTTTCTCCACGTACATAATATAATTAATTACCTTTGTCTTGTTTTCTTCCTTGGTGATCACAAATTACATTACATTCAAATCCGACTTAGTGGAAAAGGATGTTAATTTTTCCGAATCCCATTATTCTGGAATGGAAACACTTATGTGGGTATTATTTCAAGATTTCATGATCAGCAACAAGGGATTTTCCTAAAGAATGACTTGACAGGGGTATTCGTCATTGCTTTTCTTCATGAATGCTTTAAACAGTGTGAGGGACAATGTACAGAATAGAATAGACTCTCTCTCTCTTCTCTCAGAATTTATGTACTAAAGCAACGACATACACAACTGCATTCTCAGGATGCCAACTAACATGCCTGTCATGGACATGGTGGGGAAGTGGGGAGTTTTGTCATCCAGTTATAGAAGCTGAATTACTGATTTCCCGATTGTGCTACCTACAGGGTGTGAATATATATTTGTATTGTATATGTTAATATATATTTGTATGTGTCTATGTACATATATAATTTTTAAATTTTGGAAAGAAAGTCTTACCTAAAAAATAATTGGAATGTGCATTGCTAGCTATTTAAAGGCAATCTATACCTCTGAAACAATTTATTCACTCATTCACTCATTCATTCATCCATCCAAGGAACATTAATTCGTTACCTGCCATAACCAGGCACAGTGAGTGCAAACATGGGGAGGTGGTTTCTGAGCTCAACATTTCTGCACTTTCTTCTGACATATCCGTAGAACGGCAAATCATTGCGAATGGACCCAGAGTATTCAGAGTTTTGCGTGCACCTCAGATTCCTTTCTTAGGAGGATGCAGTGGTGATGACGGAAATATCTATCATCAGGACCGGTGGCCCTGTGAAATTGCTGATAAGACCTAAGACGCCTCCCAATACGGACTTGCTGTAAAGGGTGGTGCTATTTAACTAAATGGAAGAAAAACGTCACCAACTGGCTACTGGTCTCAAGGAATGAGAGCCCTCGGGCACACTGGTGCCACCTGTAATAAAGTTTGGCATCACCAATTAGGGATCAGAGGATTTTATTTAGAAAGCTGATTGACATCATGACAAGTAATGGAACAACAGGGAAGCGTGTTCGTTGGTTTCTTTTTGCATTGTCTGAAACGACTCCGAGAAAGTGTCAGTTCAAACAGCCAGTGTTAAGACCTTCACACAATGACTACTATTTTGTGTGGGAACTTCGCCTCCAGAAGCCGAGGTGTAAGATATGATACCAAGCACCACTTAATTTCTATTTTTCTGCTTACCCTCCAGCCCCTGATCCGGATTGCTGGACCAGAGGGAGACTGGGAAACTCTGGAGTGAATTTCCGACGCGTCATCCTGTCAGATGAGTCAGGAGGACGCCCCATGGCAGCTCAAGACACAGGAGAGGAGGCCTGGGCTCCTTCCAGTGCCGAGCGTGAGTAAGAGAGGACAAAATCTAGAGCAAATTGTCAGGTTTCTCTAGTTTCCTAAGTAGCTGCAACACGTGGAGAACGTAAACCAGAAATCGATCACACGTGTCAGGAAGCTTGTTACCAGAGCAGGTGAACTGAAAAAATTAAGGTATTGTCACAATTTGGATAAATAATCAAGATTCCAATGAAGTTATGTACTATTGTTCCATCCACTGAAAAATAATTAATGATTTGTACTATGATGGGTGGGTGTTACACGTCGTGTTTTATATAATGATAACAGTTACTCTTGACTGCTTTCGTGTGCCTGAGGTCTGTGTACTGCACTGCTAATCTTCCCTGACCTGTAAGGAGCATTGGAACCTGGCAGGTAGACACCTAATAAGAGGTTCTTGATAAATACTCATTGAGGGAACGACTGAATGGCCTATGCATGGGATGGTAGCAGAAAACGGAAGATTGTAACATGGTCAAAACTAACTTATATGGTGTATTAGTCAGTTCTCCAGAGAAAGAGAACCAGTAGGAGGGAGGGAGAGACAGAGAGATTGAATTTAAGGAGTGGGCTCACACCATCATGGGGCTGGCAATCCAAGACCCAAGAAGAGTTGATGCTGCAGCTTGAGTCCAAAGGCTGTCAGGAGGCAGAATTCCTTCTTCTTGGGGAACCTCAGTTGTTTTCTCTTAAGGTCTTCAACTGATTGGATGAGGCCCACCCACATTATGGAGGGTCTGCTTTACTCAAAGTCTACCAATTCCAATGTTAATCACATCTAAAAAATACCTTGAGAAAAACATCCAGACTGATGTTTGACCAAATAACTGGGTACTGTGGCCTAGTCAAGCTGACACATAAAATTAACCATCACACATGGTGTATACTGTAATGTGCACACCAATGAGATTAGGACCAGATAGATCTGCTTCCCCTGGCTAACAGCCCAGCATCATAGCGGGACAGTGTGCTGCCATGCGCCTCACCTGTTGCAATGGGAGGCCCAGGAGCGGAAGGGCCTGGCCCTGCAGGAGAAGCACAGCTCACGGGGGGGGGGGGGGCTGAGAGCATTTCCTGAGTGCTCACTGCTCGCCAGAAAGCACAGCACGTGCATCCCATGTATTTTCTTACTCAGTCTTCGCGACAGCTCTCAAAGGAAGAGACGGCTTCTATCGCCATCTCCCGGAGGAGGAGCTGGACTTTAGAAGGCTCAATGAGTTGTCGGGTCATGATGGGGAGTGAGCAAGCTGAGGTGGAGACTTGTCTGTGTCCCAAGGGACGTCCTCGGCCACGGTCACACAACCCGGGCCGTGTGCAGAGCCACTGGGTGTTAACATCATTAACACTTCTCGTTGGCCTAACACTTGCCTTTGCCACTGAAGTGTGCCACACGTTGGGCGGATTAGTTTCACAAATATGCGTGGGGAGCATTTTCTAACCATTCCGGATATGGGGAGCGCTCTGCTGGTTCCGTTTATCCCATTCCTAGCACACGTCGGGCCTGTCCCTTCAACCCCACACCCTGCTACATCTCCGCGAGCAAGATGGCCCCGTGCTCCTCCACTGAGGTGTGAGCTTGCCCAGCGCACCGTGCTCCCCCTACTTCTGCTCCCGGCTAGGGTGGGACGATCAGGCTGGGGGCAAGGAGAAAGGCAGAAAGTTGTCAAGGAGAGTGTAAATCCCGCGGGTTCCCCCTGCCCCGGGCTCCCTAGCTCAGGAAGGAGGATCAGTAAGTCATCGAGATTCTGTTGGGGGGATCTCATGAAAGGACAGCCCACGGCTCCTCCATCATCAGAGGAGGCTCCAGGGACAGCGCAGGACTCAAGAATAGACGACTAAGGCCGTGTCCAGAAACAGGGCTTCAGTCAGCATCCTATACACCCCCGCGGTTTCAGTATGAGCGGGAGCAGCAGAATGAGCCCCGTCCCGGGTGAGCGCAGACATGTAGGCGAGCTGAAGGGGTAACAGGTGAAAGCTGAGCCAATGTCTTCCTTTGAGCAAGAACAGTCTGCAGAACCCCGTGGCCAGGGCCTGGGGCTGGACCTTGGGTCAGATACGTGGAACCTCCAGGGCCTTATGTGTCTCCAGGCGCCTCACCTGCCCGCACCCAGGAGCTGTGCCTGACATCCCTCTCAGGACCACCTGTGGTCTCGGGGAGCCCCACTCTCTGTGCCCCAGTGTGGCTCCACCTGGGGGGCTCCTTGGAAGCATCTTCCTTGCCCTCCCTGACCAGGCGTGGCTGACGGGAGGGATGGCCTGCGGCTGTGTGCTGTGCGGTGCCCACACCTCGCTCATCCCCTGATCACTGTGACAAGGCCAGGTGACCAAACAGAGACCAGGTCCCAGGATTTCGGAAACAGAGCTCTTGGCTCTACCTCTCCTCTTTCTGTAATTTGTGTCTTCATAAACCTTTCCAAAATGAAGTCAGAGGAACTTGTATGATATAATTTTTAATAAATAAGAGAGATTGCTTACAGTTGTCGTCACTTGAATTAGTAAAGAATCAAAATTAGTTGGTCCAGTTACCTCAAATATCAATTTTCATGTTTCTGAGTGTGTATTTTTAGAATTTAAAGCAAAGTGAGCAAAAAAATGGATGGTTTCTCAGGTTTTCTCATTTATATTTAGAGACTTTCCTTGTGCTACTGAAATGCTTGTGCATTTGAAAAATGTGCATCATTAAAAAACTGGAAGTAGAGCACTGTTTAAAAAGCACTGTTTTCTCAAGGGGTTCTCTCGAATTTTCACATTCAGTTCATCACAAAGTTGCCAGGTAGACCACAGTGGATTGGGAGATCCACACAATGACAAACGTTCTTAAGATGGAGAAAGTATATTTTTTAATAAACAAAACCATAAGGAATAAGGATGATGTAAATATATATGTACTTCTAAATAAACTTGAATATATGTACATAAAATACATACACCTGTAAATATATGCAAATATATGCATATAGGTGTGAATATAATATCAGAAGAAATGCGCGTTTATTTAAATCCTTCAAAACAGCGTCTTACATTACGTGTAGAAGCCACAAGGGCCACTGTTTCTCTAAGAAGTGGCTGCACCTGTCGGTGAGACGATGCAAACCCAGCGCTCAGGACTTGGGGCACCGTGAAACAGTCACTACTTGAAGAGAACTTGTGAATCCCTGTGGACTCTCACAGCCTTCCTAGAAACTGCGTGGGAAAGGACTCGTACGTGCACTCCCATCTCCACGTCTCTCCGAGCACAAGGCTGCATTCCGCAGGTGGGCAGCACTGCTCTCTGCCAGTCTAGCAGGACGTGATGGGGGTCATGAGCTTTCCAGACCCCACACAGGAAAAGGGCAAAAATAGTCAAGACCATTTCCTTCTTATGCAATGTCCTTGCTATTTGTCTTTATTTTCAGGACCTTCCTTTATCGGGGCTTATCTGTAGGGCCTCCTGAGGATTGGCAGTGCGACATGACAACTGTGACATTGGTGGCCGCAGACACTGGGTCCAGGACTCACCGCCCACTCTCACTGTGTCTTTATGTCAGGTAAGCATTTGCTTTTTCCCGACAAGTATTGCCTTATTCAGAAGCACCTCTTTTCCCCTGAAGAGTCTGACCTCTTTGTGAGCAGAGTTTTGTTCTCATATCCCTGGTGTGGAAGCCTGGGTACCAGCCTGGAGGCGACTGGACTAGGCCTGGAAATGGAGTCAGCCAGACCCGAGAGAAAAACCATTGCTGCAAACTGGCTCTCTCTTGCCATAAGTCAAATCTCGCATGTGGGAGCAATGTTCGAGTGTTAGGAATTAATCAACGTTGGATTTTTAAAAATGATGTGTGTACTTTTTAAATTTTAGAGACGTTGAGAGGCCTCTTCCTGAGCTACGTTGCTCTCACCAGAATGCAATGATACTAGATAGCTGGGTGTGTCTTAGTTTTTAAAGATTCTCACCTAAAGCGGCCTTTTAAAATTCAGGCGTAGGGGCAATACCAAAGGATAGATGATTTCTTAACCTAGCTGTCTTAGCAAACCAAAAATGTGAAACCCAACTCTTCAGTTGAGCACCAAGACCCCGGGAAGGACACAGAAATTGTTGACGAAATCGCAGAAAGTTAAAGCTTTCGTGGAGCATCTGATGGGCTCTGTCATGGGGTCATGGAGGGTGATGAAGTGCTCCCCGAGGATTCAGCCGCGGCCCCCGGAGAGGGGTTGTGTTCGCAGCGTGGTCACGGCAGCGCCGCCGCCGCAGTTGTCCGCTTCCCGCTGCGAGGACGAAGCTCGCGGCTCGCGCGGCCGTCAGCCGCGGGGGCTGCTCGGGGGCGCCGTGCTCCGCGAGGACAGGCTGAGGACCCTCGACGACGGCCCTCCCCACGTCGTGTGCGTGGGCTTCACGCCCGCCCGCTCACAGGCGCCCGCGCAGAGGGAGCGGTGTGGGCCGCTTCCCGTGACCCTGCGGTCGCGACACCACGCCGGCTGCCTGCAGAGCGGCGCGGAGCAGAGCGCCCTCTGTTGGAGGGAAAGTGTCTCCTCCACGTGTCGGGAGAGAGGAGACGGACAGGGACACCGACGCGGGGGAGAGCTGACGTGCTTCTCTGCTGTCGTCAGCAAAAGCCCGGCTCGAACCAGGACTCCTTTTCCAGCACTGAGGGACGATGAGCAGAGAGTGTTGAATGTGTTGCTTTTACTTTCTGATTCTCACAGAGTAGCCGTATCTGCTCTCTGTCTAGTTTTCACAGCGTGGCCGTGTGAGGCAGAGGGGGCTGTGTTCCAGAACGCCTCCCTCGCTGCTGGGAGGCCGGCGCGGGCTGCTCGGGGCCTGTGCTCCGCCCGCGGGAGCCGCCGGGACCAGCCTTCGGGAGCTCGTACCGCCGTTTGACCGTCGGCTACATACAGAGATTAAAAAATTAGGCTACTATTTTGTAATATCTTTATTTTTGTTATCTTTCATTTTTCTTGTAATTCATTTTTATTGTCTTTTTACCAAGTATTGGTCCGTGATAGATTGTAAATTAGAATATAGATGGAAGCTGCTCCCTTGCACAGCTCCTTCGAGCAGGAGCGCGTCTCTAGGCTCCTGAGAAAGGCTCCATATTTGTGAGATCGCTGCTTCACACCCTGTGACTGGCCCCCGCCTCCCTCCTGAGGGCCACCCTCCTAGTGTATGGTGTTTCCTTAGGGCAGCCCTTCAATGCAGGGGCTGAGAGTGTAGGATTGCTGCACCCGACCTGTGCGGCATTATCTCAGAGGCCTCATCTCTAAAGGGGGGATAAAACTCCCAAATTTGGGATTGTTTAAAGTCCTCAGTGAGATAAATAGGTAACCTAGCCAGCTTTAGCACAGTTAACACTCAATAAAAAGGCAGCTATTGTTATCATGCTAACTTTCAAAAATGACCTGCTTTGGTTTCCAATCTGTCAATCGGCTTCCTTACCTCTGTCTTCACTGTGTCTGCTGGGAACAACACCAGCTGTCACACCAGCCGTGACACTGTCACAGCATCAGTGGAGAAGGGAGGGGCAGCACTCCCCTCCTCACTGAGTCACCTACCATGATTCTGTGCCATCCGGTTTTTCAACACTGCAAAGTAGACCCCGGATCAGAGAGGTGAGCGTGCCCAGGGCTGGGCTTCAGCTCAAGCAGTGATCTGATGCGGCTCCTTGGGCAGGCCTTTTAAAAGCTTTAGGCCTCAATTCCCCCAATTGAAAAATGAGGGGGTTAGATTTAAAATGTTTCCCGCTTGAGCTCTAAAACTTGTATGATTCAAGTAGAGGGGTGATTATGATGAGATGGTGTTTATGAGAGGAAAGTTAAATTTCTTATCAACTTTGAACTGGGGAGAAGAACAGGCGTCTGCCTCTAGCGCCTCCAAGACATGATGCATACATTTGCAAATCCCCTCCCGCCTACTGACCAGCTGCTTCTAGCAAATGAGGGGCTTGGATAGGTGTCTGTTAACATTTCTTCCGGGGCCTGAGAGTCTTTGAAATCTTCAACAGAACTAATGGGCAATTGCAAGCCCTTCCCAGGGCCTCAGGCGTCCCTGGCCTGTGGACTGGCACAGCATTAGTGACAAGCCCCTGTCATCAAGATGGCAGTCGAATCCCAGCCTTAGCAGGAATGTTTGGATTTGATATAAAAGAGACTCGCTTATGGTGCATTTCCAGCTCTTGTTTGTGCCCATCAGAAGGATCACATGGTCCATGCCAAGAAACAGTGATTACCACTCTCCCCAGAGGGGAGGAAAAGTGAATTGCCCACTGTGGGCCCACACGCATGGATTACACAATCAGCTCAGGAGGGTGCAAAGAAAGATATGCAATAATCGGATGGCAGGAGGGGTGTTTTGAGAAAGGGAGATAATGAGCGTCTTCAGTAAACTTTCTGTTTAAATTCACTCTTGATTGATTGTTAAAAAAAAAGAAAATTCCATTGCCTACAGCTAAGAGTCAATCTGATGGGTTCATCAGAGTCCCTCCTCCCCAATCACTCCATCTTTCATCTACCCTGTGTTCATGGATTTTAATAACTTGCAGATGATCCATTCAAATGCAGCAGCGTGAAGGTCAACATGTGCAAAGTTTAGAAAGGGGGCATTTCAGGGAGAGAAGGAAGAAATGGGGACAACTGTGGTGATTGCAAGGGAGAGAAGTGTATGTGCTGGGTTTGGAAAAAAGAGAAAGTGAGAGAGAGAGACATATATATAGAGAGAGAGAGAGTGAGAGACAGACAGAGATATATAAATACAGAGAGAGAGGGAGAGAGACAGAGACAGAGAGAGAGACATAGAGACAGAGAACACACAATCTCCCCCACCTCTTCCTAGCCTTTCCCAAAAGCCCACCTCATGAAAAAAAAGAAGGACCTTCCATGTCGGGTGGGGGAGGCAGTCACACTTCTTCAAGACTGAAGCAGCCAGGATTTTGAGGGACAAAATCTGGATTGGCATTTATTAGGGAACTAGAATTGTTATTGGTGTGTTTTTTGACCAAGGAATTCTCAAAAGAGGTGACTCTCTCAGGTGGGGAAGGTGCGGGATCACAGGCCTTCTGCACCACTGTTGCTTCCTGGGGTCATTATAGACCACGACGTGGGGAAGCTCAGTGAGGGTTAGGGTTATTGTTTAAGCAGAAACGGATGAGCTGTCCCGGCGTCCACCTCAGCAACAGCTCTATCCTGGAACATCTCTGCTGCCCACATGCCTCTCCATCCTGCCCTTTGTGTGGGGTCTTTGTGAAGGTAAACGCACAGTGGGGTGTCCTGTGGTTTTCACTTGACATTAGGGCAGTAGTATTCAAATTACGTCTCAGAGGTGGTCCTGTCTTTCATCTTCTCACTGTGCCTATGGTGTCTTTGTCATTCTCACATTCTTAGCTTTGATGTGGTCAAATTTTTTTCCCCATGAGTTCTACTCTTTGTAACATATTTTAAAATATTCTTGAATATAGAGGTAATAAGGTATTTTCTTCTGCAAGTTTTAAGTTCTGCTTTTCCACATTTATAGGTCATTAAATCACAGATAAAACAGGGAACTATGAGGACAGAAAAAATTGAAGTAAATAAATATTGCTATGGAATGAGCATTGATTGACTAACATGTGACTACGTGCATATAGTTACAGCGGCTGTGTCCACAAACCTGTGCATGTACAACTCCACCTGCGATGGACTCATATAGTACCAAAGTCTGCATGTAAGGAGATTGGTTCTCATCTTTAAAATTGTCCTTGAAAATCTTTTAAATACATTTAAAATTCAGTTGCTCTTTAATAGCAACAGTGGAGCGTCAGCAGCATCAGGCGAAGACCCTAAGACGCGTTGGAGCAAGATCTTGCAGACCCGTCCTCCTGCAGCTGCTATCCCACCCGGGGTCCCGGGGCACCATGGACGGACGGAGCAAATGAGGGCTTCCCAGCACATCGGGCGGGTGGAGGAAGGACTGGCAGGCCTGGGGCAGGGGAGGGGCCTGGTCTCATTGAGAAAGTGACAGTTGAGCAGAGGCTTGAAGGAGAGGAGGAGGGGGCTATGCAGACTCTGAGCAAAGCCTCTGCCATTAACAACCTGTACAAATGCCCAATGGAGTGAGTGTACCGCACTGCATCTGAGGAAACCAAGAAACTGAAGACCATGTAGCCGGGCCTGAATTCATCTAGTCACAATCTCTACCGGTATCTTATCATGGCCACATGTCTATGCTTTTCTGAACATTTTTGTGGTTTTTGAGAACATATCTTGACTGCTTCTCCCGAATTCACACACATGTGTTGTGTCAGGTTCAGTGAGACCCTTTCTATGCATTTCCAACCTGGAGGAGCCGTGGCACATAGTCACACACATATAGATCTGTATGAGGGTCCCTCCTCACATGTGTGTATCTTTATGATGCTCCCTCCTCACACATGTGTGTCTGTATGACAGTCCCCTCTCACACGTGTGGATCTCTGTGATGGTCCCTCCTCACATGTGTGTGTGTGTGTTTGTATGATGGTCCCTCCTCACGTGTGTGTGTCTCTCTGATGGTCCCTCCTCACATGTGTGTGTCTGTATAACAATCCCCCCTCACATGTGTGGATCTCTATGATGGTCCCTCCTCACACATATGTGTGTCTGTATGACAGTCCCTCCTCACACGTGTAGATATCTCTGATGGCCCCTCCTCACATGTGTGTGGTGTCTGTAAGACAATCCCTCCTCATATGTATGTGTCTCCATGATGGTCCCTCCTCACACATGTGTGTGGGCCTGTATGACAGTCCCCCCTCACACATGTGGATATCTATGATGGTCCCTCCTCACATGTGTGTGGTGTCTGTATGACAATCCCTCCTTACATGTATGTGTCTCCATGATGGTCCCTCCTCACACGTGGTTCTGCATGATGGTTCCTCTTGGGTATCTCATGGGGAATACATCAGCCAAAGTACCTGGTAAAGGTTTGCTGCCTTGGCAACTCTACTAGATGCAGAGAAGAATGTAGAAAAAAAGGCAACTCTTGCGGGACAAAGACTTACCAGAACCTTACCCAACTTGGGGGGAAAGAAATTACCCAACAGCAGCCCCCTCTTATCTTCCTGTCTCACCCAAGGGAGTGAAGAAAAAGCTGAGATGCTTGTGAAGGTCACAGTTCAAGGACACAAGTCCACTAATGGAAAGAGATTTACTCATCAGATTATAGATGATTAAGTTACCACATGTACAGTGTGCAGTTGATGACAGTGGATTACAGCTGGAAGAGCTACAGTGTACAGACTTGATCTAAGGAGTTATTGGAGAACCTGGAGACAACAGCAAGGACACTGCAGCACACTGGAGCCACTGACAGCACAGCTACAGCAAGCATTAAACACAGCCCAGCTCCTCACCATATCAACATAAAACTCACACTAAAGGCCTATTTACCTCAGTTCCTGTTTCCTAATGCAGCATGTCCAGCTTTCAACAAAACATCTCAAGGCATGATAAATGGCAGCAAAAACACAGCATGAAAAGATCAAGCCAGCATCAGAACCAGACTTAGGTTTAACACAGATTTTGGAATTATCAGACAGGGAATTTAAAATAACGATGATTGATATGTCAAGGGCTCTGCTGGAAAAACTAGGCAGCATGCAAACACAGGTAAGTGACGCCAGCAGAGGGAGGGAAACCCTAAGAAATGATCGAGATGAAAGCTGGAAATCAGAAACCCCGTGAGAGGAATGATGAGTGCCTTTGATTTGGTAGACTGGGAACAGCCATAGAAAGAGGCAGTGAACTTGAAGGTGTGTCAGTGGAACATCCCAGACTGCAAAGCAAAGAGAAAAAAGATTGAAACTAAAAAAAAACCCAAAACAGGTTATGCAAGTAGTGTAGGACAATTACAAAAGGGTGACACACGTATAATGAGGATAACAGAAGGAGAGACTAGAGCAGAATATTTGAAGTAATTATAGCTGGGAATTTTCCAGATTTAATGACAGATACCAAAGCACAAATCCAGAAAGTTCAGAGAACACCAAACAGGATAAATACTAAAAACTCTACACCTTGGCACATCATATTCAAAGTGCAGAAAACCAAAGATGAAGAGGAAATCTTGAAAGAGCTGAAGAAAAAACCCATCTAATGTATACAGGAGCAAGAATGGATGAAAATAACATCGGGCTTTTCCTCAGAACCATGCAAGCAAGACAAAAGGGGAATGTAATATGTAAAATGTTTAAAGAAAAAAACCCACCAACCCAGAATTCAGTTCCTAGTGAATTATCTTTCAAAAGTGAAGGAGAAATGAAGACTTTCTCAGAAGAAGAAAAACTGAGGGAATTCATCGCCAGTATACCTGCTCTGCAAGAAATGTTAAAAAAAATTCTTCAGAGAGAAGGAAAATGATATAGGTCAGAATTCAGATCTTCATAAAGAGAGAAAGAACATCAGAGAAGCAGTAAGTGACAGTAAAATAAAATATTTTATATTCTTTATCTAACATATAACAGTTTGTCCCAAGTAATATTAGTAACAATTGGTGGGGTGATTATAGCATGGATGAGCAAAATGCATGAAAGCAATGTTACCAGGGATGGGAGGGAGGAGTAGGGAATTCTCTGCACTACTCGTGAAGTGGTACTTGGTAAAGCGGTACAGTGATGCTGAGAAGTGGAATTGGGTTAGCTGTAAATGTATACTGCACACTTTAGGACAAGAATGAGAAATGTTTTTTAGAGAAGTATAATTTGTATGCTAAGAAAGGAAAGAAAATGAAATCATATAAACTGCTCAATTAAAACTAGAGGAGGCAGGGGCCGGCCCTGTGGCATAGCGGTTAAGTGCCCACACTCTGCTGCTGGCAGCCCAGGTTCGGATCCCAGGCATGCACTGACGCACCACCGCTTGTCAGGCCATGCTGTGGCAGGGTCCCACATAAAGTGGAGGAAGATCAGCATGGATGTTAGCTCAGGGCCGGTCTTCCTCAGTGAAAAAAAAACAGGAGAATTGGCATGGATGTTAGCTCAGGGCTGATCTTCCTCACAGAAAAAAAAAAATAAAACCAGAGAAGGCAGAAAAAGAAAGAAAAAGAAACAAAGAACAAATGTAATGACTAGAAAACAGTTATAAATATAGTAGATATTAATTCAACATATCAATAATCATTGTAAACATCAATGGTCTAAATACACGAATTGGGAGACAAACACTGTCGGAATGAATAGTAATAATAACAAAAGACCCAACTACAAGAAACCCTCTTTAAATATAAAAACACAGGTAAATTAAAACTAAAGGGATGGAGAGAGATAGGCCACACTAAAACTAATGTAAAAGAAGCTGGAGTAGCTATATTAATTCCAGACAAAGCAGACTTTAGAACAAGTGAAATGCGCAGAATAAAGAGCATGATGAATAATAATACAGTAAGGAAAAGGAAAGAAGTGATTTTACTCAGTGGCTCTGCTGAGTTCTAGCAGTCATCAATAACTCAGTCAAGTGAGTTGGAAAATGCAAAGGCAGTGTTTTCCTAAGAACCCAAAGGGCGAAATTTGACCAGGGGCCCTTAATTCCAATTTCTTTAGCATAAATATTAGAAGCAAAGGTTTTGCTGCCTTTCAGTCTACTACCGAGAGGCGAAGAGAAAGCAATCTCTCCTCCCTTGCGGTGACCAGCCTTCCCTGGACTGCCCTGCTGTTAGCACTCAAAGTCCCCTGCTCCAGAAATTCTCAGTCCCTGACAGACCGGGACAGTGGGTCACCCTACGTGGGACTCTCCATGCGGGAGAGGCGCAGGAGCTGGCGGTCTGAGAAGCAGTGTGTCTGCATTTTCCTTACTTTCACTAAGTCTTCCTCATTCACCATGTATCCACCCAGTTATCCCTTCCCCAGTCTCTGGTACCCTGGCCCGACTATGTGTCAGGAGCCATTCCAGGCACCAGGGACAGAAGCTGAGCACTGATCTGGACTATCCTGGTGGGAAGCTTTCCTTCTGGAATCTTTTTCCTTTTCTAAAATTTGTGAGAAGTGACCAAATATTTGGCACTGTTCCCAGAACAATTGGAGTCAGGAAATACTAAAATCTATTTCTAGGATCTCTTAGTTTCTACTTACAGTGGTCTTTGCACTTCAAAACCATCGCCTTCCCATCTGCTGGTCAATAATTACCCCTCAAGGCAGCCAGGTGCTGCACAGATTGAGCAGAAACCACCTTCGTGCCTTCCAGAGGTTCTTGCCTACCAGCGAGGTGTTGCATGGGTACATTTTCACAGAAACACTCTTTACAAAAGATGCTTGGTTTGTCTGGAAGGAAAGGTACAGATTGAGAGTGATGGCTCACTCATGTGCTGTGTGAAATAAATTTCTTAAGTTAGGTCTCTGGTAGGAATTAAATAATTTTTCATCTGAGAAAATTTACCCAGCTGAATGGGAGCTCTTGAAGATTATGTCTCATCCTGAATATTTTCCCTGTAGATCCAAATGTGTATTTCTGAGCATTTAGAAGCGAAATCATCTCCACAGAGACTTAAATAGAAGCACACCACTTTTAAGTCCTTGTGCTTTTGTCTCTGAAACCCCCATGTGCTCAGGTCTCCTCAGCCTTGCATCAGGTGTGGAAGGCTCTAGTTCTGCTCTCCAACACGCTCTCTAGTACTGCTGTGCCGTTCTCCCTGGAAACCACTGCCAGACAGCGTTTAGCGGCACAGGCTCGCAGAACCACTGAATCAATGAACTCACAAGATACCGACCCCTCCAGATGCACATCACCTGGAATGGAACCTTTGAAAAGCAGGTGGCAGGTTGAGTTGCTGGTAGTCAGCCAGGGAGAATGTGTTCCCACAGCTGTGGTGTGGCCCAGCTCTGGACTCGCTTTGTTATTATGAGATACTTGCCGTGTTCTGCGGAATATACTGGTCCTACAAACTATAATTGCTAAAGGCTCTGCAAAGTGTCAAACTAACACAAGAGCTGGGTGTTCAGTCCAGGAAGGGAGCAGAGGGTGAAACCAGGGAGACGCGTTTTCCTGCACAATGAGCCAAGCGCGTCTCAGCAACAGATGTCGAATGCAAGCAGCCGTAAGCCAGCCCCGCCTGGGATTAGGAGAAAAGTCAACACACACGACGTGGGATGGAGACGCACATCTCAGTACTATGGCGCAAGCGTGTTGTACGACAAATAATATGAACCAAACACTGAGACCGTGTTTCTCTTTCAGAAGGTTTGTCTCCATGGTCCGTGAAAAGGAATACGACATCTCATCAAGTAATATTTTAGTGGTTCTGTGGACCATCCTATAGACTATCGGAAGGAAAAGAAAGAATCACGGAAGCTAATTCTCTGCTTTTAATAGCTGTTGAGGCTCTCCAGGTATTGTCTAGACTAATGCTTCTCTGATAGAAAAGATAAGAGGTTTAAATACTGCCCAAGGTAAGACCTATCCCGGGGCCCCCTCGGTCGTGTAGCGGTTAAGTTCGCATGTTCTACTTCGGTGGCCTGGGGTTTGCGGTTTGGATCCTGGGCGCGGACCAATTCACCACTCCTCAAGCCATGCTGAGGCAGCATCGCATATAGAAGAGCTACAACTCTACAACTATGATACACAACTATGTACTGGAGCTTTAGGGAGAAAAAAGAGAAAGAGGAAGATTGTCAACAGATATTAGTGCAAGGCCAATCTTCCTCAAAAAGAAAAAAGAAATTAACTCCAAAAAAAAAAAAAAAAAAAAGAACTATCCCGTATTTGCCTCCAGGACATGGTAGAACCACTTGAGGATAAAGATCTGATTTTTTTTAATATCAAGAAGAGCTGACAGAAAAAGAGGAAGATGGGAGAGAGAAACAGACAGAGGCATGGACCAGGCGCAAATCCCCACCATGGTTTCAAGTCATGACTCTACACGTTCACTTCATCTGTCACACAGCTGAGCCTCAGGGACACGCTCTGCTTGGCCACGCCATGCATGGAGTGTGGTCCCTCGCTCACATTTTGCAGCATTAACACATTACTAATCCATCATTCAGTGACAATTTGGCAAGAACTATTTTCTCAACATACATCACAAAAACTCTTTAAAAAGATGAAAATGAAAAAGATACACCTTCCTTAAAACATGTATTTTAATTCACTGCCGTAAACCAACAAATATATATCAGAGATGATTTAAGATGGTGATTGTTGCAAAATCTAACACAAACACCAGAGATCCATCAGAAATCACTTGGCTGATCAGAGCTGTTTTTTAAAAAACTGTTCAAACTCCATCTAAATAGAGTCAATTGTACTGTGATAGTTTACAAATGTCAGTTTCCACATTTATAAATATAAAGTTCAATTTATAATAAATGGAAATTTTAAGAAATATTCCAAATTGCTGCCTTATCTTGGTGTCTGTCAATTATTAATGTTTGGGGGTAAACAACGTCATGTATTTTTGGTAACCTACATATCTAGGAGTTAGGTATATTTAGATATGATGTAATCATTTGGAGCATTTGCAGAAGAAAGTCATACTAAGTCCAATATTGAAATTAAATTTAACCAAATGCGTTATCCCAGCATCTGTTTCCCATCCAGTTGTGCAAACTAAACTAGGTACTAAAATTCTAAAAATGAGCCAGACCCTTTGACTCATCATTTACTAGACAGTCTTATGGAAATCTCCTGGAGTGGGCCTCCACGTGCTTCCTCAGTGTAAAGACCCCTCCCTTGTTTGTGACCACAATGTGAGGCAGGGTAGTAGAGTGCTCGAGAAAGTGAGCCTAAGAGCCAGACATTTGTGTCGACCCAATGGTGTCAGGGAGGGTTTAGGGATGCTCTACACATCCCCACATGCCCCTCAGCCTCCCCTCTCCACTCTATCCTTTCACAAGGGCAGTTGAAATAATCTCAATTTTATTGAAATTGCTATGCAATCAGATTTGTGTAAGTTCCTTGGACCCTGTCCTCCAGTATTCACCCCTAAGACCCTTCTGTCTGTACTGCCTTCAGTGTATATTGTCTATACAGTCTCGAGCTGGCACTAGTTGAAGCTTTTGTTTCTGCCTTGCGGGAGCTGTGCCACTTAGGGCAGGAGGGCTAGTCATTTCGTGCCTGAGCTTCCTCTTCTGCAACGTTACCTACATCACAATGTATTGCTCTGGCGAAGACTAAATGAATAAGCACGTGTAAGGCACTTGGTACAATGTCTAGCATTAAAAAATGTTGGCTGTTGCCAACATTATTATTTTCATTGTTATCATGAAAAAGAAGTGGGTGTAATGGGGACGGAAGTTGGGGGTGTGAACCCTGAGGAACAAAAGCGAGCTGAGAGGGATTTTCCTGGAGCTCACCTTTGACCCTTGGAGTCCCCACAAAAGGGGAAGGGGATGCATGCCGGCAGGTTCCCTCTGTGGTCCACTCCATTGCTTCCACCTTTCTCCACCCTCCTGTCTTCCTTCATCTGGTACTAAGTTGTCTGAATTTTCGATAGGTTGTCTTGCCTGTGTTCTGTTTTTTTGGGCTCACTTTGGCCAAATTGGCTTAGATGAGCTTCCTCCTCCCTGAGAGCAGAAAGACCAAAGTCCTATGCATTTCTTGTATTTCATCCACCGAGTGTCATGGCAGTGGGCATCCATAAGCTCAACAAGTCCACCTCACAGACTCACTGATGAGGCTGCACTGACGGGTTCCCCAGAGATTAAAGGCTTACGTAGTCTGAGGGCTAACCTCAGGGCAAATGGTTCCCTGGCTATGACGTAGCATTCTCCCAGTTTATTACTAGGCTGATTACCCTGAGTTGTCTATAAATGAGTTGTCATACTCACCAATTATACCTACATTCATTTCTTCATCAATTTCTCTGACAATTTCTTTATGGAGATGCTGTGTGGAGCTAGGCGCTGTACTCAGAATCAGTGTAAATAAGTCACAGTTGAAAAAGGTCATGTTATAATGGAAGAGTGAGGTGTAAATATACAATTAAGATAAGATTATTACATGATAGGACAAAATATATGCAAATTTCTTTGAGACCAGAGAAGCAAGCGATTTAACCAGAGTTTTGGGGACTTCTTAACTGAATACAACTAAGAGTTTGTTTGGTGGGGAGGGCCATTCTAAGTTGAGCCACAGTCCTTGAAAGGGTTGTTCATTTGATGGGCGGTGAAGAGTGTGATGTGCCTCCTGAGGAGGAGTGGTAAGAGGCTGCAGAGATGGGCGAAGGTTTCTGTAGATCTTACAATCCGTGAAGGAGTTCAGAGTCTATTCTGCAAAGAAAGGGAGCCAGAGAAGATTAAACAAACAGCAGAGACTTGAGCAGATTTGAGTGTTTACAGAGAAAAGCCTGGAGCAAGGTAGAGTGTGGTTCGAGTGGAGGGATTGAAGTCTGAGATGTCGAGTGAGTGACTTTTCGAGAGGTATGGATGTGAGACCACAACATCCTGTGAGTGTATGTGGTGGGTCAGGTTTGAAAGGTCCATGAGAAGTAGAAGTCACCAGGTTATATACCAAACAGTTCCCACGAAACCTATAAGGAGAAGAGAAGTTTTGCACTTCTCAGTTTCCTTTCCTGGGTCCCATTGCACATGTCCTAGCAGGATGGTGTCCCCGAGCAGGTACAACTACTTAATACAGAAGTGGTAGAATGCAGATAGCTGATGGAAAACGAGGTTGATGGGAATCTGTAATCACGGTATGTTGGGGATTGTGAACACTTCAGGAAGAATAATGCCAGATATCCCATAAGAAATGTATTGTTCCATGGAGAGCAATCAAACTCTTCAGCTTTCATTGTAAAAAATATACACAGTGTTGTAATAATACTTTACTTCACGTAAACATGCAAGAGAAAACCTCTCATAGGAGCCAGAAGTTTTATCTAGCAAACTATTTTCTGAGACTAACAAAAAAAAGCCTAGGACCATTCAAAAGGAATATATATATCACTTTCCCAGAAAAATTTAATATTTCCCAAAACATAAATCATAAACTCTGTGTTTTGATTTTAGCCTGGCACGGTGGAGAAGGGAGGGTGATAGAATCCTAATATAATCCATCCAATTTCTCCTCATTTTGTCCCATACCTACTCTTGTTTATTCTTAAGCCCATCATGATCCAAACTATTTCAGCAGCTGTAAGAACATGGCAGTAAAGGATGCAGGTTTTGGTGAATTTGACTCTTGACTAAAATACACCATTGGCTGTGCACCCGGATTGAATAATTCAGAGTACCTAACATAGTTCTGGGCAGGTATCAATTCTTTCCCTCCTCCTCCCACCCTGGCCTCCACCCAAAATCCTTCATTTTGGAGTAGGCACTGTTAGGCTTGACTTATGCTAGAAGCAATATTCTCTTAGATTTTATAGGGCACAGAAGCAGACTATGTGCACTTAGATGTTTTTGAAGGTTTTGCTCCAGTGCCTAACTTTAAAACTTGACTTTATACTTTTGGAAGCACACACAATTCATCAAATATATACCTATTGACTTCTAATATATTTCCAATAAGTTTCCAGTGGAGACAATGTCTTTACTCTTTGGGGTAAGAGCGAGCTGATCGGGGCTGAGCTCTGTTGTTGGCTGGCTCTGAGGTCCTTGCCCGTTTTCCCGTTTCATAAAGGGAGGTTTAACCCAGATGGTGTGCATCAGTCCCTTCAAATCTAAAATGATGATAATTCTGTGATTCAATTAGGTTCACTTATCCTAAATCATCTCGCACACGTTCAGACGTGGATTACTGTGGAGCTGAAACCTGAGTGCCGGTGTCCCTCCCTGGCCCCCTCTCTAGGGTCCACGCTGGGAACCAGCCCATCTGGTCCTGTGCATTTGTAAAATTTGGAGAGCAAGCTCTTTCAGCTGTACTTGGTGAAGACTGCTGTCTGTCTGTATCCCCTTCCGTGTCGTCTCTGCTGCATGTCCCTTTGTGTCCAGTGGCACTAAAAGGAGAGAGCACAACATTTGGGACCCAATTCAGAGAAAGACAAACTGGCAATGCATTTAGTTTGGGTGGGGTGGGGTATTCATGTGGTTTGCCATCACTTTTGTGGCTAGTTCAGTTACTGCTAGTCTTATTATTGTAGAAATGGCTTCCAGATTATTTGCCCACCAACTATCCTTCTCACCTGGCTATGACACGAAGGGGCAGGGGAGAGGCCAGTCCCAATGTAGAAGTGTGGGAGGTGGGCAATGGAAGAGGAGCAAAGCTTAGGGGAGTGGCCCCAGGAGCCATTCTGGAGAAAATGCTCCTCATTCTCAGGCCCATAAGTTATTAGCAGGTGTCATTCAAGCCGAGTCAAAACAGAAACCCTCTTCTGTTGAGAATATTCTGTTAAGAATGCAATGATAAACACACAACATACACATAAAATATAAATATATTCATGGTAATTGTGCAAGATAGAGTTTATCAGAATCCCAGCATCAGCAATGTGCAAACCTGGGATAGTATTACATACAATATTTCTTATGTGAGGTCACATGTTTTATGGCCATCAATAACATCAATAGCAATAAAAATAGATTTCATACCTCAATGGAAATTTAATTTTCCTTCTGTTGTCTCTATAGGAAATAACATTAAAATAGAAATAGTCTGGCACATGAAAAATCGGTTAAATAGTATGCAGAAAACTGGGGGGATGTTTGGTGTATATTAGGTAGTTATTCAATAAAAATAGTATGTTATTTTATATGGATTTTATCTTTGGAGTATTTGTCAGATGTTTCTCTCTCTCTCTTTTTTTTGGCTGAGGCAGATTCTCCCCGAGCTAACATCGGTTGCTAATCTTCCTCTTATTGCTCGAGAAAGATTCCCCCTGACCTATCATCTGTGCCAGTCTTCCTCTATTTTTCATGTGGGTCACCACCACAGCATGGCTCCCAAGAGTGGTGTGGGTCCACGCCTGGGAACCAAACCCAGGCTGCCAAAGCGGATCGTGCCAACCTTAACCACTAGGCCATGGGGCCCACCCCCTGTCAGATTTTTAAAATGCATAATTTGTTGACATTTCTTTTCACGTTATAAGTGAATGTTTGCTTTTATAACTAATTTTCTATTTGTACTTTGGTGTTATTTTTCTTAAAGAAGTCTCCCTAAATCTTTTGAGAATCAAAACCTGAATCCACCCCAAATATGTGCCTACAACTGAAAGCTTATCCGACAGTTAGACAGACACTGAGGACGTGTTGAAGGGGCTTCAGTGCGTCTCTTTCACACTATAATTATGTGCATAAATAGTGGTCTTCATAATTTTGAAATCCATTACGTGGTGAGTCTGAAGCATATAGAGGAGTTACAAGCAGAAGGTGAGCAGGAACAGTTGGATGTTTGTATCATCTCTGTTACAACGGGGCAGCGCCTCCTGGTGTTACAGCCTCACACTTCACGCAGCTCTTTGGACGCCTTCAAGGGAAAACACATAACTCACTCAAAATGATAACTTTATCCTGCTGAGTCTGTTTGAAAGAGCTTTGAAGGGATCAACACATTGTTCTGTTATTTGTGGGAAGATTGTTAATTGCTCATTTTTTGTTTGCTGTGCCATATGTGGAGCCCCTTTTCTCCTGTCTGCTCTGCTGGTCAAGCTGTCTTCAGAGTCCCTGATGGTTGGACAGTCAGATTCCTAGGGCAGGGGCTGCAGGACCACATGTCTCAAGACCATAGTTCAGGCAGAAGTGGAGCATTGACCCCAGGAAAACCTGACTGAAGTGCAAAGTGGAAGGAATCTCCCTTCGTTTCACGGGTCTGGTTTTGGGTCAGCTGCATGGTTTTGGTTGATCCTCCCCTCTCTCTGGAGGCAAGTCTGCAGGTATAGATGCTGGAGCTGTGAGTCTTGCAGTGTACTGGTCACTCCCGCCTCATGTCCTCTCGTCACGACATGAATATCACCATGAACCTACTCGTCCAAGTGAGAGTGGGTCTGAATTCGGAGGTCTGGGCTGGCTCTTCTTTTCTTCGCTTGCAGGCATCTGGGAAAGAAATTCACTCTTTTGGAGTCTTTGTATGTGTGTGAGTTTTAGTTTTCTAGTTGAGGGCAACAATTCCACTCTTTGGATGCTTGCACAAGTGGGGAAAGGCCCAGGATGGGCGCATGGGGAAGCCAGCACTGCTGCTCCATCTCGGAGCCAGGATTCGCTGCTCTTCTCTTGCCGCCCTCAAGGCGAGCACGGCTTCTGGTGATGCAAAGAGACCCTGACATCCAGGGAGACAAGCAGCACGGAAACTAGAAGGTAATGAGTCCAGGGACTGCCCCACAGACGCTCGGTCGAGACTAAGCTAACTCATGGCTCCGGGGGTAAATATTTACTCCAGTGGCACCACCATTGCCAAACCAAACCCGTGGGCATTATTTCTGGATCCAGAGCTCCAGGGTTGGAGCTCTTTGCATCGTGAGTCATTAATGGTGAGGGCCAAGGCCTTTTTGGGACAGTGGCAGTGACCCACGTCTTTTTTCAGGTGACAACACGGCTGCAGCCCACACCCCCGCCCCAGCCAGTACAAAGAGCCCAGTGATGTGTGCTGCACAGAACACTCTCAGCCAACAGTCATGCAGCCTGCCTTTTTATTTTATTAAACAGAAATTCATAATGCTGTATTTATGGCGTGTCTGCAGGCTGTGTGACAGGCGGCGTTTATTCACCTCTGCCCATAACATCCCAGGAACAACGGTGCTGTTGATTCCAATTGCTAGATTTATCACTTGAGGACGTGGGGAGGAGAACGGGGTGACTGTAAATAGAAAAATGCACTTCTGGAAACTATTATTTATGGGCTGCTCAGGAATTGACCCCAAGACATGGCTATGCAGTTTCCAGTAAGTGGACGCTGAGACCAAGTGGGGCCTCCCCAGGTGGCGGCTGTTGGAGGCTGTGGTCAGGAGGTGGCCCCGGCCCCGGTGCTGGCTGGCCATGCCCGGAGAGCGTCTGGGGGCTCCATCCTTCCATCCTCCCTGTGCTGACAAGATTTACACCCCCAAGTGCCCGCAGAGTCAACGAAGCCAGCGCTCCTTTCTCATTAGCATCACCACACAGCACAGCAGAGGATTCCTAAATAACCTCCAGGATTTATTAGTGAGAGCTGTTTGTGTTTTTCTGTATCTAACGAAAGGTAATCTTAGGTAGCCAGTCAACAGAAAAATGTGAAAGCAGGTCATAATAGAACCAGCATCCAATCTACCCCTGCTCTGCCTCAGAGCAGACAAAGACCCGATAAAAATGTGTTGGCTGATCGAGTTCTGTCAACTTCTGTGGTTTTATTCTCTCTCTCTTTTTTTTCTCTTTTCTTTCTTCCTTCCTTTCTTTTTCCATTTTCAAAAAGGAAATGTAAAATGCGTGACACGCCGGCAGTTGTTTACAAGAAAATAAAATGTCAAGAAGTACTAAAAATAAGGCATAGAAGTTCTTTCTGCATTCCTATTAGTGAATTTGTTTCTTTAGCAAAAGGAAACCTCATTATTGGCACAGTAGCAGGTCTAACTGTACTGAGAAATAGACAAATTTAGTGGTGGAAAGGTTTGCAGAGTTGGTTAATATTTGTGACTCATGTCCAAATTCAGCTTTTACATAATCAGAGCGAGGTCGGAACCTGTCCGGAAGAGTTATCGCAGGAGAGGCTTGGCGGCTCGTGAGCCAGCCCATGGAGGGAACAAATAACGATTTTAGGCTCTGTTCACAAGTTTGATGCAAAACACTTTAAAATACAGTTTGGAAGCCAAAGGGCCGAAGGTCTTTTTGTGAGATTTTGTTTGGTTATCTGTGTCCTTTGCTTAATTTCTTCTGAAAGAAAATCCACATGCCTGTGTTCATACCGCGCTTCCCAACTCCTTTCCTGTCACTTGAAGAGAGTTCTGGACACGCAGCACCAGATTAGGGTCACAAACGCGGCCCAGAAGCGCCGTTCAGGGGCTGATGCCTCATCCGGCCTTCTGCGTTCTGGGGTCAGTAGGGCCTTGGTTTCCCCAGGAAATGCTTTTGCAACTCTGTGAACAGCCTGAATCTGCCCAGGTGTCTCGGCTTCCTGCCCCTGCTCCCTTCCCAGCCGTGTGTCCCCTCACATGGGCCCTCTCCGTGTCCCCGAAAGCAGTGAAATGCTTGCTTTCTGGTTAACAGGCCATCACTCAGGATGGGGGCGCTGTCTGTCCGGTTTTTGCTTTTTGAGGTGTGCTGTGTGAGGAAAAGATGTTTGGTCCTTGAATTCAAATCTCACGTCGAGTAAACTTGCTTTAACCATCCACTGAGACGCGTGGGAGAGGCTGATTCTGAAGGGGGACACGTTGATCTCGCTTCCTACTCTTAAAATTGTTTTGAGGGAAGGGTGGCAGTAAATGAGAAGACTTGGCCCTAATTCAGGTGGAAGAACTTTTTTTACTGCCTAGAACTGCTGCCTCAGGGAACTCCCCACTGCTGTTTGCCCTCCTGTCCTTAGTCATTGCACTTACAGATGCCACTCCCTGCCTGTTATAGGAAATATTTAAAAATTCACCCTTATACCACACTGGGTTTTGTTTCTGTAAAAATTGTAGAAGGTTGTAAAAGGATTGGCTATGATATCTTATTCAATTTACAGTTTTCTATGATGTGTTGCTAATCTCTGGGTCTATTTGGAAATTGTTGGGAAGAAAATGTAACCTACAAAATGTTTTTAAGTATAGTGGTAGTTTATGAACACATAAAGTGGAACTTTTTGTAGACAACTGATTAAACCTTTACTAATTTAGGTTTTGCAATAAGCTTTTCCTGTTTTGGAATCCATAAAATTGTTTTTAAACCTCAAACATTTTAATATACTTTTGAGAAGCTTGCAAGAGCAAAGAAATTGTGCCTAAATAGTTGCACTGGGAGCAGTCTTGCTTGTTTCTCCCTCCTCACTCTGTGGGAGGCTGAATAACGGCTCCAAAAGATGTCTACGTCTTAAACCACCTTGGAACTGTGAATATGTTACCTTACATGGCAAAAGGGACTTTATGAGTGGGATTAAATTAAGGTTCCAAGATGGGAAGCTTCCCATGAGATGAGGATGTCATCCTGGATGACCCAGATGGGCCCTGTGTAATCGCAAGGGTTCTTATGAGAGAAAAGCAAGAGAGTTAAAGTTAGAAAAAGAGATGAGGCCAGAGAACCAGAGGATGAAGAGCTGCTCCTTGAAGACAGAGGATGCGACCATGAGCCAAGGGGTGTGGGCAGCCTCTAGAAGCTGGAAAAGGCAAGAAAACAGATTCTTCCCTGAAGGCTCCAAAAGGAACGAAATCTTGCTGACCCCTAGATTTTAGACCTTCAACCTCCAGAACTGTAGGAGAATAAATCTGTTGTTTGTTTGTTGTCTGGGTTTTTTTGGCGAGAAAGATTGGCCCTGAGCTAACATCTGTGCCCATCTTCCTCTACTTTGTATGTGGGACGCCTGCCACAGCATGGTCACTGATGAGTGGTGTAGGTCTGCACTGGGGATCCAAACCCGTGAACCAGGGCCTCTGAAGTGGAGCACACCAAACTTAACCACTACGCCACAGGGCTGGCGCCTCAATCTGTTGTTTTAAGCCACTCATTTGCGGTGATGTACTGCAGTGGGAAACTAATCCACAATTTGGATAATTTCATTCTGACCGTCTGCTTCTTGGATCTCACCGTCAGATCTCCCACCACACTGGCCTTTCCCGGGTTCTTCTGCTACTTTCTATGAAGAGCCCCTCCTCTGGACCAGGGGCCTCTCTGCACCCACCTCTCTTACCTCATTTCCCAACATGGGTGGGAATGGGGTGGCTCTCCACTACTCAGGGGGCGGGGGAGAGACACATGGATTGGGGTCAAGCCCGACTCCAGGTGTGTGGAGAGGAGGGTGGGGAGAACAGAGGGAGATATAGGGCAGGTAGGGGATCCACCTGCTGGGCAGTCAAGTGCAGAGCATTTGCTCTCTGGGGTGAGATGCTATGTAACGTATCCTGAATCAAGGATTCAAATGTACATACTACCAGGAAAACAGTCAACCCTGAACTGATTATAAATACTGCAGGATTTTTTAAAAAGAAAAACTAAATGAAACGTGTTTGGCTGTGAAAAATTCATGCTGATTATAATCAACCATGGGCCTCGTGAATCATTTTTATCTAACCTGACTTCACAGGACATTTTCAGTTTTAGATATTTTGTTCCAAATTTTGACCACAAATATAAATGCTTAATTACATGTTCTATGTTCGTACTTAAAAATTTATGGTTGTCTTTTTTCATATCTGAAAAAAAAGACAAATGTTTCAAACAGAATGTTTGAAAGTAATTTCTATATTTTAAATTCCCATTTTTTATCAATTCTGTTTCTCAGTACCCCAGAAGTTGATTATATATATTAAAAAAGGTATCAGATACTTCGAGAAGACCGCAATAAATAGCATCTGAATTGGACTTTGCCCTTATAAACGTTAAGCTCCTGAGGATGGTAGGGGCCTCCACTTCCCTCACAGCACACGGCGGTGGCCCTGGGTCAGGAGGCCCCCAGATATTTGTGATCAACTGATTCTCTCCCTTACTGCCACTGAAATCATCTTAGATACATGGTTATATTTCACTCTGCGTTGCTTTGCAAACGTTGAGTAACCATCTAGCACATACTTAAAATTGTACTAAAGTAGTGTTTTGGTTTACAAAAAAGTGTGTTCGCTTTCTGATCCTCGGCGAGTTGATTAGTTGGTTGAGGGAAACAAAGTTTACACACGTGACAAGGAAAATAAAGACAAGATGACAAATGCGCTAGGGTGCTGAACTGCCCGGCTCATAAATGTCGGGTGTTCAGATGAGTGAGATGTCACTGTCTGCAACCGCTGCTGGGAAGGTTCCATAAACAGATGGCATCAGGGCCTAGCCGCGAGGTTTTTGGCTAAGCAGAGAGGAGGCCACAGAAATTGGCTTACTCAGCACAATACTCTACTTCGAAAACTCTTAAGAAAGAAATGGTGCAAAAAATGCACCAAGCAGTTTTATTTACAAATTGTTCACTCTTTTTTCTCTGATTTTCAGAGTCTGGAGGTACTTCAAATGGCACCTTTGGGAAAAGCACAGGGGTCTGATGTCTTGGCTGCAGACAGGTCTAAACAGCTCAGCGGAGAGTTCTCTTCTCAGGCTCTAGGGAGCAGCTGAACTCCCAGGCAAGCGGTACTGCCACCTGCCGGCTGAGCCTGCAGATCCCCCACACTGTGGGTTTTAGCACTGACATTTGGTATTAAAAGTTAGAGAACCTGCCTTGATCACAAAGTTCCAGCCTCCCGCTCGCCGGGACCGTGAGGAGTATCCTGATAACCAGGTCCCCGGGACGCGAATGTCCTGAAATGGAGAAAGGGAGATTTCATTGTTTTCCTTCTTGTTTTGACTTCATTGCGCTCATGACCTGGAGAGACGGGCTGAATCTCTCTGTGCTCTGAAATGCCCCAAGGGAGGCCTGCCTCTCGCCTCCTGGTTTCAGAGTTGAAAATGGTTAATTCTAGAAAGAATGGGCAAAGACATCTTTGGGGAAGATGAGTTTTAGGAGAGTTGGGGGAAACCGAGGAACAGAGGATCGAATCCAAACTCGCTTCTTTGGACTCCTACTTCAGGGCCCTGTTATAAGTCTGACTTCCTCAGGCTCATAGGTGTTTTAAAGCAGCGTTTGGACTTGTATGAGCAGTGTTGGCAGAGTGTACCAGACTTTTTCTGCCTTAAGGGAGCAAAGAACGTGGTTTGGCTTCTTAGGAGAATTACTGCTTTTAACGACTTCTGCCAGGAACAACAACCATCAGCTCAGGGCTTGGGATTGAAGTCAAGTTGCTGTGATGACAACAGGTGAAGGAGACAATGTACAATGTGACTGCCAATGGCTAGTGTTGCTCAGGCGTGCAAGTGAGCAGCTGAGGAGCATCCTAGCGTCTGGTCCCTCTTGGGACCTTGTCTGGGTCAGCACTGAGCCAGGGGCAGCACTCAGCCCGGTGTCTTTCTGAGAAGACAGATGGGGCGTGCTTCCTAGATACCATCCAGGATGAGGGATGCTGCTCTCTGCACCCAGTGGTCCAGTTGGGATAAAGGGACCTCCGGGAAATAAGTAAGATCACTTTCTGTAAAAAGGACATCTTTTAAAGAACATCAGACAGAAACGACACTATCTCCCCCATCAAAACTTTCACACCTTTCACACCTTCGGCCCATCTCAGTTCAGACCCGGATGTCAGGGGTGACTGGCTACTGTGGCTACTGTGTTGGACAGCACAGGTCCAGACCCTCTCAGTCCGGCCCCGAGGACAGCTGTGTGGACTGTGGGGCCTCCTCCCGGGGGAGAGAGAAATGCTGCTGTGGAGGAGGGCACAGGGCAGCTGCCCCAGTTTCCACCTGAACCTGGAACTCTGGTCACTCTCTCCTGACTCACCATGTGGCCCTCGGTAGCTTCCCAAAGGTCTTCATGCCTCGGTGTCCTCACGTGCAAATGGGAGAAGAAATGGTCCTGGTGGGTTCTTTTGGACATTAATGAGGAAACAGTTGCAACAGGGCAGCACTTAGCGTGCGGTAAGGATTCCACCAATTGTAGCTACATATTATGTTCTCACAGTCGAGTTTAGTGGCAACACTTTTCCAAAAGGAAGCTGTGCCGCTCCTCCTGCTGCCGGGCTGGGACGTCGGGATGGACCGACTTCCCGGATCATCCTTTCCTGCACAGCCACACGGGAATCCGTAAACCAAAGGCTCTCTTCTACCTTCCCCGAATGCATCCAAGAGATTCAATATCAACAACATACAGTTAAATTCTTCCAACTTATTTTTTTCACACTCTAAAAACAATCTCATTCTCATATTTTAAGATTTTGTAAGTTCAGTTTATCTTGCTTTTAATTTTTCTAAGTTTGCATATTTCTATTTTTATTTTAGTTTCTTAATCTTTTAATCTTTTTTGTGTTTTATAATTATTCATGTTTATTATGATTTTGCTGCCTTAACTCCTAGGAGCTACAACTATTTACACTTCAAATCCCAAATTTTGTTGTGAAACCTCTTCAAAATGTTCAAAAGGTTCTATCCACTGCTCTCTTTTGTGAACACTCTTATTGATGCCTCTCTTTCTCCCTCAAAAGGACTCTAACCAATGAGAGGAATTCTAGGCAACTAGATTTGCTAATTTTCTCTTACAGAAATCAAATTAATTTTCCCCAGGAAGGTATGCTGGCTGACTTGATTGATCTTATATTCTGGTCTCTTTTAATATGACCCAAAGAGGCTCAATAAGGAGAAAGAGAATAACTCTTTACAATACACTGGTCAAGACCCAGCCCTCAACTTTGTGCAGTTGACATGAAACCCACGGGTCCACTAGGGGAAGGTAGAAGAGAGCCTTTGGATTAT
The DNA here is from genome assembly GCF_020826845.1 of Diceros bicornis minor. Lineage (NCBI taxonomy): Eukaryota > Metazoa > Chordata > Mammalia > Perissodactyla > Rhinocerotidae > Diceros > Diceros bicornis. Next base: position 2,829,313 of record NC_080778.1, on the reverse strand, counting down.
TGGTTCCCGTGTGGCTGTGCAGGAAAGGACGATCTGGGAAGTCAGTCCATCCCACTCTTCCAGCCCGGCAGCAGAAAGAGCAGCACAGCTTCTGTCTGGGAAAGTTCTGGTACTAGACTCAAAATTCTGACTCCTTGGGCCAGTTCTTTATCACCATATTGTGAAATGTTATATTCTTTCTCCTTATTGAGCCTCTTTGGATCATGTTAAAATTGTCCTCAGCATTTGTCAAAGAAAATAATACTTATCGTTGAAAGACCAGAGAGTCAAGCTAATGAATTTTACCACCACCCCGCAAAGCCTGGTGTCTCCCCTCATTCTGTGAACACCGCTGCCTTTCCACTCTGGTGCAGTGGCAGAGATGCTCCACTGGGGGGCACTGGAAACCTGTCTCTGAGCATGTGGCTGCACTCTGGGGAACCAGTCAGATGAGAAGTCACCCTTATGTTTGCTCTGGGCTATAATTGTCTACTTCTCTAGGTGTGTGGCACCTTGATTATATCCATGAGACATGCAAACTGAAGAAAGGCTAACAAGATACTATGATAATCTCTTGTACATACATTTAAAGAACATTTAGACTCCAAAAAAGATTTCATAATGCTCATGGTTTCTATGACTAAAATATATGTGTTTTGCACAGGTGTGTGCATGTGCATGTGCGTATGTGTGTGCGTGCATGCCTATGTGTGTGCATTTCTGTATGTCTGTGCATGTATGCCAATATATATACATGCGCACACATGTGTGCAAGTATGCGTGCACTTGTGTGCATGCGTGTCGACTGAGAAGGAAGGAGCCTGGCTTTTCTCGGGGCCTGATTTATGCCTGATCTGCTGGCGTCCAAAGCCCATGACCCTTCCACTCAGAATTCTGACTTTTCCATAACAGGGACTAGCAGAGTCAAAACCACATCGTGCTGTTAGATTAAAACTAGAACATTTCCACTGTCAGCAACATACGTTCTGGTCGGCCACCCAGTAGCTGTGTGGTGTGGGCAGGTGAAGTTACTTAGACAGGCCTGTATTTCCTCTCTGATAGGCAAGGGCGAAGCTTGAATTAGATGGCCTCTCCATTCTCTGCAAGCCCTGGAACCCCAGGCCTGTCATTCCTACCCCCTCTCTCCCTCTCCCTCCCCCCTCCCTGGCTCTCTCTCTCTTTTTTCCTAGCCTTCTCCTCCCCAAGTCAGTATTGGAGGCACCTGCCACAGAGACCTGCTGTCTGCCCCTTTGGGAGCATCTGTTCATAAATGTAAGAAATCAGTCCGCTACTTCTCACTCTGCTCGCCAACTGGCCTTGCATCTTCCTACACGAAGAAGGCAGACATTTGACCCTTTTTAAACTTTCACATGTTATGGCAGCATCATCCATCCATTTCTCCTTCATCTTTTTCTCAAATTCAAACCTGTCTCTGCACCCAGGATCCAAATGTCTTCAAACATTTCCCCCAAGATTTTCTCCTCTCACCTCCCTTTGCACTTTTCCCTTCAATTTCATCCTCACCTCCAAACAGAAAGTCCCATTGCTTCTGAATCCAGTGCTTTTTTGTGTGTCCCACTGCCACTGCTTTCAACTAAGTCCTCCTCCTCTTGCCTCTAGTGTGGGTCCAGCATGTCACTGGTGTAACTGGTGTCACATTCCTAACTCTGCCCCCTCTGCACCATCCTTCTCACTGCTGAGAGTGATCTTTCTAGAATGCAGACTTGGTGATCTCTCTCCCTGGTTCCAGCCACGTGGTAGGTACACAGCTCTGAAAACCTCCCAGAGGAAGCACCAAACAGAGATCAATATTGTCTTTTAAACTTTTAACTTTTAAACTGCATGGCTCAACGTGGTGAAAGTGGGGTCCCTGCTCTATTGGACAGGTAACGACCGGGGTCTTGTGTTTAGCCTGGAGGAAAGGGAAGGTACCTGCCTGTCAGCCTGCATGATGTGGGCATGAAACCTACAGGGGATGTAGAGCCGGGACCACCAAAGTGAACGTGAGAATATAGCCAGGTGGACGCGAGAAGCCTCTCCACACTGCCTGTGGGTGGAAGAAATTAGTTTCCTGTGAGAAACTGAAAAGGAAACCTGTGCCCAAATGGGTTTAGAGTCTGATTTTATACTGCATGCTTCTTGGGTGTCCCAAGTCAAGAAAGGAACACAGATATCGGTCCTAAGCTGGTGATATCTCTGGAGTACATGACAAGAGCAAATAAAATTACATTCTGAGAAGATTCTTTGATCATCTGGGTGGAATACTATGCTTTAAAAAACAAAAAAGGGAAAAAGAGACCTGAAAAAAGAAAATAGAATACACCAGAGTCAAAAGCCAACAGATTCAGTAATGATTATATTTCACAGAACATAAAAGAAAAAATTGAATAGAGACCTAAAATAAATTTATTTAAAATGATTAAAGAAATAAAAGGCAAAATAGAAACTATGAAAAAATAAACTCTAAGAAAATTAATAGGCAGATTTGTAAAAGAAACCAAATAGAACTTCAATAAATAAAAAAATGGAGTCACTGAAATTTTCAGTTCAGTGACTGTGAAAGAAGCTGAAGGATAGATAGGCCAGAAGATATGAAGAAAGGGCCTGGCGGTCAGCACTGTGGAGTCACGCAGACGGGCTGCTAGGCTCAAGCCGCGGGCAGCATAGTGGACTGGAGCCCCACCTGCTGCCCCAGACCCACCCCTGTATTTGTACAGGAGCCACACTTCTCTCAGTCTGCTTTTAGTCAGCAACTGAGCCGGGCGAGGGCACTGAGGCAGACCCTTTCTGGGAGACACAGCCTGGATCTCTTCCCACCCAATCTTTCCCTCTCCTCCTCCTTCCACGGGAGCCAGACCTCCATCAGAGTCTGACGGCTGAACCTCTTCTGCTCCTCACTTGATAAGTCTCTTGCAACATCTGATGCCATATTATAATTCTTTATGAATATAGTTTCCTCTATGTCATTGAGCGTAGTATTAATACTTGCGTTAAAGTCTTAGTCTACTAATTGCAACATCTGGGTCAGTCCCCACTGATTGTCTTTTCTCTTGAGATTGGGTCATTTTTTCCTGCTTCCTTGAAGGTTGTATAAGTTTGGATTCTATCTCAGACATGTGAATATTATGCTGTTACCACTCTGGATTTTGTTATATTCCTTTGAAAAGTGTTCTATTGTTTCTATTGTTGTTGTTACAGCATACTAATAACTCGGTTGGAATCAAACTGCAGACTCTGTCTTTGGATGGCAGCTCAAATCTCAACTCACTTCTTTTATCCTTCACCGGTCTACTTGAGTCTGTCTTGCATATGTAAAGTCTAGGGGTCAGACATTTTAGGGCAGAATTTACATACAGAATTTGTGGATGCCTCTCTCTGCATCTCCTTCCCAGGATTTCCACCCAATTTTCCCGTGTCTATGGATGCTCCACATTTTAACCTCTGGTTCTTCAGGTGACAAAGACTGCAGGCTATCTATTGGATTTTTAGCTGTTTCACATGGCTGACTGGGGCCTGGCCTCAGATTAGAAACTGTGAAAATGGGAAATTCATTCAGTGCAAATTCCATTTCTCCAGGTGATAATTCCTCTCCAAAATCTGCCCACTCTTGGGCATGCTATAAACTTGGGCAGCCATCATGCTATCGGCCATAAGAGTGGGAACCCCACCCAATGGCTATGGAATGCTGGAGCCAGCTTGTATTAGCTCACAAGACCCGATTGTTAAATATTCTGCAATTTTCCAAGTGGATTGTAAAATCATTCGTAGCTTGAAATCAGACATGCTGAGAGTATTTACTACAGGGTAATTGACAAACTTCATAAAAGTTTGTCATTTTTCTTAGAGTTTATTTTGTTATAGTTTCTATTTTGCCTTTTATTTCTTTAATCATTTTAATAAATTTAAGTCTCTATTTAATTTTTTCTTTTATATTCTGTAAAATATAATCCTCGGGCCAGCCCAGTGGTGCAAGCAGTTAAGCGTGCGTGCTCCACTGCAATGGCCCGGGGTTTGGAGGTTCGGATCCCAGGCGCCCACAGATGCACGGCTTGTCAAGCCATGCTGTAGCAGCATCCCATATAAAGTGGAGGAAGGTGGGCACGGATGTTAGCCCAGGGCCAATTGTCCTCAGCAAAAACAAAGAGGAGGATTGGCAGATGTTAGCTCAGGGCAGATCTTACTCACAATATATATATACACACACACACACACATATATATGTATGTATATACATACATACAATCCTCATTGAATCCATTGGCTTTTGACTCTGGTGTATTCTATTTTCTTTTTTACATACTTATTTTCTCCCTTTTTTTAAAACATAATATTCCTTCTGGATGATCAGAGTCTTCTCAGAATGTCATTTTATTTGCTTTTATTTGTCTCTTTTTTGGGGGGTGGGAGAAGAGACAACTTTACAAACGCACTATTGCCCAACGCCACTTTCCGTTTTATTCCTTCAAATGTTGACTCCCCTCCAGAATATGCCTGTTTTTTATTGTTCTTCATTTCCTCCAGATAGTTGTTGCTGTGTGTGTACGTGTGTGTGTGTCTCTGTAGTCGTAGTAATTCTACAAAAGAACAACTACAAAAGAGAGCCTGTCGTTGTTATCTCCACATAAATAGCTCTTTGGTTATAAGAAACAGTTTCCCAATGCCAGAGGCTAGCCATCAGACTCACGTTTTGGTCATGAAGACTGAGCTTAACTCCTAGCGGTGACTATATCATTCATTTGAAAAATATTAGTTGCTTAAATAGCCAATAATCAAGTAAGCAAGCATTTTTATAACTAATTACAAGAATTCATATGTTATCAAGTAAAGGAACGGTGTGATATAATGACCACAATAAGAAAATCACTGGGGAGAGTGTTTATGAAAGGTCTGGCTGTGCAAGTAATATTTGAAGGATGAAAACAAGTTAATCATAAAAGAGCTGAAGAATTAAGAAATGAGCATTTCAGAACAGAATAGCACATTATGGAATCCTGTACTTAAATTCCCTAGGATGGGAAAGAGCTTTTCAGCACCTTTAAAGAATTGAAAGAAGCCCATGTGGAGGAAGCTTAATCATCAAGTGTGAGGGTACTACGGATGGAGGCAGGGATAAAGTCAGGGGATGGGTCATGAAGAACACTGTAGACCAAACTAAGATCTCTGGGGGTTAAAGATATGGCAATGGAATGACGTTGAAAGATTATAGTCAGGGGTAATCTAATATAATGTATAAAATAAAAAGATAACCCTGACTTCTGAGCTACCAATGGATTAAAGAGGACCATAGAGGAGAATAGAATAATCTAGGAGCTCAGTGGGAGGCTACGAAGTTGTAAGGGGAGAGGTTGCAGTGGTTTCCACCAGGGTGTGGCAGTGGAGACGGAGAGAAGTGGACCCTTTAAGAAAGACAGGTCAGTGGACTGCATCCTAAGAAACGCTGCTCCAGGATGACAGATGGTACTGGATTATTAAAATCACCTGAATGTATTGATCAGCTAAAAGACGAAGTGCTTGCTATGAAGACATGGAAGGAAAATATGGAAAGGTCAGAGAAAGGGGTATTTGGCTATAGAGTGGTTTTCTGCTCAAGTACAACCTCATGATTTCCACCTGCGCATTTTGGAGGAAGAATCAACAAGATCTGATGATGGATTGGAGGAAGGTGAGAGACAGAAAATGGCTCAAGGGCTTCTGGCCTATGCAACTTGGTGTAAGGCGGTGACATTGAACTTAGAGCTGTTAACAAAAGTGGTTTCACACAAACAACACAAAGATGTGTATTTTTTCTTTCTTTTTTTTTTGGTGAGGAAGATTGTGCCAGTCTTCCTCTATTTTGTATGTGGGAAGCTGCCACAGCATGGCTTGATGAGCAGATGTAGGTCTGCGCCCAGGATCTGAACCCAAGAACCCTGGGCCGCTGAAGTGAAGTAGGCAAACTTAACCACTATGCCACCGGGCTGGCTCCAAGATGTGCATTTTTTGATGTGTCAAATTTAAAATGCTGGTAAGACATTTTAATTGGAAAGGTCAAATAGGTGGTTGAATATATATGACTTGAGAATTCTGAGATGCGTTCTGGGCTAGAGAGAGGATGCTGAAATCAGCAGCATGCAAATGAGATATAAAGCCACAGTAATATGCAAAATGGCCCTGGCAGTGGTCCCCTTAATTTAATGCATGTATCTGGGTATTTCTTCCCTCTTATCCTCAGTTTGTAATTCACCAAGTATAGTGGACTGGATGGTGGCCCCAAAAACAGGTCCATGTCCTAATTCTTGGAACCTGTGAATGGAACCTTCCTTGGAAAAAGGTCTTTACAGATGTGACTAAGTTTAAGATCTTGAGATGAAACCATCCTGACTCATCAAGATGGGCCCTAGAGACCGTCACAAGTGTCTTTGTGAGAGAGACATCCAGGAGATTATACACACACAGGAATGAAGGGAATGTGAAAACAAAGACCACGGCCAAAAAGAAAGCCAAGGAGTGCTGGCAGTACTAGAAGTTAGAAGAAGGAAGGAATGCATCCTTTGCCAGACCCCCCAGAAGGAGCATGGCCCTGCCAACACTTTGATCTCGGAATTCTAGCCACCAGATTGAAAGAATAAATTTCTGTTGTTTTAGCCCCCAAGGCTGTGTAATTTTTTAAGGGAGCCTAGGAAACGAATACACCAGGTATCAAACAGGATCTGGAAATCTTCATTTTAAACCAAAACCTTAGGTGGCCCTGATTAGCGGATCACATTTTAAAGAACACTGACCTAGGGGGATACTGCGTGAAGGGAGCTTGAAGAGAATCAGCATCGTTATAAATTCAGAAGAGGAGGAAGAGCAGGCTCGGACAACAGGGAAGCACAAGATGAGAGAGGAGAAAATCACTATTTGGCTTCTAAGTTGTTTTTGTCTGACTGTACCACATAATTGCACCTTGGAAAAACAGTGCAGAAGTGATTTGATTTGCATAATGTTTCTCAGTTCTTCAAGCTTTATGACTGTCTAAGTTTATAAGTAAACATTCCCAGCAGGTGAAAGTGGTCCCACTGAGTGATCTTCAAAAGGCTAAAGCAGTGAATTCTGGTATTGGCAAAGGAAGAAAGAAAATTTGCGTAAGTAAAAGTTCCCGCTACTCAATACCACAATCCCTCATTGTCCCATCACACCTCTAACATTAGTTTTAAGCCCAGAACATGCTCCTCATCACAGCTGGATACATTCTATTCTTTTCTTCAAAGGATTTTCTGAAATTCCAACCATCAATCTGAAATTCTGATTAATAAACTGTGTATCACAATTTCATCTTCTCACTCATCCACATAAATGGACTTGCAAATAAGACTTGTCTGTAACGTATGTGCTGTAGCCTTAGTGAATGTAACGAAGAAAACCAGAAGGAAGCTAATGAAAACAGAGCCCCCTAGCTTTACCACAAACAACACAACATTCCTGTTCCTGGCTCATGGAGTTGTAAATTGACAGTGCTGGAGACTATAATATCCTAGTCTAGAATTTTCACTTTGCCTAAACTGGACTGTATTGGAATTTGCCTTTCCACAGCTTCCTGAAATATGTCATCACTGGTTTGGAAAAATGTAGTGTTCCAGTTTCCACTGGAAAAACCCACTACCTTAAAAATCAATGGTTTTAATAAAGATCCTTCTTGGGGTATGGCCCCAGGAAAAGAAAGAGGAAAGAGAGAATTAGTCTTTATTGAGCTTCTGCTGTGTGTTTAAAGCCAGATCTTTTTTTAAGCTTCATTGAGGCGTAATTGATATACAAAAATTGCAGATATTTAATGTATACATTTTGATGAGTTTGGACATATGCATACACCCACAATACTATCACCACCATTAAGGTACTAAACATATCTATCACCTCCATAAATTTCCTTGTGTTCTCTTGCGGTGTGTTTTTGTTTGTTTGTTTTCGTGGTGAGAACACAACATAAAGCATATTCTCTTAACATATTTTAAAATGCACAATACGATGTTGTTAACTACAGGCACTGTGGTGGACAGCAAATCTCTAGAACTTATTTACTTTGCATAACAGAAACTTTATACCCAGAATTACAGCTTCCCATTCCCTCCTCCCCCAGCTCCTGGCAGCCACCATTCAACTCTCTGCTTGGTGATCTCACTTTCCATCACGTCTCCTGGACTAACACATGGTCACAGAGCCATCTCGTGGGTCACCTGTGCCTTCTGCCTTGAAAAGAAGACCCTTTAAGGGACACCTTCCACTGGGGTTTCCTGCTTGAGCCTTTCTAAAGTTTGCCATTCAATACTGACTCCCAAATGCAGGTGTGCATCAAATTTCCCTTAGAAAAATAAGACTTTCTTCAAATAAAATTTAATAGGAAAATGCATAAATATTTATAGAGGAGAAAGGAATAAATTATAAGAAGCACACATGTGCACTTATACACACAGATGTTGTCTTGCTTAAGAGGAAATTCAGGGAGATTTTAATTTGGAATGGGAGGGCCCTGACGATTTTGGATGTGTTTATTCGAGCTGCGGCCAATTAACAACATATACACTGTATTTCTGGGGCAAACATCTACATCCTAAGACTCACTTATCCGCTTTTCCCAGCAAGCAGTGAAGAGGTAGCAAGCATTAATGTGCTGGAGTTTAGGTCGCCAGCAGATCAGATGGGCCAGGGTGTTCTTGGAGGAAGTGTGCTCTGAGGGAGGAACATTGGTGACAAAGAGTTCACTTGCAGGCTGACTTCTTAGAAGAACTAGGATCCTGCCTACATAACTTTAAGTGGTCTTTGTGATTATGTTTTCTGATGTTCAGAAGGGCAAAAAAATCCCTTGTTATGTTTCTTCCCACCAACCTGCCCGTAAGGTTTTGGGCAATATGCTGAGAAGGGATTTCATGTAGCCTTTGGTCATTACATTAGACATATTATGTATTATACACATGGTTTACACATGACGTAAGGTTTTATTCCACTTCAAAGTCCCTTCCAGTGCCGAGGTCTCCAAAGTTCCAGTTTGGATTTAGATCGGGGGTGGTGTGTGGGGAAGGTAGAAGGACTCAGACACAAATCAGTGGATCCTGCTCTCGTCCAACCCCTTAACAGCAAAGCAGGACTGTGGGGAGACTCTCAGGGGTGCAGGGGGCAGGGGCGAGAATAATCTAATTTATTGACCACCTGTTTCCTCCTAAGCAGTACCTTCAGTTGATTGGGAGGAAACGCACATGGCACGAAACAAGTCATTCTGCTTTAAACACGTCCTGTGAAATATCTGAGAAGAGAACACGGCCACCACCGCCCTCTGCTACCACCACTGACATGGGATCCACATCTCTGATTAGTGTTGGCACAGCTACGATGAGAACAGCTGTCTTTCACTGATGTTATGCACCAGTCACTGAGTGTGGCGTTTTACTTACATTATTTTTTCGCTTTCTAATGAGCCTATATGAGGCGTGCACTTTTCTTACCCCTACTTCGGAGGGCTGTAGATCTTGCTTCAAATCGCGTTGGTTGGATGTGGCAAAGCCAGGATGACAGCCCAGCTGCTGTGCCCTGCTCTCCACCTCTTCCAGCCCCAGTCACCCTGCAGGATCCACACACAGCCCAGAGAAGCCCCGTCCTCCAGAATTCCCACAGGGGTGGGAGCAACCGTGTGCACGTTGCCCCCACACTGCACTGAACTGTGCTTCAGCTGCCTGAGATACAACACCGAGTGTTTTGAAACCCAGGGACTCTGCAAAGACTTGGTGTCATTGGACCAGGAATGGCATGCTCATGGGATAGGGGGGGCTCGTGTCCTGATGGAGCACCTTCAGTGCTCTTGCTGCATAATCTGGGATTCCTGCTTCAACAGAAGCTGATGTTGGTAATAGGGAGGTGCAATTCCCCCTGCACGCCACACTCTCTGAGCACGTTGGGATGACTCATGTGGGCTCTCCCGGCCCACGTGTGCAGTCAAATTCTGCTGCAAGTGCCTGGAGGTCAAACCACGCCAGAGTCTCAGCTGGGGTGAGACACAGCGCCGGGGGCAGAGTGGGTCGGGAGGGCCACGTGCTGGGCAAAGGGCCCTGTGCCTGCCGCACGGCCCGGGGCAGGGCCTGCTACCGCCAGTGACACGGCCATCCTCTCCTGGTCAGCCACGCACAGGTGTCCGGTGACACGGCCACCCTCTCCTGGTCGGCCACGCACAGGAGTTCCCATCTCTCCTGCTTCCTGTTCCAGCTTGGAGACCCTTCGGGAGACTGTCCTCCTTTGCCTCTTGCCCTTGGCCTGCTCTACAACCAGCTGTGGTTCCCCTGTTGCTGCCAGCAGATTGGAGTGCACGTCTCCTTTACCACTTTCTCGTTCATCACTGACCTCCAAGCCTCGCTGGCCTCCTTGCTGATTCTCAAGCACCCCGAGATCCTCCAGCACTGGCCACCTCACCATGGGCTCCACTCTGCCTGGCCTCCCTCCCTTCTCATCTTAAGTGGACTGGCTCATTCTGGCCATGTAGGTATCAGGTTCATGGCGCCCCTCAGTAAGGCCTTCTCTGCTCACCCCAAAGGGAGTAGCTCGGTAGTCATTGAAGACCTCATCATCCTATTTTAATCCTCTTAATGGAGCACACAGTTATAAGTGTTACAAGAGCACACAGTTATAAGAAATTTTTATTGCCCATCTGTTTGTTTCGGGATGTGCCCAGCGTCAGAGCGGAAACATCAAATCTGTGAGAGAATGTCTGCTGTTCCCCTACAGCCAGCCCACCGTCCCAGCAGGCCCTCACACATGGTTCTGAATAGACAGATAGATGTCTTTTTGCCTTTCCATTTTTTCTAAGTAACTGCTTGAATATTCTTTTTACTGATATAAACCATCTTTGATATTATTTTTCAGAGTTGAGGAATTTCTTCATGTCCTATGGTTCAGATTTCATCAGATCAGAGGAAGATCGTGGCCACCCTGGGCAGGCTGATTCCTGGAGATGGCCTTTTCCAGTCAAGAGATTTCTGATCCACTGTGCTTGCTTCTGCCAAATCCCCAGCCGTGGAAGCCAGCAGCTGGGGAAAAGCCATTGTGTATCGATTAATGCATATTTTTTCTAACTTCTTTTCCTCTTCTATTGTTTCATAACCAAGCTATGCCAGGGCCTTGCTTTCAATGTTTAAAGAGCCAAGGATCATTTTCTCAGACTATTTTAAAAATGAAGAGAAGGTTCCAACCAGAGTTATGTAGTATTTTCTTTGTACAGACATATGGTTTCATTCCAAAATCATAGCCACCTTTAATAAACTCTGTGTTCTCCTGTTTTCTATAGCTAATTAGTAATAGAGATTTTGCATTATTAAAATGATGCCTCATTCTTAAGGAGACATTTATTTAACTTTGGGAACTTTCATTGTTGAGTACATTAAGAAATAATCATTTTGTGATGATGATATGAGAAAATTGTATTTAATTATAACAACTAATATACTGAAGCAGATTTACAATTCTGCACATGCAGCAGGCACAGCATGAGGCCGTGACAGACCAGGAGGCTGGGCTCGGGCACCTGCGTTTCCTCCCAGCTTCCCCGCTCCCTCAGTGTCGGGCTTCGTGCAAATTGTTTATTCTGAGTCTGTTACTTGCTCAGTAAAAATGGAGATAATCATAGTTCTCTCTGGACTTGTGGTGACGCTTAGACACGACTGAACGTGAGAATGTACACACACGAGGTGTCATGTGTTTGCACGGCTTCTCCGAAGACTTTTCCTTCACTGCAGTGCGCTGCCATGCGTGCCCATCAACCATCCTGCAGTGGATGGGCGGGAGGGGGCTCGGATCGCAACTCCGCCATCAGACTCAGATCTCCTCCAGGGACGTCCTAGTCTGGGCATTTGTTTTACAACCATAGAATGAGTAGGAAAGATAAATTACGGATCTATTTACAAATGGCCAGATATGGCTCCTTGTTTCTCTTTGTGTTTTGTCATACAGTAAATGAGACATAGGCAGTGATTTAAGGAATATGCTATTTGAAACTGGCTTTGACATGAGATAAAGGAAGATGGGTTCATTGATAGTCAAGGCTTAAGAGATTTTCCATTAAGTTAAATTATTGGCCAGATAATCTACCAGCTGCCTCCCATGTCCCCCCTGGGGATACTCTGCATCTAGGAGTGACAGATTTGGCAAACAAACAAGCAAGGAAACCAGGACAGGCAGTTCAACTTGAATGCCAGATAAACAATGAATAACTGTCTAGGCAACATTTGGGACACACTTATACTAATAAAAAGGTACTGTTTGCCTTCAACTGAAATTTACCTGGAAGTCTGCGTTGTATCTGCAAACCTGTCTGCATCCCAAGTGGCCCTGGGGCAGTCTGCTGGTCCCTGGAGCACAGCTCAGCTCATCCTGAAGGCTGAAGGTGCAGACATAATGTCTATACTGACTCCTAGATAAAAAGTTCTTCAAGCTGAGATCCACAAATAGAGCCCCAGGGATGGTCATGTATTCTGTAAGAATTTTTAAGTTTACTTCAAAGATTATTTAATAAAATTAGTCTAAGAAATTCTTAAACATCTACGTGACCACTTATATCCAAGTAATGCCAGGGCCTCATTGTTTAGTTTGCATTTCTTTTTTATATTAGTCAACAAATTGCCAGCAATATGATACGAATAGTAACTCAGCAAATGAGACGAGGACAGAAGTCTTCTGGGAGGCACACAACGCATCCTGTAGGTGTGGAGCTGTCTCATGCTGCATGCATGTTACAAATGAAGGTTGACCGGTCGTTTGACCTGGGAAGCGGGCTGAACTAGTGGCGTGCAGGTATGCTGAGTTCATAATAAGCTCCATCGCAGCAGCTAAATACCACATGCCCCATTCAGCCAGCTGGTTTTAGCAAAACAACATCGCTCATCACGTCAAATTAATGTTGTCAATTTGAATTGTATTGTGTTGTAACTCGTATTTAATTTTCTAGTCGTGTAAGAATTAAAAAAATAAGGATTTTATATCTGACTATCTATTGGCATATTTTAAATAACATGATGAGAAAAAACCATTTATCAGAATATTGTGGGCTACATGAAATTTAGTTTTTTTCCTTATAGAGACTGTGACACTTGATCTAATGATAAGAATTATGGCTGAGACGACAAATGACCCTCTCTTGCTCTTGTTTGTGGTTTGTCTACTTGCTGACACTACCGTCTCTTAGGCCCACTGCCAAGCTTGAGGAATCCTTCCAGGCAGCAGGAGGTGGGGGTGCTCAGCAGTTAGGGTGCTGTCCGGTTTCTTCCCGTGGAACTGAATTTGATGGTGTTGGGGGTAGTGTGGAGAGAGGGGGAAGAAAGGAAAATTCAACAGGCCCCCTCTTCTCTCCACCTCTTTCTCTCACTTTCCTGTGCTCCTCCTGTAGCGGAACCAGAGTTTACTAAGACTCGTCAGGTGGATTAACTCCATGCACAAGTCTGGAGTCCCGCCACGGCTGTTGGTAAGCAGGCAGGTCACCCTGTGTTCTGTTTATTTTTACTTATTTCTTTATTTTATTTTTTTTGCTGAGGAAGGTTTGCCCTGAGCTAACATCTGTTGCCAGTCTTCTTCTTTTTTCTTCTTTTTTATGTGAGCCCCCGCCACAGCATGGCCGCTAAAAGACGAGTGGTGTAGGTCCGTGCCTGGGAACCGGACCCAGGCCACTAAAGCGGAACGTGCCAAACTTAACCACTAGCCTGCCAGGGCTGGCCCATCACCCTGTGTTCTGTGACTGTATCTGCCTCCTCTGAGGGGTAGGATAGGCTAACCCAGCAACCTGCATTTCTAAAAGTTTCTTCAGGAGAATCATTCTTGGCCAAATAGTAAGACTATTTGCATAGTTAATATTTATTTTTTTCTAGCCTGAGTTTAAACCAAGACAAAAGGAACTCCAAAATGCTGACATTTAAAAAAAAGAAATTGTAAAGCATTTTTGTTTCCAATTTTCAAATCTAGCTGGAAGAGTTTAGTTCTCTTTTAATGTTAAAAAAAAGCAAGTTCACATCAGTTCATCCATTTTTTTCAAAACAGGATTGTAAAGAAAACCAAAGGAAATGAAACCACAGAAATATGTTAAAGTACACTGCAGATGTGGCTTGAACCCACAGGGCAGGGAGATTTGGATCCGAGGTGGAAACCCCACCCTTTGCACCATACGCCTTGAACCTTACTCTCATACGCTATCTCTTTCCATTGGAGTTTAAATCACATCCATTCCAGGACTTTCTTAAGATGTTAATTTTAATGCTACAGTAGTTGTTTCTTCAACAGAACCATCTAGGTTTTTGGTTGAACACAGTTAACATGGTTGTAAAACGTTTTATTAAACTCTCTTGACTACTGACTTTTTTGAAACAGAAGTTATACAAGTGTAGATAGTCTGCGCTCAGCTTTCACATTATGTAAACTCATAAGAGAGAACATTTTCTTGAAATAATTTTTTTAAAGTAAAAAAAGTTTTTAAGTAAAAATTTTAGACACTTTATGAAAACAATCTTTTTTAAACCAAAAGGCAATTTTTATTTACTCAAGACCACAGGTTGGTGATCCAGGTCCCTTCAGTGGCCCAACAGCATCAGAGCTCTGGACCAATAACTCTACGGTTTCCATGGCCACATCCCAACAGCTGCAAGACGACTGCCGAACATTAGGAGTGGAGTCCTCACACCATCAATTCCAGGCAGGGGGAGAGTGCGAGAGAAAAATAAATCTCCTTCCCACAACATGAAAAAATATGGCAGAGAATCTTCCCCATCGCCACTAGCAATGAGTCTGGCCTCAGTCCGTCACTGTGTTCAACATTTTCAGAGTCTACTTATGAGTCCAGATCTGGGGAATAGTGGGGCAGCAAATTCCTTTCAACTCCCTGCTTTGAGAATCCCCTCCATCTCAAGGTCATAGGAATGTTTATCTTACTTTTGAATTTAGCTGTGATTTTAGTAATGGTTCACTTTCTTTTTAAAAATATTTTTAGTATTGTGGAATATAATATACAAAAAAGGAATGAAGCGATAATTTGCTATTCAATTATTTATCATCTATGTAACCACTGCCAGACCAATACACAGGACGACCAGGATATCAAAAGACCCTCTTGTCCCTCCTGATCATGATCTCTGCCTCACCCCCAAAGCTCACTACTTTTCTGTCTGTGATACTAATCACTATTGGCTTTTCTCAAAAGGTTTAACACATCAGCATATGTCCCTAAATATAACAGTGTGTTCCCTTTCTGACCTTTGTCGAAACAGGATCATGCAGTGTACAGTCCTTTGTATTCTCTCAATATCAGGTTTGTGAGATTCATCTGCTACTGCTCGGAACTATGGTTCATTTAGTTTTATTGCTAAATATTATCCTATTCTTTTATATCAATCCAATTCTCCTGTTGAGAAAATGCTAGCTGTTTACAGTTTTAGGTTAATACCAATAACTTTGTTATGAATAATCTTGTGTGTGGGGGTCAGTTCTCGTAACTGTGAATTTCAACCCAAGAGTGGAATTGCTGGGGCTCAGGCACAGCTATCTTCACCTTTAGAGGTAACTTCAAACAATTTCCAAGATGGTTGCACCAATTTACATCCCCCAGCACTGTGTGAGACTTAATTCTGCTCCACAGCTTTCCTGCGAACACCTGGTATTGACAGTCTTAAATTTTAGCCATTCTAGTGACTGTGGAATAGTATCTCCCTGTTCATTTAATTGGCATTTCTTGATAATTCCTGAGCTAGAGCATCTTTTCAGATATTTATTGGCCATTTGTATATCCATATTTGTAAGTTCAAACCTCTTACGTAGTTGTCTTTTGTGTTGATTGCTTTATATACTTTGGATAAGAGTTCTTTATCCATAAACGATGTCAAATATTTCCTTTCTGTCTGAGGTTTACCTTTTCACTCTTTTAATGGGTCTCTGGATTAATAAAGGTTCTTAATGTATATACAGAGCTAATATCAATTTTTTTCTTTTTTGGCTAGTGCTAACTTCTTGATAGAGTTATTTAACTTCTGGATTTTGGTCTTTATTTTTCTTTCTTCCAATGTATGCATTCAAGGCTATAAATGAGCCTTTAAGCATACCTTTAATTGGATTTTGTAAGTTTTCATGTGGATTATTTTCCATGTCATTCACTTTATACTAGATTTTAATTTACAATGATGTTTTATTTTTTCTTTGACACTTGTGTTAGTTGGAAGTATATTGTTTAATTTCCAAACATATGAATATTTTTCTAGTCATCCTTTCATTGTTGATTTCTGATTTATTTCATTGTGGTCAGAGACCATACTCTGTGTGAATTCAATACTTTGAAAGTTGGTGGGACTCTGAGAAGGATAAAATTTTGGAAATGTTCCACGTGGGCTTATAAGACAACACAAGCAACATCTCATTTAAGTTTTATAGAAAAACTAAGAAATTAGCACTACCATTATTCACATTTACAGATGAAGAAATTAAATGAGGTCATACTTGTTAAAACATTTGAAAATAGAAACAGATTTTTAAGTAAATTATCATTATCGCTTCAGATTGTGTGATTTCTTATTCTTCTCTCGTTACTGACTCCGGGTGTTAAGTGAGTTAAGGAAAACTTTGCAGTTTGAATGACTGTGGAAGCCTAGGTCTTTGCTGCCCAACTCGATAGCCATGGACCACATATGGCTGTTGAACACTTGAAATGTGGCTAATCCAAGTTGAGGTGTGCTGTAAATATAAAATACACACCAGATTTGGAAGACTTAGTATGAGAAAAAAAGAATTAAAACGTCTCGTTAATTATTTTTATGTTAATTACATGGAATAATAAGCTTTGGGATGTATTGGGTTAAACATATTGTTAAAGTTAATTTCACCTGTTTCTTTTTACTTTATTAATGCAGCTACCAGAAAATTTGAAATTCCCTCTGTGGCCAGCATTCGTTGTTTGCAGGGTCCCTGAGAAGATCTGGCCTGAGTGTTTCCTCTCACAAGGTACGGATATGAAGGACGTGGCACTAACTGAAATCGGGTATTACATGCATACATATATCATGAATTTTCATCTATTTTAACTTCTTGACTCATCACTGCTTCCTACACCTGAAAAAAGTATAAATATAACTTAATTTTTATTGACAGCAGTTATGTATTAAATTGTAGGTAATTGGAAATTGACAGATTGTTTTAAATGTCATATAATTCCCCCCCTACTGTTTCTGTTATAGGAAGTGTGGAAATGGAGAGTGATGGGCTGTGCACCCCTGAAGATGTCACCAGGACAGCATGTTCTCTGTTCTCCTCTCCCATCTTCCTTATCTTTGAGCTTCCCTTTGGGTTCAGGATGGCTGCTGCACCTCCAGGCATTACATCAGCATTCCAGCAAGAAGAAAAAAGGGGACGAAGCATTGTCTTCATCAGACTCTGTTCTTTTCTCAGGAAGAGATGCCCTTCCCGGGTCGTCTGCTTACAGCTCATTGTCCTGAAATGAGGCCCATGGTCTCCATGAGCCAAAAAGGGGACTGGAGGCTGACCCCGCCATCTGAGCACTCCACATCCCTCTATAAGGAGAGGGTGGAGGACCAGTGGGAGCTAGTTGTATGCCATACCGTTCTTCTTAGAGGAAAGAGCATACCATCTTGAGTTGGAAGTGTTTAATGTAACTGTTCCAAAATTCTGGAAAAGAAATGAAGTAACAAAGCATTTTTTCTAAATTTTTGAAAAACTTTCAGAGTTTTTATTGAAAGACTCACCATATAGTTTCACTAAAATATGCTATTTTTTAAGCACTTGTTCATGAGTTTTTCCCTAAGCTTGACATTCAGCTCTAACCGTGTTGTCTTATGGGAGCCTGTAGCAGCGAGTCTGTTCTAGTCTCCTGGTCGTCTTGTTCCTGATCTCGTGAGGGGAAGGCGACCAGGGTTCTTAGAACAGAAGAGGCCTTTTCTCAGTCCCTCAGTTCCACTGCTGGGTCCATTGTTACTGGCCCAGGTGACATATTTACATACCCGACTGCTTCTTCAGCCTTCACTCTCCCAAAGGAATCCTCCAGAATCAGGGCCTTCCTTCCCTCTTCTTGCAGACTGCAACCACAGTCACATGTTATTTCCTTTTGTTTTCCACAAATCCAGGCACTGCATCGTTGATGGTGAGCCATCATCTTTTTGCTTCTTTCCTGTCATTACGGAGTCCTTGATTTTAGGCTCCGAACTCCTATTCAGTGAGGTCCAGAGAGCCCAGGGTGCCATCCAGGAGCACAGAGTGACTGTGCTAAGGAAAGGGTAGACTCTCAGTGCTGGAATTCACCTGAGCAGCCCACCATCCCACGTCTCTCCTGGCTCGAGAACTCCCTGAGTAAGGAGAAGAGTCCAGTCTCCCGGCTTCTTATCTACATCGATATCAGTCTTTTCTGGTCCCCTAGGCACAACATAGTCACTGCCTTCTAGGAGGTCCACGATGCCCAGTTTGCATCTTATAATTAAGCTAATGTTTTCAACGTGTCCGCTTTGGATTTTCCCCTAGTCCTTTCATCCAGCTACTTTCCTTTCCAGACAGACCGATGAGCTTTTATAGGGTGGGGTCTGTGTTTATAGTTGACGTTCAGTAAACACATGTTGAGGTGCCTTTTTATTATACTCTTTTTTGGGGACACAAAAGCACTTGCTTGGGAACTGGTTCTCTTGAAAAAAATTCCTTGGCCAGAAGCCACACTTATTCCTTCACGACTCACTTGGGTGTGATGCACACAACACACGTTCTTCTCAATTCTATGTGATTCGACCAATTTAACATGTGTTACGGGAATAGTTAAATATAATTCCAGTCAAAACAGGGATAGTGAGAAAGACAAATGAACATGTTAAGAAGAAATAATAAGGTTTAAATTTTTTCATTAATTGAAATGGGAAGATCACTATTAATTTTGTTGATCGAATCCAACAAATTTTAGACTCTTTTTCAAAGAAGCAGGGTATTTTATTTATTTATTTATTTTTGTGAGGAGGATTGGCCCTGAGCTAACTTCCAATGCCAATTCTCCTCTTTTTGCCAAAAAAGATGAGCCCTGGGCTAAGGTCTGTGCTCATCTTCCTCTACCTTATATGGGACACTGCCACAGCATGGCTCGACAAGTGGTGAGTCCATGCGTGCCCGGGATTCAAACCTGCGAACCCTGGACTGCCAAAGCGGAGCATGCGCGCTTAACTGCTGCGCCACCAGGCTGGCCCCAGAAGCAGGGTATTTTAAATACAATTAAACAAATACATATATACACTCACACATGGGTAAGGCAGATAAGAGAAGGTAACTTAATGACTTTTGTTGAGGAACAAAACAACTGTATTTTGGTCTTGTGGCCTATTTATTCAAGCCTACTTATTTCATACACACCTCGGAAAATGGATATACTAGTACTTTTTCCGCTTCCCATCCACCAGTTCCTGACCCCAGTTACCTGTCTGGTGACTTCCCACAGGCTCCCCCTCTAACCTCCCCTCTGTCTTCCGTCTCCTCAGGCAAGTGTCCTCGATGAAGTGGAGACTGCCATGCATGGCGAAAATTGGCAGGGGTGGTTTTCATGGAGACACAGCAAAGCGAAGTTGCCGCCCCTCAGAGCTGGACGCATTAGACAATATTGCTGCAATCGCCTTCCTTCTCTGCGCCTCTGGCTTTCCACAGCTGCACTTTCTTCTTTGCAATCCTTGAGACGCATGCAAGGAAGGTCCTGACCAGCAAATGGGGTGACAAGCGCAAGAGAAAGAACAAGACTAGCGCAACCAAGTCCCTGCTTTTGATTGCCTGCTGGCATGAAAAATTACAAAATTCTTCACACTTTTGGTTAAGGAATCATTACCCACACATTCACATGTGAATTTATCCTGACCAAATTAGTTTAAGCGGGAAGTTTAGTTTATCTGAGAGGATAAGTACCTTTGTCTCTTGGGGGTTAGAGGAGAGCCCTACAATGGATTACCCTCTTTCTCTCTCTCTCACACACACACACGTCACATGCACATATGCACACTCTCACATGCACACGTACCATGTACACACAACACACATCTATGCACACACACAGTACATACTCTCTCTCACACACACACACTCCCAGACACACTCTTACACACGTGCATGCACATGTACACAATGAACACACCATGCATACACACATGTACGTACAAACACACATACGCTCTTTCACATACACATACATGCACATAGATACACATACAGACACACACCACACACGCATATGCATATATGCACACTCTCGGTCTCACACACACATACACATACGCACACAGTTACAGGCACACACCATGATTAAAAGACTGGTGCATAATCTGGAGGTCACCTAAAATTTTTGAAGCCCTTGCATCTGCACTGAAATTGCAGTCCACATATCCAGGCATGCAGCAAATATCAATGCTCTTATTACCTAAAATGCCACTTCATTTCTAATTCTGAGCTCCAATCCCACTAAGGCTGTGGCAAATCCAACATCAACTATTCTTGAGATCCACACCCTTGGGTGTGTGCCTCAGTTTAGGAGTCTTGCACTGTGCCGATAGGTTATTTAACACATATTTACATGGCCCGCACATGTGTCAGCACTGTTCCAAGTGCTTTGTGAATATTAATTTATTGAATCCTCTTGATAAACTTAGCAAGAAGTACTGTTTTGTGAGTGAGGACCCTTGGGAACAGAGCTGCTGAGTGACTTGCCCGAGGCTGCACAGCATTATGTGGTGAGGTGGAATCTGAACCCCTCAGCTGGCTCCGTGCTGTCTTCTCAACCAGACCTCTCCAGGCTTGATGGTCTCCCTGCTGAGTTGGCCTGCTGGGTTACAATGACTGCCAGGTTGGGACCCGTGAGTGTTTGAGAAGGTGCCTGTTGCCCTCATTTTCCTAAACACACCTCGTATCCCTGCTTTCTGTTCCTTCATTTCATGCCAAGAAGCAAGAACTGATTCTGTCTCATTTCAGAGTCTTAGACTTCCCCTCCCCCATGCAGGGGACCCATCCCCATTTCTCCTGGGCACACTATGAACAGGGGTCCTTTCTCTATCCCATGCATTTCCAAGACACTGTTTTTGAAGACATACTAATTGTCAAATTCCATTCTCCCTTCCTTTTAATCTCTTCCAAACTCTTCTGAGTTCTTCTAAAGGCTCACACTTTGGGAAGACACATCCTTGCAGAGCTCAGAGGCCAATTCTGTGTGAAGGGGAGAAGAGAGGAGGACACTGGAGAGAAAAAAAATCCCTTGTATGTGAACATTTCAAAACATCCAGCCACAAACAGATGATCTCGTTTAGAATGCTTTTTCATTAAATTATTCTGTTTCTTTTCTTCTTTTTGTTGGCCAAAATCCTAGATGTTTACCGTGGGTGGTTGAGAAGGGCTCGTGGATACTGCCAAGATCGGAAACAGCAAAGCGTCCCAAACCAAACTTTTGACCACTAAGCCCTTTCTTGCTTAAAGAGCCAGTGGAAAAGCCTTATAAAGGAATGGAACATCATAGCACAGCACACTGTCCATATCTCTTGCCTGAAATATATATTTCAAAGTGATTGCTTTCCCCTAAAGCGGTCCTCACTAAGTGCCAAGGAGAGCGTGCAATCTTGAACAGCGCGGTGATGGAATGAAAGCTGCAGTCGCGGGTGGAAGTTCTCCGGCAGGAGGTAAGGATTCTGCAAGTCCAATGCTGAAATTTCCCTTACTCCACAAGAGAGGAACTCAACGGCTTTGTGACAATGATAGCTTGGCAGCTGGCCTTTGACACACCGTAGCCCAGTGACGGAAATGCCCTTTTACCCAAGGTCTGGGTGTCCATGATGCCTGAGGGAAAAGCATAGAGCAGCCTGGAGAAGGGAAACAGAATTGTCAGTCAAACTTGCTGCCTTCTCTGTCCAAGGGTTTCTGCTGCGGTGATCTTTGTGGGATTCTCGCCAGCCGGGGCATCTGGGCCACTCTGGTAGGTTTGTGTTCTCCATTCCCCAGAAGTAAAGAGCAGTGTTTTAATTTAGTGTCTGAATGATGGAAAGGCTTCTCCCATAGAAGTCATAATACTCGTAGGGTATTAAGTAAATTAAAGTAGATATTAAAAAGGGATCTATAAAAAGGAATTTAAAAAGAGAAATTTGAAATTTTTCAAGATGCTGTTTAGTACAGATTCAGTGTTTAAATAAACCAAAAGTATGACTTTCTAATTTATTTAAACAATTTAAAATGTATCTATACACACATACCTTAATTTTATATATATATGAATATATAAATATATACAAATTTCTTCCTCAATAAGTAATATTATCTTTCCCCAATGAGTAATGTACAATCAGTAAAAGGTACAGCATTTTCCCAATTAGCAGACATTTGGTCCTGTCCAAAACATCCAGAAGACATTTGGTCCAAGCCAAAAGGTCCTTGATATTTGGTCCTGTCCAAAACATCCATCAGAGATTTGGTCCATAGGACATTTGGCGCATGCCCAAAGGTCCTTGATATTTGGTCATCTTTGGTCCTGTCCAAAATGTCCATGGATACATTTGGTCTATGCCAAGAGGTCCTTGATATTTGGTCCTGTCCAAAACCATTTGGCGTGTACCAAATATGCTCATGGATGTTTTGGACAGGACCAAATGTCAAGGACCTTTTGGCATGGACCAAACGTCTAATGGATGTTTTGGACAGGACAAATGTCTTGTAAGGCATTTTTTTTCACTATTTAAAAGAGACAATGTATATTTAAGAGAAGAAGTTTTACATTTCTGTCACTTTTTGGATCTCTCTGCTTGGTTACCTATTTTACTTTACAGAGTCTAGAGACCTTAATTCTCATTAAGACTAGAACATCTTCCAAAATATTTTCTAAAAGCTATAATAAGAGTAAACAATGGTATCAAGCAAAATCATTGCATTTCTGTTTTTTAATAACAGTTTTATTGAGATATAATTCACATACCATAAAATTTACCCATTTAAAGCTACAGTTAGCTTTTAGTATATTCACAGAGTTGTACGATCATCACCATAATCAATTTTAGAACATTTCATCACCCAAAAAAGAAGCCCCGTTCCCATTGTCAGTCACTCCTCATTTCCCCATCCCACCTCTCCCCCTGAGGGAACCCCTTCTACTTTCTGTCTCTGTGGATTTGCCTATTCTGGACATCTCATAAAATGGAATCATACCTTAGCTCAGGGACAGAAAAGAATAATTAGTTAAGGTGAGTTCAAACAAGAGCTGTGGGCTCCAACCTTCTACAGCTCAGGGGCCTTCCAGCCTGAACTGAGGGGCTCGTGCTCACCCAGGGCTCAAATTCGAAGACAGGGAGCTGCTGTAATGTTGAATGTTTTAAAACAGGTCGAGCGACATGAAGCAGTTTGGTCTGTAGTACTACAAGCCACTTGTTAAAAAAATAATTTAATGCTCACTAGATATCTATTAGTAGGAGTAGCTCAGATCTGTGTCATTCTTTAATATCAGAAATTTAAAAATTAATTTAGTTATAAGTACAATTAATATTTGTTTAGGAACTTAGGAACTTCTGAGCATTTTGTGTGAAGTCTTAGCCTTGCACCCGTGCTGTGGACACTGCCTATTTTCAGTTAGGAGTATCAAGGGCGGGCTGCCAGCAGGGCCTTTCTTTACTTTCTTGAAACGCAGGGGTTACGTAAATTCAGATTCCAAAAGGTGAAAGGGTGAATGTGTTTCCATCTAGAATCCAGGCAAATTGGTGTGGCAGAGAATTTAGCAACTTAGAAATTTGCATTTTTTTCTTTGTAGTTTTTTTCTTTTCTAGTTTCATATGTGAATCAAACCATTTGTAATTTATTGCCTTCGAGTTTTTTGGTGTTTTGTTTTGTTTCAGGACAGAAGATATTTGCTGCTTGAGCCTGTGAATAGGTGTGGTGAGGAGCTGGTGCTGGATGGTTTAGAGGCAGAGAAAGGACGACAGATGCTTCACGAGAGGAGGAAAGAGAAGAAACCTTCCAGAAAGGGAAGTGGAGACAGGCCACTGGCTCCCCAAGCAGGTGGCACCTGAGGCTAAGTCCTGGATCAGGACGAGAGTGCCAGGGAAAGAGAGGACCCTGAAAGGAGGGCACTGGAGACCCCAAGTGCATCCAGATCACAGGATAGAAGTATCCATCTAACCACCTACTGTTCTCTACCAAATATTGGTCCTGAGAGATCACCCAAGCTCTGAGCACGCAGAGAGCTCACGAAGACTGGACAGGGGGTTTTGACGTAGTTACCAGTGGTCAGTTGTATTAGCCAGAGAAATAGAATCAATAGGATATTTATAGGAGATATATTTCTTTATCTTTATCTATCTACCTACCTATCCATCTGTCATCTATCTATTAATCTATCATCTGTCTCTATCTATCTATCATCTATCTATCATCTATCTATCTATCTATCAATAGAGAGAGAGATTGAGATTGATTTTAAGGAATTGGCTCACATGATTGTGATGATTGTGGATGCTGGCAAGTCTGAAATCTGCAGGCAGGCTGGGAATTCTGGCCAGAATTCAGTTTGCAGCTCGAGTCTGAAGGCCGTCTGGAAGCAGAGTTCCTTTCTCTTTAGGAAACCTCAGTCTTTTTCTCTTAAGTCCCTCAACTCACTGGATATAGCCCACCACATTATGGAGGGTCATCTGCTTACTCATAGTTCAATGATTTAAACGTTAATCTCATCTAAAAATACCTTCACAGTGGGCCCGCCCTGTGGCTTAGCGGTTAAGTGCGAGCGCTCCACTGCTGGGGACCTGGGTTCGGATCCCGGGCGCGCACCGACGCACCGCTTCTCCGGCCACGCTGAGGCCGTGTCCCACATACAGCAACTAGAAAGATGTGCAGCTATGACATACAACTATCTACTGGGGCTTTGGGGGTAAAAAAAAAGGAGGAGGATTAGCAATAGATGTTAGCTCAGAGCCGGTCTTCCTCAGCAAAAAAACAAGAGGATTAGCATGGATGTTAGCTCAGAGCCGGTCTTCCTCAGCAAAAAAACAGGAGGATTAGCATGGATGTTAGCTCAGGGCTGATCTTCCTCACCCACACAAAAAAATAAATAAATAGTTTCTCTTTAAAAAAATAAATAAATAAATAAAAATAAAAATACCTTCACAGTGACATCCAGACTGGTGTTGGACCAAACATGTGCCAAGTTGACACATAAAATTAACCATCACAGGGCTATACCCCCTGCATGTTTAACTGACTTTCTTGAAATACAAATAAAATCTGTTATCTGCTTGCTTGGAGCCATCAATGCTGACTCACTGAACACGGGGTGATGTTTATCCCATCAGGATGGCCCCCAAGTGCTCCTTCAGGTGCCAAACCCATCCCCCACACCTTCCACAGCACGCTTTTTAATACCCATCTGCCCCGATTTGTTCATGCTGCTCATTCTGCATCGACCGCCATGTCTTCAGCTCCCATCAAGACCCATCTCAGCAGTGACGCCTTTTCCTGCACTTTTGGAGTAAATTGCTGCTCTCTTTTGCTCTCTCAGCATATAGCACTTTATCTGTCACCTTTTACTAGGCTGGAAGTTTTTCGAGGGTTTATGTCTAATTCATTTTTGTTTTTAATATCTAAAGCAATAAGCAGACATAGTAAGTGTTAGATGAATATTTATTGCATGCAAAATTTATGGAATAAAGAAAGAAAGAAACAATATAGATGAACCGAGATTAAGTCAGGAGTGGGAGATCCTGTAATGGGGTAGATCCTGATAGAAACCCAAAAGCAAAGGAAAATATTTCAAAACCAAAGTAAAATATGTAATGAACAGATAAGAAGAGAAGCAGGGCCAATGCCAGATTGTTTTCTTAGGTTTTTTTTCTTTCATGTAAGTAGTTCAGTGTTCTCGATCGGCGCTCCATGACTACGTTAATTTGGTGCCTCGCCCCGCACGTATGTTGAAGTTCGCACGGGAGTCTGCAGGCACTGATTTCTTCATTTGAAGCTCGTACTTTTCAAATTATCTACTTTTATTTTTCTGGCTCTATATTTTTCAGTTTTTCTCAGAGTATTTATGCTGTATACCTTAACATGCTTAAGTAGTGTTTATCTATGCATTCGATACATTACTTGAAAAATCCTTCTATTTGATGTAACTAATGTTAACAATGTCATAGTGCTCCAGAAATCTTAGAGGATGTGCAAAGATTTCAGTCAGGATTTTCCTGTAACAGAAATAAGAAGCTTAGTGATTTTGGGGGGTCAGAAGTTTGGAAAAAAACAGGATTTCTATCTGGAGATCTCATTTCCAGAATCCTAAGAACTATGGCACAGAAGCCCAGCTGAAGTCCTGGCTCCATTTCTGTTTCTCGCATCTTCCTCCCAGGGAAAGCAGTGAGCGAGCAGTAGGAAGGACTGGGCGGGTTTGGCTCTAAACCACCCTGGATCTAGGTCGCTGATTATTACTTGCCTACTATGTGCAGGGAAGTAGAGTACAGTGTCCGTCCAATGCCCATGAGGACAGTGGGGGCCAACTCCCTTCAGCCTCTGTGTTCTTCATTCCTTTCCTAGCATGATGACCAGCGGTCTGAGCTCAGGGCTTAGGTGTCTCAAGTTCAGTGCTGGAGGCAATCAAGAGAATTTCTCACATACAGCCTTGGCCTTAGTCTAATTTGTTAACATCAAGGAAAGAACCCACACAGACTTCCACCAGGTCTCAACAATGTTGGTTACATAATGCAGTGACTTATTTAAGGTAAAATGGTCTTCCAACCTCATTGAGACTTTTAATTGAATGCTGATAAGGGTGAACATTTCTTTATAAATTTATTTATTTAAATTTCTTTACTTACATTGTTTTCTATTTTAAAACTAAAATTGGTAATGAAACTCAGGAATCTGCATTTTCTCAAGCACCCCAGGTAATTCTGACACAATTCTGAGAAGTTCTGATTTAAGATTTTTCTGGATTCTGGATTCTAGTTAAATGGAGTATCTGTTTAGAAGATAAAAAGTTTCTATATAAATTAAGCTTTGTTATTTCCTTTTCATACAGGGAAGAATTGAGGTTGAGTATTGAGTTGAAAAACCTTAATCTTTCCACCTGTGTCAGGGAAAAACTTCAGTTCTTTCCTCCTGTGAGTCTCCTTTACATTCACACAGAACTCTTCACTTCTGATACTTCCGGTCACCAAATGTGTGGGCTTTTTCCCCATAGGAAACAATTCTTTGCTACACCAGCCAGGTGTCCTACAATTCAACTCAATCCTGACACTGTCAACCTGGAGAAGCGTCAGATCTCACAGCTTAGGGGCTCAGTCCTGTGACACTTGCCCCTCCTTCAGATGCCAATTGCAGGTAGTAGGTCCCCAGGTCACCCACAATTTCTGGCCAACTTGGACCTCCATCTTGGGTTAGATTAATTTGCTAGAGTGGCTCACAGAACTCACAGAAACACTTACTTCAACTCATCAGTTTATTAAAGGATAGGATAAGGATATAGATAAACAGTCAGATAAAGAGATATGTGGGATGAGGTCCTGAGTGCAGGAGCTTCTGTCACTGTGGAATTGGGTGTGTCACCTTCCCGGTACCTGGATGTATTCACCCACCTGGAAGCTCTCCAAACCTCATACTATTGGGATTTTAAGGAGGCTTCTTCACGTAGGCGTGATCAATTATTAACTTCATTTCTAGGCCTTCTCCCCTCTTGGAGGCTGGGCGTGGGGTAGAGCTGAACATTCCAAGCTCCTAATCACGGCTTGGTCTTTCCGGTGACCAGCCTCCATCCAGGAGCCCACCCAGAGTCACCTCAATAGAACAAAAGATGTTCCTGGTGCTCTTATCACTTAGGAAATTACAAGGGTTTCATGAGCTCTGTGCCAAGAACCAGGGGGCAGAGACCAATATGTATATTTTCTATACTCTCACATGTGTTAAACTAAGTTTCCCAATATACAGTTAATCAGGTCCATCTGATTCATGAGCTAGTATTCTTTCTACCATGCAATAAATCTTTCCTAAAAGAAAGCCAATAACTGAGATCCTTTACAACTGCTACATGGAATAGAATTTCAAATTTCTGAATTAAAAAAAACAAAGAAATAAAGCACACTTTTGTGTTTTGAGATGGATTATGAAATAATCCATTTGATTATGAAATTCTGATGTAACTGCATGAAAATTTTAACATATCTGGTCATCCTATGACTTGATAACATCTGGCTTGCTGGGGAAAAAGAGAAAGTCCACAGTTGGTTGCTGGGATTTGTGCTAACCCAGTGAAGGACCTGAGGGTATACTCCCACAGCTGCTATGTTGCACTGTGTGGACCACGTGATGTGGTAGGTTTCCTTGGTAGAGAAACTGGAAATCTCTTCTCTGTTAATAAACCATCACACTGGGATGGATACGTCTCCTCAACGCCATCAGATAAGGTCAATGGGAAATTTGGAGAGATTGTCATAAATTTGTGCCCAGAAGTCATGGGGCCAAGAGACCCACATCACCTTTTACTCTAGTGTGCTCTGGCAAGTTGAGTTCAACATGTGTTCCCTACAGAGAATCAGACTGCTATTTTTCACTTGACATAAATGTCAGGATGACCTGAAGGAACTGCGTATTCAACACTTCTCTCTGCAGTTCGTAGAGTTTGGATGGTCCTCCAGGAGAGTTTACACAGTCTGGCATTAACCCTGCTTTTGATAAAGTTCAGGGCAAAAATCAACAAATCCTGCAAAGATATTCTAACATCTTTTTCTGCTTGTAATTTTCTATTCACTCTACATTCCCATAAAATTGACAGAGTTGCAACGAACGAGGTGGAGACTCAGCAGTCAGCAGGGAGCTGACTGCTTGCTTGTCCCCATGTTCTGTG
This sequence comes from Diceros bicornis minor, assembly GCF_020826845.1. Lineage (NCBI taxonomy): Eukaryota > Metazoa > Chordata > Mammalia > Perissodactyla > Rhinocerotidae > Diceros > Diceros bicornis. Next base: position 2,800,506 of record NC_080778.1, on the reverse strand, counting down.
GACCCAAGCCAAGGAAGAAGGTTCCCGGCCTGTCGGTTCTTCCTCGCCTAGAAGAAAGGCCCCCTTCTGTGCCACGCCTGCACGTGGGACGGCGTTGGTTTTATGTATGATTGTGAGGACTGAGTACTAAGTGCTGGTGAAGCAAAGGTCCACTGAAGAGCAGAACCCCAACTGCAGTTCTTTCAACGTGTTTCTCTTCTTATTGCCTCGTTTCTCTCTGCCCTTCATCGCAGAGGAGCATTTCCTGTCATTGACACCAAAGCACAGAGCTCATTTGGTCTTTTGACTTTAACCAAAACCTTCGTGGATTCAGGCTTTCACCAGTTTCTTCCAGGAGAGGCCCAAGAGTCTCCACTAAAAGTTGAATTTTACAAATTTCAAAGGACAGAGTCTAGGTCATCATACTTTTTATGGGGTGGATCCCCTCACGGGTCATTTGATCAGCAAACATGTGCAGTGTACCTGCTCCATCCACTCCAGTAGGTGCTGGGCATGCAGGTCTATGAAGAAGGAAAACAAGGCTAGTGCTCTCCTGCAGTATAGGGAAAGCCATGGAAAATTTCTCTTGAAAACAAAAATTCACACCATCAAGAGACAGCCCACTGCTCATAAGTGTGTTAACTATTCTTCCCTGTCACTCATCTTGGTGGTCTGCAATGCATTCTGTGAGACAGATTGACCTTGTTAAAATAAACTGTAGAAGAAGTACTACTTACTTTGGTATTTTTGCCATTTAAACATTTTCCCATTAAAAACATATTTGTAATAATCGGTTGTAATCCATTCAGTCTAGGTTTCACAAGAAAAATTTGTAGATGGTTTCTGTAGCTCAGGATTTGACTGATTCTAGACAATGTAAGGATAACTACATCTGATACACTAAACATATTTAATATCCATCTATGCCTCGTGTGTTTAAATGATATATAGATGTGTCTGATAAACTTGAGTTCTTCAGTCACTGTAACAGCTCTTATCTGGTACTTAGGCTTTGGATGATTTTAGCCTGGATTCTCTTACTAGAAATCACAGAAAGTTCATTCCAAGAACTGTGTTTATATACTAGCTTTTTAATCAGTTTAGCGGGGTGAAAGTCTTTCCTTGTCTACAGTTGGCTCTTCAAGATGGTGGCTCTGTATTATTTCAGTTTTCCATCTCTTTGACCTGATCACTGTCTCTTTTTGAGTGCCCTCTGCAGATTTCTCCTGTATTTGTGATTACGGAAATGGCAATTTAAACCCATTTGATGACACAATCCACTCTACGTTTGGGGTTGAGGCTCTGAGGAGATCCCACTTGGGTGGTAGCATGAATACCTTGATGTTTCTATGGAAACTCTGCCCAGCCCTGGAGAACATCTAGAGTCATGGTTTCCATCCGTGGTCAAGGAACCATCTCTATTACACAAGGTCCCTCCAGGAACTGCTGAAGAGGGGTGGGGTGGGACAACAAGAGGAGAGTGGGGAGCTCTGTTATCCACCAGTGTCAACCAGGTGTTGGGTCTGTTTTACATCTTGGGCTTCCACCTACATTTTTGTTTGAAATAAGGATTCTATACCAAACACTTGCGTGCGTGCACACACACACACTTTCACACACATACACACACTCACACACACACGTATATAATTATAAAATCATGACATCATAACAACACATGATACCTTGCTAAACTGTGAATAGAGACAGGGTCATGTTAACAATAAGAACACAAATTTTACTGGTGTTTAAGGAATCTTGCAAAAATGCCTGTCTTATATAACTTTAGAAACAAATTGGACCTACCACCGTGAAGTCAGACAATGCCATCATAACTTCTGACCACATTTCTGAGCAAGGTTGTGTCTACACTACAGGTTTCCCCCCTGCATGGCTGGAGCTCAGAAGCCCTTGAGGTCCAGAACTGAAGTTGTGTCTACACTACAGGTTTCCCTCTGTATGGCTGGAGCTCAGAAGCCCTCAAAGTTCAGAGCTGATGGCGGCTTTGTTGCTAAGTTGGAATGGAAAACTTCCTCCCCGCTTCTGTGATGATCATTCTCAGGAGAGTCCAAAAGCTGTGCCACTTGAACCCTAAACTTCTAGACATGCTGGTGAAAGTGCTGTGGTAGAATCACACATTTTATTCAATTCAGAACAGCAGAGAATATTAGACTGAAGACTAATTCCATCTCCATCATAAGCCTTCTCTTAGGATTAGAAAATAAATATTTAAAAGTCTCTTCCTTCTATCCAGCTTAAAATGTGATCTAGCAGTTTAAATAGTCTCCTGAAGAGGATCCCAACAGTCTCTCCAGGAGAGCCACTTGGGACATTCAGGTGTCCCTCCTTCCTCCCGCCAGCACGAGCGGCTCCCGTGGATGCTCCTAGGTGGACAGGGTTGGCCACAGCCACACCACCTGTGATGGAGGCACGTGGAAGCATCCTCAGGTACCTCCCCTGCCTCCACTGACCTCTGAAGTGATAGCCCTTTTCCTCTCAGCTGCCTAGTGCTCCGCTGGTGTTTGGTATGAGAGCAATAGGTGCCTTCCCTTGGCTCAGGCAGTGATCAGTATGTAATGGTCTTTTGCTGACTCCATCCACCTTTGGTTCTTACTGACTGTATATCCCTCCAACTTTCTGACTAAGTCTCCATCTGGCACTTTGGCCCAGCAAGAAACCCCCAAACTATGTCACATGGTCAGCTTGTCTCACTGTGGGGTCAGGTCCTGTTGACAGTAAAAGTTGTTTCTCTTGACTGTAGTATTACTGTCACATGGAACCAGGGAGACTCATGAGTGTTGAGCTGAGTGTTGTCCTGTCTGAGCAGGACACACTGGCCTTTCCCCAGGTTGGGATGGCTCTCAAAGTACCAGACAGATTACACACCACTCACCTCTCCGCAGTGCAGTTTTTTTTTTCTTTTTTGCTGAAGAAGATTCACCCTGAGCTAACATCCACTGCCAATCTTCCTCTTTTGTATGTGAGTCACTACCACAGCATGGCCACTGACAGACAAGTGGTGTAGGTCTGTGCCCGGAAACTGAACCCGGGCCACCAAAGTGGAACATGCTGAACTTAACCACCAGGCCACAGGGGCTGGCCCACCAGCCCAGTTCTTAGTATCCCCCAGAACTAATGCTCACATACGTCCTCTCCAAGCCAGAAAATTGGAACACACTTGACTTTTACTGCCACCTTCTCTCTCTTTCTTCTCCTACCTTCCATTCCCCATGACAATAATAACAGTATTCTACACCAGGCACATATTAAATGCTTCAATTAATTTTTTACCCACAACAAATTTGAGATAATTACTGCTGCTCTCTTCATTATCTCAACTATACAGTCGAGGAAACTGAGATGCAGAGAAGCGATCTGACCTGCTTAAGATCTCAGACCTAGTGAGTGACAAGCCCAGAGCCCCACTGTCAGGCTGCAGACACCATGCTGTTCACCCCCACTCTGTGCTTCCCCTTATCCAAACCCCATGAGAACACTGACACAGGCACAGTGATTGAGCGCGCACTTTACAGATGGAGAATGTGCCCAAAGTCACACACTAGTGGCAGTGCTGATGAACTGACATTTGATGAACCCGAGCAGGGTGGCTCCAGAATCGGTCCTCCTAAGCTGTGGGTTGGCACCTTGCAGCTGTGGGAATTGCAGCCCACCCCTGCCCAATGTCTTTGTAAACAAGTTTTCCTGGCACACAGCCACACCATTTTTCATACGTGTGGTCTATGGCTGCTTTCCAGCGACAACAACAGAATTGAGTAGTTGCGAACAAAACCACATGGCTTACAAAGCCTAAAATCTAATTCCTGGCCCTTTACAGAGAAAGTCAGCTGATCTCTGATCTAATCCACCAGATCACACTGCTCTCACCACACACTAAGCCTTGACTAAAGGCAGAAGTATCTTCCTTTACACTAGGGGAGGGCGTCTAAAGTCTTCTCTGCACAGCATACTGTCTTGCTAAAGAGGATGCAAGTGCCCCATTCTGCTTTGTGATGACAACTGTTGTAGTGACTGAATTTCTGGATGGAAGGCCAAGGGAGCTAGATTTAAGGGGTATATTCAATGCACGGCTCTAACATTTGCAAGAACACAGTTGTCTCAGTCTTCCATCATGTAGCACTTCTGCTCCATGGAAGCATGCGTGAGTCCAACAGGCTGGACAAAGGGAAACGTGCGGATGACAAAAGCATTCTCCCCTGGGGACCCCTCATCCCCTGACTACCTACACCTGCTCACTGGGACTCGGTGATCACTTCTGGTTTTACTTCCTTTGGTTCTTTGATTTTTCTTCATTTTGGTTCACCCTGGAGGTACTAAACTGTCTTTCAAGAGGGATTTTAGCAGGCTCACCCCTTCACTTTTCCAGATGTGCTCAGTTTTGTCTGAATCCCAGATGACACTCAAGTTGGGACTGATACTATGCTGCATATGCCAGCAACAGAGACTTCAGAGTTCCTCTGGCATAGTGGGAATGTAGCACAAACTGATAATCAATACCCACACCAGTCCCTTCAGAGAGGAGGGGGATAGGAAGCACTAAGAATGTTTATACTTATATGAAAAGGAAAACAATGAGCTGGATTCCTCTTTGTTAGGTATGCAAGGTCTTATTGTTTTCACAAGACCCGGACACAAAACCCTTCGTTAACACTGATTCATGAATCATAAAATTATCGTTAGGAAAAGTTGGAAAGAGGCACAAGCAACTATCCAAATGACAAAAAAAAAAAAAATCTATTCTTTGTTTTCATATTAAGTTATATAAATAAAAACCATCTGGTTTTCTACATCTTTTAACAGGCTTCTTAGCTTACAGTAGGTTTTCCAACTACAAGTGGACACAGACAACATGTGTCATGACTTAGAACCGAGGCGTGCAAGCATCGTTAGCACGAAGACTTGAAACAGCGTGCCTCGTGTGCTCTTTGTAATGCTCCTCAGAGACTTGTCAGGGATTCTAAAAATGTTTTTTTATTTCCAACAAGTGTGTTATGTTTTAACAAAGGCCAATTATTTACTATTTCTCACTAACAAAAGAGATAAGAAAATAGCTGTCATGTGCAAATTTATGATTGTCTCTACATAGAACAGACACCCTATCTGCCCCTCAAGACCCTGCAGCCATCACCACGTGCCCTGCAGAACTGCAGAAGGCAGAACAGAGCTCACTCCAGGGCTTCCAGTCTCCGGGCTTTTCCAAGGAAGAATGGCTGCCATTTATTTCCAAGCACGCTCTCCTAGTCAGGGGGTACTTAGCCTCTGGGAACTGCACATCAGTACTAAGAAGGACTGTGCACATGAAGGTGCTCCTGAAGCATCACTGACCAGCAGCTACGCACATGTATGAAGCTGGAGCTGCCCTTGGTGCAAACAGTGATACCACAGTCAGCTCTAAAGGATAAACATGGGATCCTACATTAAGATTTCAACCTCCAAGACTGGCTCTAAACCAGTAGTGCTCTCTGGCTCCTAAGAGGAGCAAATGCAAATCTTCACTAAGGGAGAACATTTTTTCAGCCCATTTAGTATGCAACATATTAAGTTGAACCACATGTGAGCTCACAATTAAAAAAACCACTGTGAAAGAGAGTCACAAAAATGAAAATAGCACTGATACCAAGGAGAAAATGCTATAAAAAATAACCAGATGTAATTAAAAATACAAAACTTTTAGACATAAAAATATAATCACTATAATTAAATTCAATGATTAGTTAAAATGAATGAGGAAAGATGAGTAAAACGGAAGATGGCTTTGAAGAAATTACATAAGAGGTAGCCAGAGATACAATGAGATGGTAAATATGATAGAGAGGTTATGTTGTTCAGATGTTTTATACTCTAGCTGTGTTTCTTTTACTTCTATTAGTTGCTAACAGGGGAATACTGAAGTATCCAACTATGATTGTGGACTTTCCCATTTCTCCTTTCAGCTCTATCAATTGTAGTTTTTAATCTATTTTTCCAGCTTTATTGAGATATAATTGACAAATAAAATTGTATATATTTAAAGTGTACAATGTGATGATTTGATATACATATACTTTGTGAGATGGTTACCACAATCAGGTTAATTAACACATCCATCACCTCACATAGTTACCTTTTACTTTTTGTGGTGAGAATGCTTAAAATCTAATCTTTTAGCAAAGTTCAAGTATACAGTACAGTATTATTAACTGTAGTCACCACGCTGTACTTTAGATCACCACGCTGTACTTAGTCATCTTATAATTGTTCTTTCATGTATCTTGAGGCTCTGTTGTTTGGTGCATACACGTTTTGGGTCACTATGACTTCCCGGTGCGTTGATCTTTTTTGCATTTATGTAACGTCCCTCTTTATCTCTAGTAATTTTCTTTGCCCCAAAGCCTACTTTTTCTGATATTAATATAGCCACTTCTGCTTTTAAAATTAACTGTTACATGGTATATCTTGTTCCATCTTTCTGCTTTCAAGCTAGCTACGTTGTTGAAATTGAAGTGAATTTCTTATAAAGTACATATAGTTAAGTGGTGATTTCTTTATCCACTTCTCCAATCTTTGTCTTTTGATTAGTGAATTTAAACTATTTAAATTTAATGTAATTATTGCTATGTTAGGGCTTATCTCTTTCATTTTATGATTTAGTTTCTATTACTTTTCTTGTTTCTTATTCCTCTGTTAATTGTTTTCTTCCTTTTTTGTGTTACTTGAAGCATTCCATCTTAATTTATTTACAGTATGTTTGTGTGTATCTCTTTGCATAGTTTTCATAGTGGCTGCTCTTGGTATCAATATGCAGAGATGGCTTATCATAATCTGCTGGTATCAATATTTTACCACTTGGAGTGAAATGCAGAAATGTCACTTCTATTTATATCCCTTTGCTTTCCCTACTTTAAAAATCATTGTCTTGATTATCAGATGGAGTTATAATTTGTGTTATAATCATCGAATATAATTTATAGAACTCATGAGAAAATAGTTTACTGTAGATTCCCATATTTTGTTCTTTCTGTTGTTCTTTCTTCCATTTTGTTGCTCTAAGATTCTTTCTTTTATCATTTTCTTTATGACTGAAAATTGTCCTTTAGCCAGTCTTGAATATGTCTTTAATTCCATATAATTTCTCAAGGTTATTTTTTTTTTCAGATATAGAAATTGCAGCTAACAGTTCTTTTCCTTTGACAATTAAAAAGTGTACCAAAAAAAAAAAAATGGAGAGAGAGAGAAAGAAAAGAAAAAATATTGTGCTACTTCCTCCGGGCTCCATTGCTTTGGAAGAGAAATCCACTGTCATTTGAATGGATGATCTCCTACAAGCAATGTGTTGTTTCTCTCTGGCTGCTTTCGAGATGTTTTCTCTGTCTTTAGTTTTTAAAATTTAATTATGATGTGTTTGGGTGTGGATTTCTTTGGGTTTATTCTATCTGGAGTTTGTTTATTCTCTTGAATATGTGAGTTTGTGTTTTCTGCCAAATTTAGGATATCATTATTTCTTTGAATTCTCTTTCAGTTCCACTCTTTTTCTCTTCTTTGACTCCAGTGGCATGAGTGTTGGATCTTCTATTATTGTCCCACATCCTTCAGAATACTTATTTTTTCTTCAGTCTTCTTTCTGTCTCTTCAGATTGGGTGAACTCTATCTGTCCTTGAGTCCATTGATTCTGTCTTCTGTCATCTCCATTGAGCCCATCCAGGGATTTTCTATTACTATCATTATATTTTTTCAGTTCCATAATGTTCACTTGGTTCTGTTTTATAACTTCTATGTCTTTGCTGAGACTATTTTTTTCTTCTCTTTTTTTATGTTCAGCTAGGATTATTTATTCACAGATAATGTCTATCAGACATGAGTTAGTGTTTCAATAAGCCAGTCACTACTTTAAAGTTAAATTATAGATCCAATTCCACTGTTGCTGACTACCTTCACTCTAAAATGTCTTTTTGAAATTTCTACTAATTCAGCACTATGTGAGTAAAACCAAGTTGAGATCATTTTCTCGTTATATACAGAATTTGGTGTTCCACAGAAGGGACTACACTGGTGCCCCAGGTAGAGCTCAAGAGGGATGGTTAGAAGAGAGTCTGCTCATCTTCTCCAACCAAAGAGAGCACCTGTCTTATTTTTCTTATATCTTAAAATTATATGCAGGGTTTCAAATTTAAAAAAATGGAGACATGGGAGGGCTCTTCTGCTAAAATTAGAAAATTACAGGTTTTGATACCTGTGAAGTTTTATACATACAACTTAATAACAGACATTGAGACTGAAGGCCCATAAACTCCTATTTGCTGAGATTTTCTATTTTTTCATTTGTTTCAAGAGAATTGGTAATGGATTGTTGAAATATTTTTTTCTGACAGCTGCCTTAAAATCCTTGTCAGATGATTCCAATATCTGATTCATCTTGATCTTGGCATCCATTTATTGTCTTTTCTTGTTCAAGCTGAGGTTTTCCTGGTTCTTAGAATAATGATGCTTGTCACTGGGTGTCTGAGAGAGGGAGGGGATTCTCAGATCCATTGGGACAAAAGTGCTTCCCTGGCCAGGTACTTGTTGTCGTGGAACCCCCATCCAAGTGGCCCTCAGACCCCCTCATGTCTTTGGATGAGGAAGGAGAGCCTCGGGCCTGGGAGACCTAGAAGCTCCTGGGCCAGACCACTTGGTGTGGCAGGTCCCTCTTGCCAGTGTCACAAGACTGCCCTACATTCTTGGCAGGAGAGGGGGTGTCAGGCAGCGAGGAGGCAGGGTGATTCCCCTGGCCTCTGGTTGTTGGCAGGCATCCCAGTCAGTCCCGTTTTCAGTGGTGGTGTCATGATCACTTTGTGTGTCACAGGGACACTGTCAGAACCAGGGGAAGATCCAACCTACCTGGGCTTTGTTCTGCTGCAGGTTTGGGGTCTGGAAATTCTATTGGGTGGGAAGATATAAGATGCCCTGCTGCTGTTTCTCCCATCCTGGGGGTAACAAACCATTTCACCTTTCTCTAACCACATTTCAGAGTTCTGCTTTGGTCCAGTCTTGCATTAATTTCAAGGTTTCTAGTTATACTTATTGGCAAAAGCAGGAAAAAACAGGTCTATACCATCTTGTCCAGACCAGAAGTCTGCTTAAGCTGTAGTTTAAGCTATAGTCTTACAAAATGTCAAGGTAAAAGTCAGTAAAGAAATAGAGTGAATAAATCCTAAGTCAGGAGAGTGAAGGGGATAAAAAAGATTAAGAATAAGAACAATATCAAACACTATAGAGTGCTGACTATGTGCTAGGCACACACACTTACACACAAATACACATGCAGCCCCAATATTATGAATATAGTTTTCCATCTCACTGGTTATTTCCAAATTCATATCTCAACATACAGCTTATTCCTTGGACTCCAGGTCTGCATGAAATTGCCTCATTAAAATCTCTACTTGTATCAAAGCAGTTCAAACTTAGCATGTCCAAATCTAAACACTTGATCTTCCCCCAAAATCAACTCCTCCTGCAGAGTTCTCATATTCCTAAATGATTTCTTCCCTCCAGTTGCTCAGGTCAACAATCCTGGTGTCATTATTTCACTCCCTTCTTTCTCTCATCACTCAGATCCAATCCATCAGCAAATCCAGTTGGTGTTACCTTTAGAACACGTTGAAAATCTCCACTTCTTTGCACTTTCACTGCTAACACCCTGCTCCAGGCCATCTTGGATATCTCTGGATGTCGTAATTGTTTCTTACTTAATTACTGTAAGAGCCTCTACATGTTCTCCTTGCTTCACCCCCTATTCCCTTCTGCCCTTTCAACACAGCAGCCAGAAGGATCTCGTTGAAAGTTCAGTTGGATGCACTCACTCTCCTGTCCTGGGTTCCCAAGGCTTCCCCTTCCGATGGAGTAAAACCCATCACAGGGTCCCCTAGACCTTGTGTATCGTCACCCCCTCCCCATAACCTCTCTCGTTTCTAATGCTGGATCTTTTCCGTTTGTCTCTCTGGATCAACTCTTAACTCTTTGACATCCTGTTGTGTGCCCAGGAGGATGAACTTTATGACCTTTATCTACAGGGCCCCTTGCCCTCTGGTTTCTGTTGTGGTTAGACTAGGGGCCACCACAGGACATTGGGGTGTGGAAGAAGAATGAAGGTGGGACTTTGTTCTTTCTGCCTTCCTCTTATGTCAAAGCTTGGAGGGCCTCTTCCTCCCTGTGACCACCGGTCCTTTGCAATGACTCACCAGAAGCCATGGGTCTGGTCGGGCCCGGTAACCGTGCCTTCCCTTCTCCCTTCACACCTACCGGTAGAATGGTTTACCTTAAATCTGACCACACCTTCATATCTCTTTTTTAAATATGTTGCCTTTTTTTGTTTGTCTTGCAAGGGTACCTTTTCCCGCTGTGCCCATCCCTTGTTCTTTTTGCCCTAACCGTGTCAGCCTCTTTCTTCTTAACTTTAACAGCAAGAATGTGCTTGCCTCAAAACCTTGCCTTCTCTATCCTTTCCACCTGCAATATCCAGTGTCTTCATGGACCACTCCCAGGCTGTCTAAATATAACCATCAAGGGCCATCCTCACAACCAAGTCTTGATCATTTTATTTAAAGTTGCAATATCCACTTCCCACCCCAACACCCCAACTTCCCTGTATCCTGGCTTATTTTACATAGAAAAGTATAACAACAAAAGTGAGTGACTAAGGAAGAGAGCTGATCATGCATGACATTGTGACCTGTAAGGAAGCAGAATCAATAAGGGTCTTCTAACTAGAAGGCACCACACGCAGAGGGTTTTAAATGTATTATTTCCATGGATACTCGTGACATTCCTATGAGGCAAGCACTATTATTATTTCCTTTTAGAAATTATTTCCCAAGGTCAAACAGCACATGGTGTCAGGGCAGGGACTGGAAAAACTTCACCATTACTTTAAAATTTCATAAAACATAAAACTAATGTCATCACTTCAAAGCAGCTAAAAGTTTTATATATTGGAGCACTGGAGAAGGCAAAAATTAATACACATTCTTTGACAGTTAGTACACGAATCGCTTCCGTGGTATTATCTCCCTAAGTCACGAAAACTGTGACAATTGTGAGCATGATAGCATTGCCCTAATTACTGCAGCCTCCACTGCAAAATACTTTCAGTGTTTTCTTGTGTTTGCTGAGCCAATTATGAAAAAGTTAGCTACAACAGTTACTGCTCTCTGCTTATCTAAACTCTTGTCAAAATGCCTAAGCAATGATTTGCAAGGCATTGGAGTTACGCGCTCTAAATAAATTCTAAATAAGCTGTGGTAGACGGCCTTGCTGACGTGGCTGCGGCCGGCGGGAGTGCGTGTAAGCCTGTGTTTGCTTGTTTATCTGCCGCATCTGCAGCTTGACATGTTTAATTTATTATCCCTTATATAACTTTGTTTTGGTGCTTGAACTCCATTCTCATGACTTTATATTGAAAAACACTTTAAAATCTAGGATTTGCATTTCACCGTAGTGATAGAGCCTGGTTATTTATTGCTTCTTTAGCGTGGCATGGCATCCTAAAGAGTCTATGTGAAAGGACTCACTGCCATATTAAAGCAAGATTGATGCCCCTCTGTTGACACAGGTTACCTCTGTTGTAAGTAAAAATCGCCAAGGTCAGGTTCACACACTGTAAAACCCCCTGAGGCAGGCTGTTGGCTCTGGTCTGGGGGCCCTGCTGCCCCAGCCTCCCCTCCCCTTTGCTATTGTTACAAAGTTGGTGTGCAAAGAGACTGTGATGGAACCTGCATTCTCTAGTCAAGTCTCTCTTGGGGTGATAGAACACGTATTTGGACCAGTGTTGTCATTAACAATGCAGTTGGTTGTGAAAAGTGTGTGACAATTAAACCTGAGAGTTTTACCTAATCAGTAATGCTTTAGAAAGAAAAAACCCAAACAATTTATTGGCATGTCTTAGGATTCCAGGTGTGAAAAACGAGCCAACGTGCCTTGTACTTGGGTCCCACGTGCATTTGTACAAGCTGTTCCTACACCACGCTCCTCCTCAAACATCCGCCAGCTTTCTAGGCCAGCTCAAGCCGACGTTTTCCAGTCCCCTATAGACACTCTCCAGTTCGCAGCTTCCTCCCCTCTTCTGAACCCCTGAGCACTTATTGCCTTGATGGGAAGAAACAGGTTGGGAAATGCATCCTAAGTCTTAACCAAGGACCACTAACTGCTATGTGACAGCCGAGACACCTAGGGTCCTCACCGCACCTGTCTGAGTCCGTGTTTCTTCATCTTTAAGATGGCAACAGTAATTTGTACCTTTCCCATCCTATAGTGAGGGCGTGTGTTAGTAGGAAGAACAAATGAAGTGCATTAGCTTTTACAAATGAGAAAGAACCAACAGTTCTTGGGTGGAGGTATTACACCTGTGTACACCTGGGCACCCCAAAGCTTAGTGAGGCCTCATCAATGATCCAAGACCACATAGTTCACAGCACACAGAGCAAGGCTCTGGACCTGTCCACCTGGTCCACAGCCCTAGACCTTCATCACACAACTCTGCCTCTGGAAGGTCAAATGATCCATACATGACTTGCTGATTTATCGTTAGTCTTCTGAAAATTATTTCATCTCTTAAATTGTTATTCTCTTGTGCTTTTATTGATCTTTAATGTGTTAGTTTTAATTCACCAACTAGACCATGTACTTTGTACTCCGTACAGAGCTTAACCAATTCCTGTAACATACAGGTTTGTAAGTAGAAAATAGTTTAGTTGCTCTTTAATTAGAAAAATTTCGACATTAGAAAATTAAACTCATATCTGCCCATACAGAAAACTCTTAATTTCTCATCCTAGTTTATAATTTCCTTCCTTCTATCTTTGGGTTTAATGTGCTTTTCTTTATCTATCTTCTGGGGGTGGAAACTTAGATCTTTTATTATAAACTTTTCTTCTTATTAAATATATACACTTAAAGCTATAAAATTTTCTCCAAGCACTGCTTTAGCTACGCCTCACAGGTTTTGACATGCCATATTTTCATTACCTTTCAATTCAAAACATTTTCTTGTTTTGTTGTACTTCTTTTTCACATAAATAATATCGACGTGTGTTACACAATCATTTTAGTTATCCCTCTGTTGTGTTAAAGTTGCATTGTGCAGGAAAACATACTTTCTGTGGTTTTATTTATTATTTATTTACTTTTAATTAGTTGAAACATGCTCTATGGCCCATTCAATTTTAACAGATGTTCCTTGATCATCTGAAAATAGAGTCTATACCACAGTTGTGGGTATACTGTTCTATATATACCAATTAAGAAAATTTAATTGTGGCATTCAAATTGATTTTCACACCTTTTTTTTTTTTGGTCTATTTATTCTATCAGCTTGTGACAGAAATGTGTTAATACCTTCAACTATGCTTGTATATATTCCCCTTCTCCCTTTAGTGATGTCAGTTTTTTCTTATACGTATTTAATGATATTATTCAGTGCACATAAGATGATGAGTTTTGTGTCTTCCTGTTTTCCTTATGAAATGTCCTCTCTGTCTTGAGAGGAGTAATATTTTTGTCTTTGTCAGTCCACTCTCACATGTGGTAGGGCTACCCCAGCCATCTTTGGAGAACGTTTCCATGGCTCCTCTTTTACAGCCATATTGTTTGGTACATTTTTTTTTAATACATACAATCCTTATCTTTTAATTGGCTTGTTCAGTTTTTCTTTTCTTTTTTTTTTTTTTTAATATTGGGGACTTTTTTTTTTTTTTTTTTGGTGAGGAAGATCAGCCCTGAGCTAACATCCATGCCAATCCTCCTCTTTTTGCTGAGGAAGACTGGCCCTGAGCGAACATCTATTGCCAATCCTCCTCCTTTTTTTTTCCTCCTTTTCTCCCCAGATCCAAACCCAGGCCGCCAGTAGTGGAGCTCGAGCACTTAATCGCTAAGCCACGGGGTCGGCCCCCTGTTTTCCATGTTTACTATTGTCACTGGTATAGTTGTGTTTGTCTACCATCTTACTATTTGATTCTTTCTCGTCTGTTTTTGTTTCTTTGTTCCATCTTTCTGGTTTTATTTCAGATAAATCAATTATTTTCATCAATCAATTTTTCTCTTTTATTACTTTTTAGTTAATATTCTATTATTATTATTTTAGCAGTTACCATAGAGATTATAACATGTATCCTTGAGCAACTAATATTTAAATTATCACTTTTAATATTTCCCTGAAAATGCAAGAGGTTTCCAACAATTAACTCCATTTACTATACTAATGTTGTAATGTAAGATTTTACTTCTACGTACCTTAGAAAACTCATGCCACATTATTATAGTTATTGGTTTAGACAGTTAATATTCTTTTACATTTACACTTTCTGTCATTCTTCATTCCTTCCTGAATATCTGTGCTAACCTCTAGGATCATTTTGGGTTTTTTTCCATGTTGAAGAGCTTCCTTTACTATTTCTTTCTAAAGTAGTTCAATGGCAGAACATTTATCAGCTTTTGTTTAACTTGCAATGTCTTTATTTCACCTTATGTCCTTACAGCTTTAAGGAGGTATAATTTTGTTCAAGGTATTGCACATATTTAAAATGCTATTTGATACATGTACACACCCATGACTACATCATCCCAATCAAGATGCCATAGGTGCCATCACCCAAAGGGTTCCTCCTGTCCTAGGGTCCACTCCTCCAGCATCCCTGTTCTAGGCAATCATTGATCAGATTTCGGTTGCTGTAAAATTTTTTGCACTTTCTAGACTTTCATGTACGTGGAGTATTAAAGTGTAATCTCTTTCCTACTTTGACTTCCTTTACTCCACATAACTTCACATTCATCCATCCAACACACGTGTCAGTAGCTTGTCCCTTTACATGGCTGGGTAGGATTCCGTTTCATGAGCACAGCACAGTTTGTTTGTTCATCACCTGTTGATGAGCATTTAGAGAATTTCCAAGTTTTGGCTATTACAAATAAAAGGTGATTTGAGTATTTGTACCCAAAAATTTGTGTTCAAATATATTAATTCTAGGAGTAGAAGGAGTGGGTCCTATGGTAGATGTACGTTTAATATTTTATGAATTTGCCAGACTGTTTTCCAAAATGGTTTTACATTCCCACCAGGAATGTATGAGTTCAAGTTGCTATCTATCCTTGCAACACTGGATATGTCAGCCATTTAAACATTAGGCATTCAAACAGACAAGTAGTGGTATCTCTTTGTGTTCTTAATCTGCTTTTTTTCTAATAACAAATGCTGCTGAGGATCACTCTACTTGCTCATTTGCCAGTTCTTCATCTTTTTGTTGTTACTGAAGTGTTCCTTAAAATCTTTGCCTGTATTTGTACTGGATTATTTGTTTTCTTACCTTTGCATTGTAAGTTACTTATGTATTCAGAACAAAACCCCTTTGTCAAATATTTGTTTTGCAAATATTTTCTCTTAGTCTGTGATATAATTATTAATGATGTCTTTTGAAGGGTAAAAGTTCATAATTTTGATTGTTTCATCTGTAATTTGTGTTTGTTTATGTCTGCTTTAGGAAAATTTTGCCAAACAGAAGCTCATTAATCTTTTCTCCTATGGTTTTTCTATAAACACTATTAGCCAACTTGACATTACTGATATTTATAGACGACCTCACCCAACAGCAACAAAATCCATTTTTCTCAGCTTGAAATATTCACTGAGAGAGATGATATTCTGGGCCATAAAGCTAACCCTAAAAATGGTGAAATAATAGAAAATATACAAAATATCTTCTCAGAGCTTAACAAAGTTAACCGGAAATAAAAAACAAAAACATATTTGGAAAATCCCTGAGTATATGGAAACTAAACAACACACTGGTAAATAACTCATGAGTCAAAAAAGAAGTCCCCCACTAAGTTGAGAATAATTTAGGGTAAATGAAAGCACAACATGTGAAAATTCACAGAATGTACCTAAAGCAGAGCTTAGAGAGAAACTTAAGAGTATTAAATGCTTGTGTTAGAAAATAAGAAACATCTAAAATCAGTAATATTATAAACATCTCTGTGCCCATAAATTAAACAACTTATATGAAAATTAAACATATTTCTATGTACAATGATGAACATTTAGAATTTGAATTTTAAAAGTACCACTTACAATATCACCAAAACAAATGGAATACTTAGATATAAATCTAACAAAATAAGTGAAGCATCTGTATGCCAAAAACTACAAAACATTGACGAAAGAAAGAAAAAGAATCTAATTAAATGGAGAAAAATGCTATTTCATGGACTGGGAGACTCAGTACTTTAAGATGTTGATCCTCCCAATTCCCCCCAATTTGATCAGTGTAATCGCAATCAAATTCCAGCAAGTCTGTTCTTTAGATAACAAACTGAATCTAAAATTCACATAGAAAGACAGAGAAACTATAATAACCACAATAATTCTGGAAAACAAGCAAAGGAACAAAGTTGTAGGACTCCCTCGACCCAATTTCAAGACTTATTGTGTAGCTACAGTAATCAGTACAGAGTGATACTGGTGCTGTGATAGGAAAATAGATCTATGGAACAAGAGAGAGTCCAGAAATAGACTCATGCATATACTGACAAGCAACTGTTGGCAGAGGTGCACAGGCACTTCAGTTGAATAAGACAGTCTTTTCAATTAATGGTGTTGGAATTCTTGGATATTCACATGCAAAAGTAAAAAGAAAATCAATCCATACCTTGCCCCATATACAAACATTAATTCATAATGAATTATAAACCTAAATGTAAAATGCAAAACTATAAAACTTATAGAAGAAAACATCAAAGAAAATCTATGTGACCTTAATTTGGATAATGGGTTTGTAGATACAATACCAAAAGTATGACCCACAAAATAAATATTTGCTAAATTTGACTTCATTAAAATTAAAACAAACTTTTACTTTGCAAAAGACTCTGTAAACATAACGAAAAGACAAGCAACAGACTTGGAGAAACTATTTGCAAATTATATATTTAGTAAGGGACTTGTATCCAGAACATACATACACACACACACACACACACACTCTCAACAATACATATTGCAAAAATTAATTTTTTTTTTTTAAAGTGACAATGCCAAATGCTGGTATGGATGTAGAGCCACAAGAACTCTCATTCTTTGCTGTCAGGAATGCAAGAATCGTAAGACCACCTTGGATGACAATTGGGCTGTTTCTTATAATGATAAACATACATTTACCACATGGCCCAGAAATCCCTCTCTTAGATTTTTACCTAAATGAATGGAAAATGTATGTTCCTACAAAAAGCTATTTGTAAATGTTTTTATCAAATTTATTTGTAACACCTCAAATTGGAAACAGCCCAGTTGTCCTTCAACAGAGAATGGATAAACAAACCGTGGTCTCTTTACACAGTGGAACACAACTCACAGTAAAGAGAAGTGAGCAATTAACTCTCAAGGAACATGGATGAATTGAACTTGTTTTGGTTAAGTGAAAAAGCCAGACCCCAAAGGCTACATATTATATTTTTCCATTTTTATGACACCCTGAAAAAGGCAAAAATACAGGGATGGAAAAGCCATCACTGGTTTCCCAGGGTTTGGGAAGGGGTTGATTACAAACAAGCCACACAGGGAGATGCTTAGAGGGATGGAATTGGTCCGTGTGGTACTGGATGATGGATCTTTGACTCTACGTATTTGTCAAATGCTGTTGAAATGCCACAAGCCATAGAAAAGCCAGAGTGAAATTTACTGCATTCAAAGTAAAAAAAAAAAATCAATCAGGATTTGAGGGTATGCCAAATGCCAAGACAAAATGCAGATTGTGACAAATGAATCTAATTGTATCACAAATGATAACTCAACTCAAAAATTTGGCTCCAGAGTTGGAAGAATCCGGTAATAAATTACTCGAGAACAGCGTGAGGGGCAGTTAGGTCAGCCACTTGGTGGTGCCAGAGGATCTCACATGAAACGTTGCAAAAATTTTTACATGAAATTACCTATTACAGCAAAGATAGACTGGCCACTCTAATCATCAATATGGGTGAAGAAATTTTACTAAAATGGCAGAACATAATGCTGGAGCATGTCTTCTCATAAACAGTATGTTACTAGTATAACTGAGAAAGTGGGAAATGCACCGGATCCTGAGGCTCAGGGTTCTTTCTTGGCTTTCACACAATTAAGCTGTATAAGTTTCTACTATGTCCTGGTCATTGTTTGATTTTCCTCAGAACTGATTGGAACTTTTACTTGTCAGAGATCTATGGCTTGGACAGTAGGAAAACATGATATATAAATAAATGTTATTAAGTTGGTTCCCAATGTAGAGAACAAATCTGTCTCCCCATTGTTGCCAGCATTGTCATTAAAGAGCTCTTAATAAAACCTGTCACTTACTCAGACACCTCATCACCCTCCTTGGATAGAGATATCCAGTGGCGCTGTAGAGTTCAAACCATCCAAAATACCTGGAAATCTTAGGTTTCCTCGATGAAAACTGTTTGCACTCATGACCATGAGTCCACACCCTCTGGCGTCAGAAACTCTCCCCAGGTGAAAGTTTCAGACCTTTCACTACTACGTAAGGTGCTATCCCCACAATTTTCAACTTCACCTCACTTCACGCAGACAGAGTAAATTACTTTGCAAGGTTCGTACATTAGCCTCAGTCTCATAGCCAGTGAGTACAAGCTGCCTTTTCTCCATATGCTCCAACGAAGCTTCTACTAGACCTAGAACCTGAAGATTTTGTCTTTTTGAAGGGATGAGAAGAAAAGAACAGGCCTTGGAACCATGTTGGAAGGGACCCTGCCCATTGCTTATGACCTCTAGCAGAGCAATTAAACTCCAGAGTAGAGACCTCTGGAGTTATGTCTCCCAGGTGAAAGGCCACAAGATTTTATCCTGAATCGCCTGGACCACCTTCCCATCAGGAAATTTTACAGCAAATGTTGCCAGGGATGTACCAGAGCCGATGATTTTTGGGAGAAGACAACTTATCCCAAGAACTTCAGATGAATAATAAAACTGTAAGAATTGGGTAGTTTCAAACCAAGACCCATTGACTATTTTCCATATGGCCAGATCTGCGTGGTTTTAGTCTCTATTTTTCTGGGAATTTTCACTACCTTTTGCTTGTGTAAGGTTCTGTGTGTTAACAGACACTTATTCCCTCTCAACTACGATGCCTGTAATGTTCCTGTCTGTGCTATGCCTTTTCATCCCTAGTCCTTCTTGTTATGAGTCTAATTTCTGGTTTTAATATTCTCATAATTTACCTGATTCACACAATCAAAACAACTCTGAGGTTTGTTCTTACTTCCTCTGGGTGCCATACAGACTCTCTTGCTAAGAGTGCCTTGTAACACATCATTTGGTTTTCCCAGTAATTGTGCTCAATCAAGGAACATTTTAGATGTGACTTTAATGGTTGTTTCAAGAAATTCTTGTAAACCAATTCACCAAGGGAAACAATTTGCTCATCTGAGCAAAAGTCTCTCCATCAGGACAATATATTCCTAATCTGGGCAAAAAGTTCATTTGTCAGACAGCAGTGTTCATATGAAGACGCAGCCAAAACTCTTGTTTCATTGTGCCACCTGTCCTAAATGATCAGTTACCAACTACCCAATCCCAATCAATTTTCGCCTTGAAAGCATCACTTAAACCTGCACTTTCTTTCCGTTTTGACACAGTCAGCTAAGACTCTACCAAGCGATATTCCATCTTTTTTTTCTGCAATAAATCTAATAAACTTAACTTTGCTTGATCAACAAACTTGTGGTCTTGCGTAGAGTTGATAAACACTTAATCCTCGCGAAAACATTAATTCAGGCGATTTTAATGGCATGCATTGGATCTCCCTATATTTGTCTTTTTTCCGTTATTATCTTGGCTCTTCCAGGATCCCGCCTTTATAGAGGATGAGCGATGCGAAGTCCTGAGTACTCTAACCATCCCTGGGGAGACTTTAAGGCCTGAAGAGTCTCAAGAAGCTACAATATACATTTTTTGTTGTTTTCTTTTATTATTAATTAGTTCTTATAGCATACATGTATGTACATGTCTCATACATTCGTTGTGTGTTGTATGCAAAAACAGTATTTTTCTTTTTTCTGTCTGTCTGAAAAGTCTTCCCAGGAAGAAATATGTGTTGGTTGTGTGAGTGTGTGTGCATTGGCACATATGTGTGATGGGGGAGTGGTGGTGGTATTATCTTTATTTTGCTAGTGAAGGTTGTATAATTTGCTCAAGGTCACACAATAAGTTTAAGAACAAGAATTCATAGCTTTTGAAACATTTGGTAAAAATGGAAAAAACTTCAGAAAATTAACTCAAACTCATCTAAAACTCAAATCTCCATGGAAATGTATTTAATAGACTTTACTCATTAGATTTCATTCAAGAAATTCCAGTAGATCCCAAAATACTGAAATTATAAGGGCTAATCTGTTTTTTTGTCACTGAATATTTTAATGATATTATTGAGATATAATGCATACACCACACAAGTCAATACTTTTTAGTTCTTCTCAGTGTTGTGCAACCATAACCACAATATAATTTTGGAACATTTTTATTCTAAATGAAACATTAGTAATCACTCTCTAATCCACTCCACATCCCGCCCCCCTGCCCTAGGCAGCCACTAATCTACTTTGTGTCTCTGTGGATTTGTCTGTTCTGGACATTTCACATACAGGTAATCTCACAATGTATGGTCTTTTTTTTGTATCTGGCTTCTCTCACTTATTGTGATGCTCTCAAGGTTCACCCTTGTAGTGTGTATCAGTACCTCATTTCTATTGCTTGGACTGATTTTTTTTTTTTAATCTTTCAAAACTCTGCATTTTCCCTAAGCATGTCTCTAACTGAATTCATAAAACCTTTGAAATACTGTATAAGAAAAGTTTTGAGTTACTGTTATCAGAAAGAGTAACACACAAGATTTGAAAAGAATCCATAAAGAAATCTCTTTGAAAAGCTCAACTGTTGGAAGTTAAAATGCCTTGCCTTAAAAGGAGAAATAAAATTAGGATGAAGAAACACTACTTTATACTACATTTCATGATGAGAAAAATAGAAGATGTTTATTAGGAAAATCAACTTCTGATCATGCATAATAGGGCATAAACTCTGGCCACAGAGCATTTTGAAGAGGTTACATGATAATATTCATTAAGTACATATATGGGAACCAAATTTTATTTTAGGAAACAAATTAAAATATTCAAATCCATGCATGGCATGAGAATTACATCCTTATGGGGAAGGAAACAAACTTTCCAGAAATGGACTGAGAGAAAAAGAAGAGAAAGTCAGAAGGAAGGAGCTAAGTTGAGGCTGTGAGTTTTCTGGTTCTTCCTCCCGATCCTGCAATTCCAGTCTTTTCCTTGCCCTCTGATCAAATTAGAATGTATCAAATTCCCCTCCCAATGGGTTAATGCGTTTTCCACACCTCTTTCACTCAGTCTGGATATAGAAACAAAGCAGAGTGGAGAAAGTTCTGACACACACGGCAAAGTGTTGGTTTAATCTTCGGATTCACTCTTGAATCTTGGACAAGTCACTGTAGTTCTCTGACCCTCCGATTCCTCATTTATGAAATACAGCAAAAATTTAGAACTTCCCGGCTTGCGATAATGATGAATTCATATGGTAAATTCCTAGTCTGGGGCCTGGCTCGCTGTAGATCCACCATACGTGCCACTTGAAGTAGATCCCAGGGACCCTTCTCTTTGAGACAAGGACAGTTTAAGAAGAGGAGATTTTTAAATAACTTACCTGCAATTTCTGCAAGAAATTTTAAGCACATATGGTTTCCATCTCATTCAGATGAACCATAAATCGTAATTCAATCTCTCTCACTGGCATAGGGATGCTGTGGAAGCAGACTCCAGCCCTCTCCTGTAGCTTTTAATGGACTACTCTCCTTTGCCTCTTCACCTCCCTAAAACCAACTGTTTTAAGGCTTTTAAAATCCCATAATTTAGGCAATTTCCTCACTCCCATTTCATGTGTTTATTTTCCATCTATATATTTTCTTTGGTGACATGACTGTTAAAATCTTCTGCCTATTTTTGATTGGTAGTTTGTTTTCTTATTATTGTGTTTTGGGAGTCCTTATATATTTAAAGTATAAGACTTTTCTCAGATATGTGATTTGCAAATGTTTCCTCCCAGTTCGTGGCTTACATTTTCAATGTCTCAATATTAGAGTCTTTTGACAGACGTATATTCTTCTTCTTGATTTTGTCCAATTTATCCATTTCATTTCTTTTATGCATCAAGCTTTTGCTGTCAAATTTTAAATATCTTTGCCTAACTCAAGGTCACAAAGATTTTCTCCAATGATTTTTACTAGATTTTTATAGCTTTGTATTTCACATTGTCTATAATCTACTTTGAGTTTTCTTTTTTTTACATTGTGTGAGATATAGATTAAATTTAATTTTTGTATAGGATATCCAATTTTTCTGGCACCATTTGTTCACAGGCTATTTTTTTCCTCCCCTGAATTATCTTTGCATCTTTCTTAAAATCAATAGACCACAGATATGTGAGTCCATTTCTGGACTGCCTATTCTGTTTGTATAACCCTGTGTCAGCATCACACTGTTTTGTTTACTGTGTCTTTATAGTAAGCTTTGAAATTAAGTAGTGTGAATCTTGCAATTTTGTTGTCCTTTAAAGTTGTTTGGGTAATTTATGTACTTTGTATTTCCAAATAAAGTTTAAAATAAGGTTTTCAGTTCTTACAAAAAAAGAGCCTCCTGGGATTTTGATTGAAATTTCATTGACTCTATAGATTAATTTGGGAAGAATTCAACAACATTGAGTCTTCAACACCATGACCATAGTGTGACTTTCCATTTAATAATTCTTCTTTAATTTCTCTCAGCAATGTTTTATAATTTTAAATGTACAAGTCTTGCACATCTGTTCACAGATTTATCCCTAAGTGTTTTGCACTGATGATGCTATTATAAATTATACTTTATGTTCAATTCCAATTTCTGATTGTCGATTGCTAGCATTTGGATTATACCTGATTTTTTATATATTTATCTTGTATCCTTCAACCTTTTTATACTAACTTACTTATTCTAATAACATTTCTGTGTTTTCATAGGATTTTCTACATAGGTAATCATCTTGTTTTCAAATAAAGTCAATTTTACTTTTTCATTTCCAGTCTGGATGACATGCATTTCTTTTCTTACCTTAATGTACTAGCTAGAACTTTCAGTGCAATGTTGAATAAAAGTGATGAGAGTGGAGGTCCTTGCCATTTTTCTGAGCCTGGGGAAAGTGTTCAGTCTTTCATCTTTAGGAATTATGTCAGCTGTATGTTTTATGTAGATGTTCTTTATCAAGTTGAGAACGTTCTCTTCTATTCCTCGTTTGTTGATAGTGTTTATTAGAATGAATGTTAGATATTTTCAAATGCTTTCTCTGCATCTATTGAGATAATTATATGTATATATATTTTTTTATTACTAAGGTGATTTGCATTAATTGATGTTAAAATAACTTATTGTATTCCTGGGCTAAACCTCACTTTATTATGATTATATTACTCTTTTTATGTATTTTTAAATTGTATTCAGATCTTCTGCATTATTTAGATGAAGAGTGTTGGTCTGCAAGTTCTTTTCTTGTACTGGTTTTCGTATCAGAGCAATCTTGGCCCTGTAGAATGAACTGGGGTGTATTGGCACCTCTTAAGTTTCTGGAAGAATCTGTGTAAAATTGGTATTGTTCCCTAAATGTTTGGTAGAATTCACCAGTGAAACCAACTGGGCCTGAAATTTTCTTTGTATGAAGAATTTTACTACAAATTTATTTTCTTTAATAGGTTATCTATTTCTTCCTGAGTGAGCTTTGGTAGTAGGACTCTTTCAGGGGTTTATTTTTTTGATTTCATTGAATTGCTGAATGTATTGGCATAAAATTGGCTATAATAGTCTCTCATTATATATTTAATATCTGTGGGATCTGTAGTGGTTGCTCCTCTGTCATTCCCAATATTGGTAGGTTGTGTCTTCTCTCTCTTTTTTTCCTCATCAGCCTAGGAGGAGGCTTATCAATTTTATTGAACTTCTCAATGCATCAGCTTTTTGTTTCACTCATCTTTCTCTCATTTTTCTGTTTTTCAAAATTTCACTGATTTCCACTCCGATCAATGGCGTTTGCCTTCTTCAGCTTACTTTCGTTTCATTTGCTCTTCGGTTTCTAGATTCCTAACCTGGAAGCTGAGGTCATTGATGGAGAGCTTTCTTTTATTCTAGTTACTGCTGTAACTGCCCCATCTGTCCATCGCTGCATCTGGCTGGTTTGGACATGTCCTGCTGTCATTCTGTTACAAGCATCCCTTATTTCTTGCTTGATTCATTCTTTGACACATGGGTTATTTAGAAATATTAACTCCTTTTCAAATATTTGGGGATTTTTAACGTACCTTTCTGCTATGAATTTTCTGCTATTAATAACTCAGTTAATATATATTTTTTTCCCTCAGAGAGCAAACTTGTATGATTTGAATATTCTCAAACTTATTGAGACTTATCTTTTGCCCAGAACATAGTCTATCTTGGTAAATGTTCCTTGTGCAAGTGGAAAGATGCCGCATTGTGCTATTTTAGTGTGGAGTGTTTTCATTAGGCTAAGTGGGTTGATAATGTTGAGCAGGTCTTCTCTATCAGTGTTGATTTTCTGTCTATTGTTGTATCAATTAGAGATTGGTACATACATACTTCTATGTACTTCTTCACACACTGAAATCTCTGAGTCCACATGGATACTTATCATCATAATCCAGCACCCAGGGTTCATTCTTGCTTCCTCCTTTTCCATATTTCCATATTTGTAACTTCTCCTATGTGTAAATTTGTAATTTTTCTGATGTGTGCACTCCCTGATGTGTTCAGTCCCACTGTCACTTAACCTCGACCTCCAGGAGGACACCCTCCTGGCCCTCTGAAGCCCCACAACCCCTGAGAGACCACTGCCCCACTCTCTCTTGCCACATTGGTCCAGGCAACAGCTTGATGTGGAGGCCCATCTCCTACTGTGTGGTGGCACACACACCAGGCACCCAGTTCCTTGTATGTCCTCACCCACCTCAGGTCGGACCCTCCCACGGACCACCCCCATGGACTATGCTGTGGCTGGGACTTCAGAGTCCCCGTGTTTATTAGAAAGCCATATCTGTGAGAGAAAGGAGGAGGAAACAGGACTACGTAGTGGGAGAGGTTGCCATATAGGCCTGGTAGAACCTCAGTGCACTCACAGAGAGCTCTGGAGCAGATATTTACCTGTACCTTATCTCGGGTGAACCACTGTGCCTGCTCTCTACACCCTGGTGTGGCCAGGTCACTGGCTGTGGCTGCCTCAGGAAGAGTATTCCCTCAATCAGGCTGGCTCTGGAGCTGGAGAAGAGGTGGAGGGAGCTGCAGCCGAAGGCCTTGGCTTGCCTCCTTCCCTGCAGTTGGGCAGCAAGCCTTTCCTCAGGGGAGTCAGGTGGTGGTCTCCACAACACTGCATAGGCTGTCTCCTTGCCATCCTCAGCCTACCTGTTCCCCAGCGCTCTGTGCCAGGCCACCCCAGCTGGCCTGGACACCCTTCTCACACACTTGCCCTCTTTCACGCCAAACTAGCTGGCCCCTCCTGGGACCGCTGTCCTCACCCCACTGTGATTCTGACACAGTATTGAGCCATCCCCACATGTGGATGCCCTCCTCACCCTGCTGGGGTTCTATCCATCCAAGCCAAGCCCCTTCCATGGGGATGTTCACTCTCTGCACTTTGGTGCCCCCTCCCTACAGATACCCCCTCACCTGGCCTGGGCCCTGGCACCCCACGCTGGGCTGCCCCTTCCACTTGGCACCCCCTTCTTCACACAGCAGGCTTACACTCCTCCCTAAGCCTCCATAGCTCCTTGCTCATAGCTGAAGATGCAGGGCCACCAGTGGCTCAGGCACTTCATGCTCCCAGGTCTACTCCCAATCTGGATGTCATTCAGAGAGCCCGGCTGCCCACTGGTCTCTTCCACCAAAAAGCAGATGATGTACATTACCCAGAATAGCTGAACTGAAGACCAGCTCCAACACCGAGTGGCCGGCGACCACAGTGACAGAATCAGCTTAACACTTCATGGCCCCGGCGTGTCCGGGAGGTAATCACCTCCACAGCCCAGAGGATGGCTTTGTTGTGAATTCTGAGATGTCCTGGGTAGCCTCAAGCTTAAGGACTAAAGGCTATCTTTATTTTGTAGTAGACTTGCTAGAATTTTTGTCAGCTGATAGAATTAAGGGCTGAGAAGCACTCTGCTCTGGGGAGAGGTCCAACCAGTGCCGTCTGAGTTCGTCCCCGGGGGAGGGTCCTTGCTGGAACCAGGAGCAGAGGTGAGCACTGTCAGAGGGATCTTATCTGAGGAAACTCATCTGGTCCGTGTTTCCTCACCATGTGTTGGACTTCCATAACTGGCCCTGGAGCTGGGAGGGGACAGGGAGCAGGGATGACCTGGGTGGTGGAGGAGAGGAGAAGAGAAGATCTGGAAGTCCAGCCTCCCGAGGATGCCACCTGATGAAAGGGGAAGTGCAGAGAGGATCGAGTGCCATTTTCTGACTCCGTGTGTGTTGGTGATTAGCTAGACCTAAGCCTGCTCTCTGGTAACTGACATTCCCAGCCAGAGGGATGTGCACAGCGTGACTGAAGGGTCACACATGTAGAGCACACAGCACTGCACCTGTGCATCAAGTTACTCTGAAGTATCTCAGTTGCCTATGTGAGCTTGTCACACTATGGGAAGTGGGGTACTGCCAGCTTGGCCTAGAGCCACCTAATTCTAAGCACTCTGCTTCCTTTTTTTTTTTTTTTTGTGAGGAAGATCAGCCCTGAGCTAACATCCATGCTAATCCTCCTCCTTTTTTGCTGAGGAAGACCGGCTCTGAGATAACATCTATTGCCAATCCTCCTCCCTTTTCTCCCCAAAGCCCCAGTAGATAATTGTATGTCACAGTTGCACATCCTTCCAGTTGCTGCATGTGGGACGTGGCCTCAGCATGGCCGGAGAAGCGGCGTGTCGGTGCGCGCCCGGGATCCGAACCTGGGCCGCCAGTAGCAGAGCGCACGCACTCAACCGCCAAGCCATGGGGCTGGCCCCCAAGCACTCTACTTTTGATTGTGAAGGGCAATCCTGCAAAATTCCTAATCAGTTTACAGCTGATGTCTGATTTTAGAGAGCCTTTGGAGGATTTTCTCTATCTGTTTTTAACAGTGGTTTGAGCTGTCTCTGAGTTTCCCCACCAATTTGGTCTGCTGCTCTTTACTTCTCAGAATTCCATCAACAAGAACACAGAGTAACTGTCTATAGAAATCTACGTCGATGGATATTGGGGAAGTGGATTAAAATTACCCAGACACAGAGGCGTGAAGGGCCCAGGACAGGTTATGGATGGAGATTTCAGTGGTCTGCACTGTTGAGGGGCCTGCATCTCTAACCCTGAGTCTGAACTGTATTGTGGATTCACTCTCTCTAAGTTCCTTTTAGGATTAACACGCCTTACTTCACTTCTGATATGCCTTAGAAATTCCACTCAAGCCATCACACTCTTCTCCTTGGATTCCACTGGGGCCTGCTCGGCTTCAGCAGACATAGAACACGAAGGTCCTGTTTCCATCACCGTACACCAATGGTCACTCGATTCCCATTACATGCCCCTCAGTAACCCCCTAGTTTTACCTCTCTAGAGACATGCAGTCTGACACAACTCTGTTTTGGTTAGAATCCAATCTCAGCTCTTCTTCCTACTCACTCCTGCCATCTCTTGACCTTCTTCAACAGCCCTTATGGCAACAGACCCCTTCTTGGTCCAGCTTCTGAGCACTATCTCCCATACGCTTTCTTTTGGGGAGCTCCTCACCATGCTCTCACTATGAAAGGGAGCAGGGCCCCTCTTGGGAAAAGTCCGAGATTCCACCCAGGTAGTAACGCAGGTGAAGATCTCTCAAATGAACACATTAGAAGACAAGGGTCAGGAGAAAACCTTGGGCATTACTGTGCATCAGAGAGAAGGTTGCACCATGGTCTAATGGAATCTATGGTAGAAGAAAATATTTCATAAAAGAGTTTTTACTGCATTTGGAAAAGTTCATGCTTTAGCCAAATGAATCAGAAATGGCTTTTTTAAAATTTTTGCCAAAAGTATCCGTATGTTTTCAGATGCATTAGCAAAGCAAAAGCACAGAAACATTAATTTGCTAAAAGTAGGGCAAAACCACATTCTTTCCCTGGAAAAACTCAAGAGTTGGGGAAAAGAATTGGACTTGTCATTTTGGATCACACTGAGAAAAAATTGCCATCTGGACAAAAACTGGCTCGAGAAGGGAACATGACCATCTCCTTTCTGCCAGCAGAGTTTAGCTCTCAACAGGCTTTGCCCTCGCTGTGGAATGCTCTCTTCAGTCCTGTTGCTGGTGCCTTTATGATGACATGGGAAAATGCATAATAAACACGAGTTTGACACAAATAAAGCATGTTTTCAAATAGTTAGCTCAAGGCTGCAGTGTTTTTTAAAAGAGTTGGACGACTTTGTACTTTTAGAGTATATTTGAGTGGATCATTTCAAATGATCACATTATGATGCAAAGCTCTTTGTTAAGAGCCTAGAGCAAGCTTGTCACTGCAGAAACCAGAGCCTGAAGGGTCACTTGTGGCAGTGGGGGGACACCCTGCACACTACCTTCTTTAGGAAGGACTCCGAGAGAATACACACAATTTGACCCAGCCAAATGCTTGAGCTGGTTGATAGTGCTCTCCCGCTCCCCAAGTCAAGATTCTTTAGAAAAGTGCATTTGTAAATGTGTTTCTAAATTTAGCCACTCTTTTATATCCAGGCCAAGTTTTCATGGTGGAATCCAAAGCAAACCAGCAGTTGATGGAAAATCTGTATTGTATAAGTCCCCCAAACTGTTCAAATGGTCACAAGAAACTACAAGGTGCTTATGCCTTGTGAAGATGCTGCATTCAATAAGTGTTCAACATACACAAATGGCACATTTTATAAACCTTTACCACTTAGTCAGATCAAGGATAAGGATGGGCTAGCCTGGACCATTCTTCTTGCCGGGGTACCACCTTATATTCATAGAGTAAACACGTGCCGAGTGAAAAGCACAGGATCACTCATTCCACTCATGTGACTTGAATTCCTCCTATGCGCCAGCTGCTGTCCCCAAAGCTGCAGGGCACACCGTGAAACAACAGAATGCCTTCTCTCAAGTAGCTCACATTCCACCATTCCCCTAGGGGAATAACTGAAACAATTCTTGCAGAAGTACTTTATACTCAAAATGTTTTATCTGGGGACTTGAGAGATTCTGATACGGTCGACTTTGCTCATTGAAGATGAAGAGACTGAGACCCAGAGAGGTGGGCTCAACTCAAGCAAATTCCTCGAAGCCAGTGAAACAGTTATTGTCATTACAGTGCTTTATGGTTATAACTTTGAAATAGTTGCAGAGGATCTAGACAAAGCAGGCTCTTACACCACTTCTGACGGTGCAGTTGATGCAATTACACAGCACAGCACCTTGCGCTACCTAACAGAACTGAGCATCTGCGTTACTATTTGGTGATGCCAGAGATCCCACTCTAAAGGATGTACTCTCAAATTGCAGCTTTCAACCTTTTTTTATTATGAGGCACAGTTAGAAATACATTTAATATCATAATCCAGGACACAGAGGTCCAATATAAAAGTTTCACAAAATGCTTTTGGCTCTTACTTTGTGCAATGCAATCTGATATTTTTCTTTTTCCTTCCCTTTATTGAATTTCATTTTTTTTTAAAAGGATATTTTCATCATTGAGCACATTGATCTAATGATTTACTAACGGTTCAAACTTCTGTTTGAAAAGCACTACCTTTGGAGAATTCTCGTCCTTGTTCCCAGGAGGCATTGCAAGAACGCGCGAAGCACCAGTGTCCATAAGAGCAGAAGTGGGAAAACCCCAAATGCCCATCAACAGGTGAGCTAGTAAGAAAGGATAGTTCTAAAATGGAATATTGAACGTCAGTGAAAATTTCTAAACTGTAGATTTACCTATCATCGTAAATGATTCTCAAAAGCCAAATGTGTGAAAAACAGTTCTGGAAAGAAATAGACAGCACAGCTCCATTTATTTGTTGGTCAAAACTAGGAAAGCTGAGGAGCAAATTCTTATGCAACAACATATGTACATATGCAACATCATTAAAAAAGAGGGAATGACGAATATAAAATTTAGGGTAACTTCTCCCCGGGTGGAGGAGAGTGTGGAGGAAAGTGGATGCATTTGGAAAGATGAACATCCAGAGTCTCGTATGTATAGAAAATATTCTGTGTCTTAAGCTGTGTAGTGGGTATATGGATATTCTTATTTTTAAATAAATATATTTTAAACAATATTTATAAATTTTATTATTTTAAATAAAATTCTAAATAATATTTTTTATTTTTACAATTGTACATATATGCATTTTACATATGCAATGTAATATAAAATAAAAATATCAAAATTATAAGTAATAAATGTCAGACAGATATTCAATATTTTAAATATAATGATTATTATATTAAAAAATAGGGTTAGAATTAGGTACAGTGACAAACTATCCAAGAGAGAAGAATATAATCAAATTATCATATATCCACATAAAAGTCGTATAAATTGTGTTTTAAGTGAACATTAAGTGGTAAATTAAGTAAATTAAGTGGTAAATAATTTAAGTGGTAATGACATACTTTGCATAAAAAGTACATATAGGGGGCCGACTTGGTGGCATTAAGTTCAAGCACTCCACATCGGCGGCCCGGGGTTCTCGGGTTTGGACCCTGGGTTCAAACTTACATACCGCTCATCAAACCATGCTGTGGTGGCATCCCACATACAAAATAGAGGAAGACGGGCACAGATGTTAGCTCAGGGACAATCTTCCTCAAGCAAAAAGAGGAAGATTAGCAACAGACATTAGCTCAAGACCAATCTTCCTCACCAAAAAAAAAAAAGTACATGTAGCTATATATGCAGTGTGATGTAATTCTGTGTGTATAATTTTATATTTATATAAAATATTTTTGGGAATTATACTAAATCTCAATTTATATTGTCCAAAATATTGTTGGGAATTATACCAATGTCATGACATGATGGTGATTTTTATTTTTTTCTATGGGTTTTCAAATTCTAAAATGAGCATAAGTTACTTTGTAAGTCAGAAATGGTCAATAAGTCATTTTAAATGAATCAAATTTAGATGAATGGTCTTGCTCTCTGTGTTAGCTGAGGCTGCTACAGCAGACACCATAGACCAGGCAGCTTAAACAGCAGACATGCATTTCTCACAGTGCTGGAGGCTGGAATCCAAGGTCAAGGCACCTGCAGATTTGGTGTCTGCTGAGAGCTGCTTCCTAGTTTGCAGACGGCCATCTTTTTGCTGTGTCCTCACATTCTCTTCTTATAAGGGCATTAATCCCATCATGAGGCTCCACCCTCATGACCTTATCTAACCCTAATCACCTCCCAAAGGCCCCACCTCCAAATGTCATCATGTTGGGGATTACCACTTCAGCATATGAACTTGAGGGGAACACAAACATTTGGTTCAGAGCACTCTCTCTTCCCTAATGCCTCCACAAAGTATTAATGAAATGTTAGAGAAACTTCTACTGTACAGGATAATCTAGCAGGGTCTTTAATGAAGACACCCCATTAAATGAAGACAGGAAAGAACCTTGGTCAGTAGTA
This sequence comes from Diceros bicornis minor, assembly GCF_020826845.1. Classification (NCBI taxonomy): domain Eukaryota; kingdom Metazoa; phylum Chordata; class Mammalia; order Perissodactyla; family Rhinocerotidae; genus Diceros; species Diceros bicornis. The sequence continues at coordinate 2,768,778 of NC_080778.1, read as the reverse complement.
GTTCAGCCTCCATACTTGGTTATGTCAACTCCCTGGGATGAAATAAAATAAAAATTCACCAAGTGGGAAAGTGGGAATACAGTTTTTGATCCCAGTGCAAAAAAGGGACAAAATGGAAAACTGTAGCACAGGCTAAGAGATCCACTGAACGTGTACTTGCCCACTCAGCTCTCATTTCTGAGAAGACGAAGGTAACGAGTGAGGCAGGTGTAGACACTCCTCAGGGAAGATCTGCCAAGTGAAACTGTAAAAATGAAGGTGGTCACACCGTGGAGGAACTTGTTACCGATGAGCTCCGTGAAGTGACTCCAGAGATGCTGAGTTCTCTGCATTGCTAATCAATCACTCCAGCTCTCACAGCACCAATCTCCAGATACCCACATTCTGTCTAACATTCATGTCACTCTTGAGAAAAAGACACAGAAAAATTATTAATGGAGATTTAAAGTGCAAAAATATTAAAAGATGTTATGATCAAAGTAAGTTATTTTCTAGGAATGGTCTCATGACTACGAGTCTTGCTTATTTTAATCCATCTGACCATCTCCATCTTTTAATTTGAATGGCCAATTCATTTGTATTATAATTATTAATTTAGCTTGGTGTAAGTCAACCTTCTTGGTATTGCTTTTCCATTAATCTCAGATCTTTTTTGTGTGTGTGAGGAAGATCATCCCTGAGCTAACATCCATGCCAATCCTCCTGTTTTTTTTTGCTGAGAAAGACCAGCCCTGAGCTAATTGCCAATCTTCCTCCTTTTTTTCCCTTTTTCTCCCCAAAGCCCCAGTAGATAGTTGTATGTCATAGTTACACATCCTTCTAGTTGCTGTATGTGGGACGCGGCCTCAGCATGGCCTGACAAGCAGTGCGTGGGTGCACGCCTGGGTCTGAACCTGGGCCGCCAGTATCGGAGCCCGCACTTAACCTCTAAGCCATGGGCCGTCCCCAACCTCAGATCTTTTTTATTTGATCTTCATTTCCTGCTTTCTTTTGGTTTAATCGAGTATTTATAAACATCCCATTTTATTTCCTCTATTGTATTTTTAACTAATTCTGCTTGAATTACTTCCTAGGCATTGCTCTAGAACTACAGTGAGTACCTTAATTTGTCGCAGCCAATCTTGAGTTAATATTTCAAAATTTAGGTACAACATAAGATGTTTACCAGGGTTTCCATATATTTCAATAGCACATATGAAATAAACCCCACAATACAGTGTTGCAGTTTTTTATCTTAAAGTCAATTTACTTTTTAAAAATTAAAAAAAAGTAAAAAATAATGTTTTCTACGTATGTCCACATTTACCAGTCCTGGAATTCTTTCTAAAGATCCAGGTTGCTGCCTATTACAATTGCTCTTCAGCCTGAAGAAATATTTTTACCATTTTTTACAGTGCAAGTCTGCTGGCAACAAATGATCTCAGCTTACATTATTTGAAAATGTTTCATGTCTCTTTATTCTTGAGGATTAATTTCTTTGGTAATAGATTCTGTTAATAGGCTTTTTCTTCCCTTTCATTTTTGAAGAATGATTTCTCTAGTAGTGGATTCTAAGGCAACTGACTTTCTGCCTTTTCTTTCAACACATTAAAGAAGTCTTTACATCGTCATTCGTACTATTGGTCCTTTATATGTAGGTGTTTTCTCCGCTGGCTGTTTTTAGGATTTCTTTTTTATCTTTTATCTTTCACAGTTGGTGATATGCACAGGAGTGGGGTTCTTTGTATATATCCCACTGGGTTTGCTGAGTGTCTTGCATGTATAGCTTGTTTTTCATCACATTTGTGAAAATTTTTCCCTTTTTCTTGGAATGACTTTCTGCTCCTTTCTCTCTCCCTCTCCTGATGGTCTGAGTTCTTGGATGTTAGACCTCTCAATATTGCCACAGGGGTCTTCTCAGCTTCAGTTTAGATAGTTTCCATCTAGATCTCTTTTCAAATTTGCTCATCTTTCTTCAGCATTCTTCATTCTGTGGTTGAGCCCGCCCAATGTATATTTTTAATTCAAATATTGTAATTTTGTGATTTAGAATTTCCATTTGGTTCCTTTTTCTAATATGCCTTTCTCTGCTCTCTTTCCTTATCTGTTCACTCACTCTTTCCTATAAAGCCTCAAATATATTTATAACGGTTGTTTTCAAAGTCTTGTTTGTTAGCTCCAGTTCTGGAACCAGCAAACCATTGCGTCAATTTCTCTCTCTTGCTTGTAAGCCTCTCATTACTTTGTATGCGTCATGATTTTTGATGGTATAGGAGACGCTGTATGGAAAGGCACTGGAATATGGAATAGTGTCATGTTTTAATAGGGCTTGTTTGTTTCCAGAGAATGTGAGCTTCTTCCTGTGTCTGCTGGATAAACTGAGGAAGTGATCATATTTCATCTAAAGTCATGCTGAACTAGGACCACTCCCTTGCTTTGACAGGAGTGAGCTCGCCTCCACTGGTCCACAGCGGAGGGTCCCGTCTGCCTTGATTGTGTACATGTTTGGTTCAGAAGGAGGTTGGATTTGACTGTATCAGGGCCTCCAATCCTTGGCTCCATGAGAAGAAGCAAAACTGTGCAGATTCTGTTTTTCAGCCTCTCTTCACTGCTTTTTTTCTTTTCTTTCCCAGAATGTTGGGGTTGGACCAGGGATACTTTTCAGAAGAAGCAAATTATTGTTTCATTTGGTTCTCTTCCAGACTCAAATCCACTCCAACATCTCCACCATTGCTAATAGCTTGGCTGAACTCACCTCGACCTTGAAGAGTCTGATGTTCTTTGAGGGGCTTCTTCCTCCTGCTGCCATGACTGCAAGACCTGGGCTCTGTCCCCAGGAGGCTTCCACTGCCCTCAGACCACCCATGAAGGGGCCCTTTATTCTAAATCAGTTCACCAATTTCTTCTAGTATCCACCACTCAAGAATATTCTCATAGATAAAGAGATCTTTTTGTACCTATTTTTCTTTGATGTTCTTTGTTACTTCCATTATCAAGTATTATAAGCATACATTATATTAAAATATCAATAAAGAATATGAGTAAGAATATATACTAACATTAAATATTTTATATAATAAATTTGACCTTTTATGAATATAGTCAATGCTTTTAACCATCTGTTTTATATTTAATATTCTGGATACTGATCAAGAAGGAATGCATTTGAGTCTCCTGGTCTGTACAATGTTACTAACCCTAGACACTGTGAGGGTGGTGGATGATAACATAGACTGTGTGGTTGCTATTAAAATAGACTCTAAATAATCATAGATGACTATGAGTGTGTCAGTATTTACCAAAACAGCTGTGGCTGGCTAACTCAATTTGTTGTCACCATGGTGATAAGGTCAGGGTTACGGTTCCATCACGTGTGGACAATTAGCTTTACTCTGTTCTGAGATCAGAGATGACATTCCCCTCCCTCCCACAATCTTGGCTGACTTCTCTACAAAGACTTATTGGGTGACAGAATGTAGATGAAGCAGAGCAAATCTATCTGTGAATCATGCCTTCCTATATCCGTGTCTTTACACAAACGGATATTTTTGTCTGTCGAGTTCTAACTCATCCTTCAAGAATCCAGTTCTACATTAAACAGCTTGCAGAACGTGATGGTTGGTGAAGAACCACATCAGTGACACAAAAGACAGCACTTTTGTCCAAAGCAATATTCCCATTGTATAGTTAAATTGCGTTTTTGTTCAAGAATGCTTGGGGCTTTGTTCACAGCAGACTTTCATCACGTATTGGTTGAATTGATGTTGTTTCTCTTGGTATGTATACCTATGATGAATTCATCATTTCTCTTTGAAAAAATATTTTAAATGATTGCTGAGCTGGTACTTAACTAGAATAAACATCAGAATATTAGTGCTAAAATGAGGAAAGTTATTATAACCTACAAGATAGTATAACTAATGTGCTACCAAACGTTTCTGAAAGTTCAGTACACAGATATTCAAACTGAATCTTGCTTTAAAGAATTATCATAGAAGTTTAGTATTTCTACTATGCTTAGAAAAAAGTGAATGTGAAGATACATTTTCTATCTCATCTTTGACACTTTTGAAGATGTTAAGTGATACACAGAAAGATTTTGATAGAAGATCCCAAACTCTGGTATATTTTCAAAAACTTCTTAGTGGAATGTTCTCTCTCTCTCTGTCTCTTCTGTAAACACACACACACACACACACACACACACACACACACCTCTAAATAAAATGGAAAAAGTCCTTTTCTAGTTAGTTTACTAGGATTATGAAAAGAAAAAAATTACACAGACATACTCAAAAATATTCCCAAACTTCAACCCTGAATAATGACTCTGTGCTTTAGATATGAAATATTTGCAAAAGTTCATTGAAAATTGATGACCCTTAGAATAGACTATTAAAAAAAAAAAGGCTCTGCACATAACTCCAGTTCCAAAGAGATGGATCAAACTCACCTCCCAGAAGTTTAATCCAAAAATGAGATTGGAATCTATAATGAGAATCAAAAATGAGACTCTTATCTACAATTGGATATTTTTCCACTGAACTCTGTTTTTCTTTCTGGGCCCCTCTGGCTTTCTCCTCTTAGATTTTTGTTTTGTGTTGTTTCTGATGTCATTTAACTTGATTTTGTTTTATTTTTGTAAAATGTCCGTATGATGTATGGTCATGTTCTAGTCCCACATCAAGGGTCTCATGTCTGAAGTGGCTTCGCCACTGTATTCACCTGTTTTACCATATCCCTTCCACCTGAATCTTGGGAGGAGATGCTATGTGATGTGTTAGCTCTATCTGTAATCCTCCTTAGACAATTTAGTGAATCTCATTATCTTGAGAAATTAAATAATAAAATATATTTTCCTATGTCCTGGAAAAGACAAGGGAGTGATTTACAAATATATTTAAAGGAAAATAACTGATTTTTTTAAGAATTATTCCAGGATTATTGCCTTTGGGTAAAACCATGAGGCTGTGAAAGTATTTTCTGGCGCTGTAGCAAATAAAGTGGCGGCTAAAATGCTCTGCATGAGGGAAAATAGAATTTTAAAGATTGGGGAGAAGTATGTTGGAGGAGGCTAAAAGGCAAAGAATCCCAGTATGTGGTTCAAAGACACATTCCAAGTAGAAGGGAGAGTTAGAAAAAATTTACTTCTGAGAACAAAGATGTCTGCTATTCTATACTAAATTATCCAGTTTTAATGATCTGCTTAGCTGGATGCAATACATGCCTCCATCTTTGAGTCTGTAATGAACAGGTGTTATAAGGGGATAGAGAGTGATAAGAATTTAGCAAGGCTTAGAAAGAGGTGAGAGGTATATTACAGATAGAGGAGAGAGAGGGAGTAAAGATACATTTGAGAATAAGTACCAAGCATCAAATGTTAAAGACCCGTGAGCAGATTGGATCGAGGAGTCTTAAGTGTGGCAATGAGATGTGATGGAGTTGAGGGTCAAGGGTTTGGGAAGGACCAGGTCGTGAAGGGCCTTTCATGCCATGTCATGAGCTGTTACTTTATCTTGAAGATTGTGGGAAATTGCCAAAAAGTATGAAGGAGAATATGTGGGTCAGACTTGTAGTTTTGACAGATTATGACACTGTGTCTACAGAAATACAATTTGAGAGAGATGAGATTCGGTTGGGGAGACACAGAAGGCTGTTGGGTAGTCCAGAACATTACAATGAATCCCACGTAGTAGTGGGGTAAAGATATAGAGATGAATTCAAGAAGTACATGGAATACAAAATTACCAAAACTTGGTCCTTTATTGGCTATGGAGAGCAGGCAAGTAGTCAATGATAACTCATAAATGTGAAGTCTGGGTCATACTATGGATGGGAATATGATCAACTGAGATGCATAATTCACTAGGTATGCAACCACTGGAGGATAATGATGAATTTAACTTGGGATATATTGAGAGCAAGTTGCCTCTGGAGCATCCAAATTGTGAGCTGTTGTTATTAACTATGTGCTAGGTGCTTTTCCCAGTAATTTATGTATAGTAACTCATTTAATCTTCACAAGAACTCTCAGAGATGAATAATATTATTAACCAATTTTATGTTAGAGGATACTGGAGCCTAGTGGTGCATTCTGACATTCTGGGAGAGGATTATAATAGAGATATAGACTTGGGAGAACGAGATATAGGTCATAACTGAGACCATTGGAGTGGATAATATTAAGCAGGGTGGGGAGTGTGAAGTGAGAAAGACAATGTGTTGAGTTTGGCATCCTGGGATGTAACAACACTAAATGTAAACTTCCTGTAGACCTCTAGTGGTAACATGTAGGCATGGGCAGTGAGAGGGCTAGGATTAGGATAAACACAAAAATAGCTGCTATTAGAGGCTCCACCACTATCAAAAATGTGTGACATGAACCAGAAAACAGAAATTTTTAAAAAGGACAAAGTTAGGAGCACAATGACATCACTTTGAGACTTGCCAATGATTTGTATTTATTGAGAAAACAATTCCATTCATCTTACTTTCATTCAAAACATACCAAGTAAATTATATCAGATATTGTATATCACACACATTTCTTGATTCAATTCAATAGATATAGTACTAATTTCCATTTTCCTAAAATTAGAAGGGGGTGTGTAATTTCATTTTGTTATGCTTAGACGTCTCTGACAGAGGTGGGGCATCTTCCCATTCTTTCCACCGCTCTTCTTTTTACTCCACCCTCTGACTTCCACCGTTTGGTTCTCGCAGCAAATGTTACAGAGTGTCTGTTTCATGCCTGATTTTTGTCCTACAAACAAAACAGATAATGAGTGTTGCCCATGTGGATCTTGTACTTAGCAATTGTCTTTGCCTAACCATGGGCAGCGAGGCTGCTGAGAGAGGTCGAGGGCTGAGATGGGTTTGACCATGGTCCATGGTGGTCTTGCTCATGCTCAGGTCCTCTTCCTGTAAACAGAGCACCTATTAGGAGATTTTCAGGCATGTCTCTTACTCCAGGGATTCAGTTCACCTCAAGAAGAATTTAAACATTTTCCTACACATTCAAAATGGTCAAAATTCCTGTAAATGCTTAACTAGACTGAGTCCTGAAGAGATCCTTGAGTGTTCTACAACACATGACAAAATTAAGGAGGCTTTGGCTTTCTTACAGTGGCAGAAAACACTACAGTACTCCTCTTCCTGGTTCTTGAATCTTCAGTTAGACCTGAGATTACTCTGGATTTTTGCATCTGAGTTCACGAGCACATTTAGTACACACACACACACACACACACACACACACATACACATATATATATATATTCTCCACATCTTTAAGAAATCCTCGCTTTGTTAGTGAAGTGAGAAATTCATGTTTTGTTATTAATGGCCAAATCCATTTTTTTAAAAACTTGATCTTTGAAGGACTTTTTGGAGTACAAATGGTCACAGATCACATTGAAATTTTTCTCTAAATTTGCAATAAACTAATTAAAAGACAATGCTTTCCTCAACTATGAGGCAAATAAGAATTTATAAGTCAAGAAGTTTGAGCATTAAGTAATATAAAGCATAGAAAGAAGCCAGCACAGTAACCAGACTAGAGGAAGCACATACAGTGTATTATTATTACATTACTATTAATATTGGTAGTATTGATAAACTCAAAATTGCCTTTCATTTTTATACTATATGCTTCCATATTTTACATTATGTAGAATCCATTTGTCCAAAACCATTTCTGACCTGAGTTGTTTTCTGTGGGAATAAGAAGCAGTTTCATCCCCTTAAGCATATATTGTATCTTCCATTAGATATGAATACCTCATAAGACTAAGTGAAGTCAATTGATCATTTGAATTATATTTCAACCTTTTGAGGAAATTCATGCTCAAATATCTCATCACTTTTACTCACAATTTAGTATAAACTTATCTATTTCAATAAAATGATTTCCATAAAACTGAAAAAAAGCTTAGAAAACAACAAGAAAGGAATTTGACCTGATTTGGCAATGGACTAATACTTTTTTATTATGACAGGCCACCGGACAGATCTCCAAGATACTGACTGGGAGATTTCAGAATTTTGAAAAGTGATACTTTTCCTTTAAAACAAAAAAGATAAAATGCCATTTCAAATATGTAAAGAACCTGGAAGTTGTCACTCCCATCCTTACAAGAAAAACACTGAACAAGCTGAAAATCAATGACTTTTCTTGTACTAACAGAGAATTAAAGTCACAGAGCACACTGCCATCTGAGTCTGGGAAGACAAGTGAACACAGAGACTCACAGCTGAGATAAACTTATCTGTAGCAGAAGAAGCAGGGCCATCAACAGTAGCAACATTTAACTGAAATTTTGATGAACTGTTTGAGGCTGAATACGGACCAGCATGAAAGAGAGCATCCAGTTGACTGCAGGCTTAGGGAGTCCCCAGAGCTTTCCTGGGCTTTACTTCCAGGAAGCAAACCAGCTTCTCATGGTGAAGATTTAGAAAAGAGCTCCTCAAGAAAGAACACCCTCGGCTCTGTCAGGGGGATGGGAAAAGTAACAATAGTGAGAAGCATTCAGATCCTCTACATAACAAAGCCTACTCTCTGGGGTAAGGACTTTGCCAGAGTCTTTTCAGAGCTGGAGAAGGACAATTGCCCAACTCCAGCCCATTCTAGCTTTCCTGTCTCACCTAAGGAAGAGGGGAGACAAATAAATACTTGAGAACATCACAGACCAGGAATAGAAGTCTTCTAAAACTTGTAAGATAATACCACACTTCCCCTCTCCCATAGCTTACTACCACACTCTCAGGGCTCCAGCATAATAACAGTGAATTATAGTTGAAAGAGCTGCAAATCTCAGACTCCCAATGAGGAGGAGTAGTTAGGGAAGCTTACAGTATACAATGGAGACAAAAACATAAAAACTAGAAGAAATGGAAAGATCTACACCTACAGCTGTAGAAAACATTAAACACAGCCCAACTCCTAGCCAGATTAACATAAAATCTCACATTAAAGTCCTATTTACCTTAGTTTCTATTATCAGTCATGTTGAAGTCATGTGCAACATTGAAGAACAAAAACAAACAATTATAAGGCATGTGAAAAGGCAAGAAAAAATAATCTAAAGAGAAAAATTAAGCATTGTAACCACATTCAAATGTAACACAGATTTTAGAATTATCTGACAGCAAATTTAAAATAAGTATGACTAATATGCTAAGGGCTCTAATGAAAATGTGACAATAAGCAGGAAGTGACAGATATTGTAAGCAGCGAAGTGGAGACTCTAAGAAAGATTCAAAGAGAAATTCTTTTTTTTTTTTTAAAGATTTTATTTATTTATTTATTTTTCCCCCAAAGCCCCAGTAGATAGTTGTATGTCATAGTTGCACATCCTTCTAGTTGCTGTATGTGGGACATGGCCTCAGCATGGCCAGAGAAGCGGTGCATCGGTGCACGCCCGGGTTCCGAACCTGGGCCGCCAGCAGCGGAGCATGCGCAGTTAACTGCTAAGCCATGGGGCCGGCCCAAAGAGAAATTCTATAAATCAAAAACAGTATAACAGAAATGCATAATGCCTTTGATGGACTCATCAGTATACTGGACAAAGCTGAGAAAAGAATCAGTGAACTTGAGGATATGTCAACAGAAACTTCCAAAAGAAGACATAACAATCCATTACATGCATGAACCTAATAAACGAGAATCAAAATATGTGAGGCAAAAACTGATCAAACTGCAAGGAGAAATGGACAAATCCATTGTTGTCTTAGAGATTTAAATGTTCCACTTTCAGTCATTCATAGATCAAGCAGGCAGACTATTAGCAGAGATGTAGTTGACTTAACCAGCACCATCATTCAACTTGATCTAATTGACATTTATTAAATACTTCATCCAACAACAGCAGAATATGCATTCTTCTCAAGCTCATGTGGGAAAGTTACCAAAAGAGACCACATTCTGAGACATAAAACAGTTTAACAAATTTGAAAGAATAGAAATCATACAAAGTATATGCTCAGACTTCATGAAACTAAACTAGAAATCAGTAACAGAAAAATAGCTGGGAAATCCCAAAATATTTAGAGATTAAACAACATACTACTAAAAACACATATGTTAAACAAAAAGTCTCAAGACAAATTAAGGCAAATTTTGAACAATGAAGATGAAAATACACCTTATAAAATTTTGGGGGATTCAGCAAATGCAGTGCTCTAAGGAAAATTTATAGTATTGACTGTATGTTTTAGAAAAAAAGAAAGGCCTAACATCAATAATATAAATAAATAAATAAATAATCTAAAAAAATCAATAATCCAAATCTTTCACCTTAGAAAACTAGAGAAAGATGAGCAATTGAAACATAAAGCAAAAAGAGGAAACAAAATTTTAAAAATCAAAGCAGAAATCAGCAAAATGGTAAACATAAAAACAATAGAAAAAAACAATGAAATCAAAAGCTGATTCTTTGAAATGATTGGTAAAATTGATACAATGCTAGCCAGGCTAACCAAGATAAAAAGAGTAGTGATACAAATTACCAGCATCAGATATCAAAGAGTAGTCATCACAACTGATCTCACGGACATTAAAAGGATGGTACATGAATACTATGAGCAATTCTACACATGCTGAATCTATAACTTTGATGAAATGCACCAATACCTTGAAAGACACAAACTATCAAAACTCACCCAAGGAAAAATGATCTGAACATGCCTACATCCATTTAAAAAATGGAATCAATAATTAATAACTTTCCAGCAAAAAAAGTATCAAATCCAGATGGTTTTACAGGTGAATTCTACCACTCCTTTAAGAAAGAAACATTACAAAATCTCTATACTCTCTTCCAGAAAAATAAGAGCAAAAGGATCACTTTTTAACTTAATCTATGTGGTTAGCATTACACTAATACCAAAACCAGATTAAGACATTACAAGAAAAGGAAACTATAGACCAATACCTCTCAGCCGCTATTGATAGGGATACCTTAAACAGATACAGGAGACAACTGAAAGAGCCTCCAATGGTTAAAGCTAAAGCAATTTGAGCAAAAAAATAAAGTACTAATGGATTATAATCAAAAACATAACATACATACATTCATGATTGCATACTGATGTAAATAAATGATTGAATAAGCAAATAAATGTGAGACAACAGCTAAATCTCCCTGCAGAAGAATTCCAAATGAGATGGAAATAATTCCTCTCTCCTTAAGGAGGGACTACACATGGTGATTTCCTTCCAACCAGTACATTATGGTAAGTCATAAAAATTAGTAGCGTTACAGCAGAGAAATCTGACAAACAGGACCTCAGCCAGGTGATCAAGGTCAACATCAATACTAAAAAGTCATGCTGAGAGTATGTAATTCTGATATAATGCAGTGGAAATAGCGTTTTACCTCTGAGATCTTCCTCTCAAAAAACAGTAATCTGTGTCCAACCATGAGAAAAACACCAAGACAGATTCCAATAGAAGGTCATTCTACAAAACATCTGCTCAGTATGTCTCAAAACTGTCCAAGTCGTCAAAACCAAGGAGTGCCTGGGAAATTCCCAGCCGAGAGGGGATCTGACAACTAGACATCATGTGATGTCCTGAATGGGATCTGGAAACGGAAAAAGATATTAGAGGAAAACTAAGGAAATTTGAATAAAAGATGGACTTCAGGGGCTAGCCCAGTGTTTTAGTGGTTAAGTTTGTACACTCCGCCTCGGTGGCCCGGGGTTTGCAGGTTCTGATTCTGGGTGTGGATGTACGCGCTGCTTATCAAGCCATGCTGTAGCAGCGTCCTACATACAAAATAGAGGAAGATGGGCACGGATGTTAGCCCAAGGACCATCTTCCTCAGCAAGAAGAGGGAGATTGACAACAGATGTTCGCTAAGGGCCAATCTTCCTCAAGAACAACAACAAAAAGGTGAACTTTAGTCCATGAAAATGTATCACTATTGGTTCATTAATTGTTACAAATGTAATATACTAATATAAGAGGTAGAAGAAACAGAAATAACTAATACACAATGACCATTTGCAGCCTCTGTGCTGCATACATTTCATGTTATAAATTTTACAAAAAATAAGATTATTAATATCTTTATTCTTTATATCAGAGAAAATTAGGCTCAGAAAGAGTCATCGATGTGCTTAAAGTGAGTAAGATTTGCGGTTAGGACTTAGTTCTAGTTAACACCAGGGTCTACACCTTTAATTTCTCCTATTATCTAAACCCCAAATTTCCTTTGAAAAAATTCAAGTTTCACCTGGCCAGAGCATAATGATTGCTAATATTTACCGCAAGGCTTTACTGTGTGCAAGCACTGCTCTAAGTATGTGCTCATTTAATCCTTAAAAGTCACTAGGAAGTGGTATGATGATTTGTTCCACACTTCAAGCCATTAAACACAGGGAGATTAACTTAATGGTTGTAAGTAACACAGAGATCATAAAGTGCTGGGATTCAAACCCAGTCTGTCTGGCTCCAAAGTCAGGTTCTTAATCAACCTTCCAGAAGTGTAATGTTTCTAGGATGAGAAATGGCACATTTAGGAAGTTCTGGGGAGAGTATGCACTCCCTTCACCATCTTCCATTTATTTTGTCATCAGAGCCCTCGTATACTGTGGCTGCATTTATGCATGTATTGTGCATGGGTACACGTGTGCATTTCAGAGATGGGCTGCTGTTGTGTGAATTCCTAGTAACCAACACACTCATTAAGGACATATGAGAACTTATTTGGTGATGATTATACTAAGACAACTTTATTTCAAAATTTTATTGTACTGCAAGAGCCAGCTGTATTCCTCAGCTCTCTATTCTATTCCATTGATTTGTCTGTTCTTCTGCTAGTATCATAAATTTAACTTTTAATTATTGTGCTTTTGTAATCTTTTAAATTACACCATTCTTCAGTTCGTGGAGATAAGTTGTGTTATGTAAACACAGCACTAAACTTGAGTTAGAAGGCCTGGTGTTGGCGGTTACATGGCTCTGGTTAAGTTACATAAACTATGAGTTTTAATGTTCTTATCTTTAAAATACAGAAAATAATTTCATGGGATGATTTGAAAATTAAATAAATTGGTGAATGTGAATGTGGCAAATTGAATAAAATGGTATATTTTACATTAGTATGACAATTTATTACTATAAATGGATTTTACATAACCGTAATTTACATCAATTGTCAATATTATTTCTATTATTAAGTTCTCTGACGTGTCTGAGTCAATAGAGAAAGACCACAATCCAGGGTCTTGGTGTTTGGACGATGAGTCTGGCTCTCTGGAGCCCTGGGGGTACCAGCATAAATAAATGTTCCCAGAGGCTGCAGGAAACTTGTCAGTTAAACCATTTAATTTGAGGGTGGCCCTGAGATGGGATGCCAAGCTTATTCATGGATTCTGAGGTTCAGTGTTATAAATAGACTCATGGAGGTGATGGTTGTTCTCAGTCAATCCTAACAGAAGTACTCAGTCATAATTTCATTACTGGATTCACTGTAATATGGGCAGCTCGGCCAATTCAAAGGAGATGGTGAGACAAATCACACCACCTGGATCGTGAAAGTGGCCTCTTGACTCAGGGTTGGTGACATCCAGTGGGACGGCCCTATTTCCAAATTCAAGAGTCTGTCAGAGAAAGTGTTTCCTTTTGGACAAATGCAATTCCTAGGTCACAAGCTGTGAATCCAGATCTAGAGCTCAAAGAAAAATTTGGCTTCAGAATTGGCATGGCTGAATGCAAGGGGTAATCTTAGTAAGTCAACAGTCCCAGGAACAGTCTCAGAGCCTCGTAATAGAGTCTGAACACACTCACCGGAATGCTGTAATCATTCCCTGGCTTCTGAGAGAGAGGGAGAGACTTGGGATACAGAACTAAAAATTATACTTATTTGCTAATTTTTGGAAATGGGTTGTAGGGGAGAAAAAGCCATTATCACTAAGTTTTGAGCCAAATCAAGCCTTCCTCTAGCAGCATGTCAGTAGCAATAGTCCCTTCTCTTCATCAGCATGTTTTTCATCTTACCCTTTCATTAACACAGTTGTGTACAAGCGGATCTTTCCATGAGCTGAGCTCATGCTCAACACACCCTGAACGCGCTGCCTTCCTCCTCCTGTGGTCACACGTTCACTCTCCTTCTTTCTCTGCTCTCTCCTCCTCAAATTCCATGCAATGGTGTTAAAATGTTTGTGAAAATAGTGATGATCCTTCCCTTCCTGCATCCGTGTGTTAGGGTATCTACTGAATGCCCTAGCTATCTTCTCTTCTCAAATCCATCCTTAGTCCTTCAGAGACACTTCTTGTTTTGAATTACTGGGTTCTGTAGCAGTGCTCTGCCTCTCACTCTCCCTTTTCCTACACAGGCAGCCAATGCATGTGCCTTTCCCAACATAAGCTTGTGTGCTGTCTATAGTTTCAAGATTAATTTCCCATCCTAGGTACCTCTCCAGATACAATTGACATAAAAAGCAACAAAAATATAGACCAACGAACCAAAATAATGTTTTTGATGGGCAGAGATTGGGGTTCAAATTTGGACTCAGCACACTCTGTGAGGTTTGAGTACAGACAGCTACTTATTTGGGTAAATGAAAATCATCCTGTATTCACAGGCCCATGTAATTGCCTCCAGAGTCAAAGGTTTGATAATCTGAAATACAAATACCTGGTGTTCCGGTTGCCATGATGATTTAGTCTCCAATCCCTAGGTCCCTATACAGAATAGTATTGGGAGCAACACTCTTGGAAGAATCCCTTCTAGAATTTCTAAATGTTGCATAAAATTGCCCAACACTTCTATCCTCTTTCTATAAATCCTTCTGAATATAAGTGGCATCTACTTTTACCACTGTTCCATCTATGTCTCCCCTCCATTCTTCACTACATTCATTGCTGAAGTTTCAACCCTGGTTTTCTTTCTCCAGCATGTTCTCCCAAAAAGAACTCATCTGTCCTCATGTCTCAACCAGTCCTGTACACTCCTCCCCCGACTGTATAGTTGATGTGTCATAGGACCATAAACCTTTAGAGCTAGAATAAATCTGATCTGACAGTCACCGTGGCTAAATCATCATCATCACCATCTATAAAAATAATTTTAAAAACAAACAGATGATCTGCTTATAGCCATTGAGCTCACTAGGTTGCTTTTTTCTCACATAAATTTAGAAATTCTAAAACCAAGCCCACCATTTTCCATGATATTCTCAAAATCTATTATATCTTCCCAAAGTCTTCAGCCAATGGAAAGATCGTTCTCAAAATCACAAAAGCTCTATAATTCAGCTTTATTTTACCCCACTCCTTCATTATCCACACCTGGATGGTAGAAATATATCAGTTCTTCCCTCAAAATGTCTCTCACCCACTTCCTTTCTCTCCATTCAGACTGTTGTTCTCCACATTGATAATCTTGCCTTGTTCACACCATCAGTTCTGACTTTGACCTCCCAGATTTGAGTCTTTCTCCCTAAAAACCATCCCATGTCCATCATAAACTCTCTTGTCCTAAACCTTTGGTGGCTTGCTAGCCCAGACTACATCAGTTTAGGCTCACCTCCTTGGTGCTACTCAGCTTTCCTGCTTTTTGTCCAGAAGTATCCACACCCACATTTAACTTTCCCAACCCAATTCTACACAGGAAGTCCTCACTGTCTCTCAGAAAGACATTTTTTACTTTCTTTCTGTTTTTCCCTTTACTGGAAATTTCCCTGGATTCCTCACTATCTGTCCTAATCCTGTGGACCTTTGAAGCCCACTCAAAGTCTCCTTTGTATTATTTATTATTGTTTCACACATCAACCTTTTCTCTGTAACTAGATGAAACACTCTTTGAGATCAGGGACCCCTGCATCTTGGAGCTCTGAATAACACACAAGGTCTACCACCAGCCATCATCTCAGCAGGCTCTTATTTATTAACTTAATTAATATTTGATAACTTCCTATTCCATACCATGTGCTGTCCTAGGTATTGGAGATGCATCAGTGAACAAGGTGGACACATTACCTGGAACTTAAGTATGGCACAGGAAAAGTCGCTAATAAAAGATCACAAAACTAAGTAATTGACTACAAACTTTGAAAATGCTCCTATAGATGAAAAAACAGAAAAAAGTGTGACAAAGACACTTAAAATCCCTGCAACTTATTTCAAATCATGTTTTTCCCAGAAACAGATCTCATTCTTCCATTAATAACATTGGTGAGAGATTTATTTCCAGAGGTAATTTCAGCTGGTTTCATTTTTTTTCGTATCTATGCACAAAAGATCTTTTCTATCCAACTGTAGAGTTCATCCAAGATTGAACTGAGGATAAACACATACTTGACTTGCTTTCAAAGTCTATCTGTATATATAAGGTGCAACTGAGGCCTTCTGAAAGAACAGAATAAAAGCAAGTTAATCCTCAGCTACAGCAACAAAGGGACTAACCCTGCTATTAACACCATCCCACTGAAATGATTCTTCCAGGACAACTTGTAGTTGGTAAGCTCAATAAGAAATTATAATTTTATATTCCTCTGCCACGATCCTACTTGGAAAAAACACGATGTCATCTCCCTTAAGAACTTGTCTTGTATCCACCCTTCAGACAATATGAACTCGCAATTCTATGGGATTCCCTGATTATGTAATCACCACAGAATTACATAGGGTGAAGTTTTGGTTCAAAAACGTTTTGAACAGCAGTTTTGACTCTATGTTTTATGTGCTTTTAAAAGAACCCACCAATTTCATTTCCCCATCAATTCTCATTTCTTTTTAGTTTTCTATGAAAATTCATTTTGTACTGTGTGCCCGTGTCACTGACTAGGTTCCTCAGAAACTCAAAGGTGGGTTTGGAAACAATTAACTGTTTTTCCAAGTTGTTTCTTTTCCTTTTGTACGTTAAGGAGATGTAACCACCAGCCATCCTGAAACTGACCAAGCCTCACCACAGGCGCTATGCCCATGACCTTTGCCTTATTTTTAATGCAAAGATCTCTCCAGGAGGAGCTTAGGTCTCATTATGTGGACGCATGTTCTCCAACTGAGCCTCTGCAAGTGAATACCCACCTCTCCCTTTTGAATATTCATTCCCCAACGAAATAAAATTTGCTGCTTCCCTTTGTTCAGGAATGCCATGACTTCAGAAATGATTCCTCGTGGCCTCCTATTTGCTGCAAATACACTTTACTTTGTGAGACAACTTCTACTGGTGTCGAGTCTTATTTAACTCACCAGGAGGCGAGCTCACTTGGTTCAATAACACCTGTTCCTCAATTTATCTCATTTTTAATTCATCACCAGCAATGGTCTTCTCCATCAACTGGCAAAGTTATCACTTTGATGTAGTTTTTATAAAGATATATTATGCGTACATGTTCTAAACATTTCAAAAGTGTGAAGTCATCAAGTCTTTCCAGGCTGCATTCATTTCTACAGCACATGCACAGCCACCACTGCTCTAAAACTGGGCTGAAGTCCAGGAACCTTGTTGTCACGCGTGAACAGGTTTGTTCTAACCCCTGTGTCTAATTCCAAGGACAAATGTTTGTTGTTCTGTTAATTGAGCTATACATACATGCAGCAAAGTACACATAAATCTCAAATTCACAGCTTGATAAATAAACACATGTCCTTGTCCAACAACCACCAGGCTTAGAGTACAAACCTCCCAAAACCCCGCTAGTCTTCAGATGGCACCATGTCTCAGAATCAATTCCTGAGATCAGACCCTGCACAGAGTGTGGGGCAGTCAACAGACAAGTGCTCAGAGCCTCAGGCTCAACTGCCAACAGGCTGTGTGGCCTCCAGCATATTATTAATCACTCTGAACTTTCATTCTCCTGGCTGTACAACAAAGGTGATGTGACCAGTGTCAATGTCACTGTGTGAATTACATGAGACTGTGCACGAAAATCACTTTCTCTGCACCTGACATATCATTGCTAGTTCCCTTCTCCCGCCACAATGAGGAAACTAGGTTGGGGGTAGTAGAAACAGACCTGTAGCAAGGTGGCCACAGGCTTGCTCTAGGTATTCAATAATTTTGCTACATTCTTCTGTGTTTGCAGTCACAGAAATCAAATGAATTGGCAGGGGCCACCTCCCACAGCAGAATTTCTCATGGTGCCGGCCTGCTAAGACTGCCCACTTGTGGATGCCTCGGGATGTTCATAAAAATGTAAATCTTTCCGCTTTAAACCTAGTAAAACAAATTATAGATGTATGCATGTATATATCTGTGTGCGTACATTTGTATGTATTTGCATGTATGTGTATGTGTGTGCGTGAGTGTAAATTAATGTGTGTACACGTGTACATGTATGTTAATTTGTGCATGTTTAGAACAATTCTTGAAAACATGCATTTTTAAAATGTTGTTTTGTATTCTTTTGGCACATTCACATTTGATAACCACTATTAAATATTGGTTATTTCATTTGAGATTCCATGAATTACATTTGGTGAGTAATTTGGTGTTTTCTACTAAGTGGAAGTGATGGTAACTTTCCTAGCAACAGATACCTGAGATCTTCAAACTCACCATCTAGTTTGCAGTTTCCCCATGTTCTCTCCTACGCTGGCAGAATAATATCAAACAATATGAACTTAGTAACTCTCTTGGTGAGAAAGACTGATCCCAAGATACACTTTTAAAGATAAGACTTGTTCATAGAAACTGAGCAGCCAGGACACCTGTAGATGCTGGCAGGTGACCTCAACTCAAGGGAAAAGCATCCTTGACCACTTTCCAAGTGCTGGTCATGGGGCATAAGGTAAACTTCTTGCCCTCAAATTTTTCAGTTTAGTCTTAATATTTACCTGATTAAGATTCCTCATTTGGCTCCCCTAGCATCTTCTGGTGGTTTTTGGAAAACAGCCCTGCTCTCAGTCTCTCTATGGCCCACCAGATGATGCAGCTTTTAGAGAAGGTTCCTACCAAGTTATTCTGTCTGTCTGTCTTATCAGACCCGAGCATGGGAGCCCAATCTCAGTATTCTTTCAAAGGAGGAGGCCTTCTCGATTACCTTCAGCTGCCTGACCTAAATTCCTGTACTTGCAGAGGGGAAAAGGCTAAGACTTCCTCAGAGCAAAAAGCATTTTAATTATTAATCCTTGCAGTTTTTGTTCAATGCAGATTGAGTTTTTTAAGTATCCCATTTGGCCGTTTTTCTATTATTTTCTTCTAAGTTCATAATGAAAGACAGCTTTCTGTTAAATCACAAAATCTAGTTTACAATTTACTTTTCAAAGACAGTGTGGTTATTAGGAAAACATAACTTTCAACATGAGGCACCCAGATCTACAATCTTACTCCCATTGATTTATGTAGAAAACAGCTAAGATTGTCTCTTGACCTCTCCTGTTCCAGTTTGAATGGAGAACCCTCCACTGGCCATGTCTGCATCTGCTGTCACAGTTTAGATTTCTGCTGTCCCAATTAGATGAAATCTCTTCAAAGACAGACATTGTGTCTTATTTTTGCCCAATTCAACAAACATAATTTGAGAGCCTGCTAGACACCAGACACTTTTCTTGGCACTGGGATAGCGGAGCAAACAGAGAAGAGAAACCCCCACCTCGTGGCACTTGCCTTCTCGTGGAGCAGATGGACATTCAGTGTAATAAATAGTCAGTTGTATCGTGTATCTGACAGTGAAGAGTGCTATGGAGACGAAGCAGAGAAGGGTGGCTGAGATTGCCCCCAGCATCCAATGAAGTGCACGATTCAAACACTATTAAACACAACTATATTTAACTAAAAGGAAATAGAATCTTTTGAAATTATTTTGAGAACGGAAGATAATGTTCAAACAATTCACTACTCTTGTATAAAAATGCCTGCAAGGAAAATAACGAAGGAGGTATTGACAGTGTGTGTAGGACAATACAATTTAGTCAGAATGTCCAGGATGTAGAAGGCATTCCATTAGCCTCACTGCATAAGGAATCAACTCCATGTGTAATATTATTCACTATAAACCAGTTCCTGGACTCCTGTTGGCACCTACTGTGTGCTTAATAAATACTTTTAATCCATAAGTGAAGGAGAGCAGAGGATAGAAGAAGGAGGAGGAGATCTCATTTCTAACATATGAGAGCGAGGAGTGAAATCCAGTGCTCTCAACACTCTAAGGGGAGAATCAAGGGTTAGCGTTGAGGACAAGAGCACTCCAGATTGACCTCTTTATTGGAGAAAATTCTGAGTAATCTATGCAGACTTACGTTCTCTCTTGGCTCATTTACAGCTGTGAATAGACTGTCATCATCATTTGGGCAAGGATTTTTTTATCCTAATTTCTTAAAATACTTTAATAATTTGAGAAACTCATGTTGTTCAACTGTTTTCATATTTTGGTGTGTCTAGAAAGCCTATTTGAAGACAGGAATGGCTATCTGAATCATACACGCACAATGCTATTAATTGCAGCTTAGTATTTTTTACTACTTCTACAGTAAACAAAAATTATTTTGCTTGAAACTGTAACCCTTCTTCCCTTGGTAAATCTCCTGTCTGACCATCTGGTTCTTGAAAAAGAAGAGTGCTGCCCTCATAGTCTCCACACTCTCTGGCTCCAGGTGGGCCCTGACCCTGGGTGAATCAGCATACTCCATCCCCCAGAACAATGGTTGGTCCAGGAAGACACACCTGACTCTCCAGGCCAGTCGGCACCCTCCAGGAGTTTCCTGTCCAACTCTCTGGGGAACAAATCTCCTTCACATTCTCCCAACTCTTTAAGGATGTGACTCCTGAGCTCCCAGCAGCTGTGTGCTCAGCTGTGTGAAGAAAGCCATCAGATGTACAAGAGCATGAAGCTGAGACAGAAAGAAAAACAAAAAGCAAAGACAAAATACAAAGAGATCGAAAGAAAGAGAGATAGAGAGAGAGGAAGAGGGGTGGGTACTGGGAGAGAGATTGCTGACAGTGATGCTAGGAGATGTCTTACCTCCTTTACATTTTTCACTAATTTTGTCTTCTACTTTTGTACTCTTCCAATAAATCCTATTTTTTATTACTTTAGTTCAAATTGGATTTCTGTTACAACCTGAAAAATATGGAGTGCCACAGAAATTAGACTCAAGCGTGGTGTCACAGGGAAATACTCCAAAATATAGCTGTGCTGAAGTGAGAGAAGTGGGTCTGGGGAGCAAAGACCCTTGAGTCCTGGCCACTCACAATGAGGAGTCCTCATTCTGGTCGCTCTTCTAAACTGGGCATGTAACACCTCCAATTGTCTCAATGAATTGGAAGGAGGGCAATGTTATCCCCATTTTACTAATGAAACCTAAGCTTACATAAGTTTATGTAATAAGTTTATGCAATAGAGTGGAGTTTTGTTTAATTCAAAAAAGGTAATACATGTTTTTGTCATGGATGAAAGATTTAGACTAATATTGAAGGCTATTAGTCTAGAGAGGAATAACAGAAAGACTTGGAGACCAGGTGCAGGAGACAATCCTTCTGGAGCCAACCCCAAGACCAATTACCAAAGGGCTGGAACTCTGTCAGCTGCAAAGCCTCCATTTGATGGTAACCAAAGCTGGTAGTGTTAGTTGTCTGGAACATCATGAAACACTTTCCTGTGTGAGAACTCACATCTGGTTCTAGTGTCCCATCATTTTTGGGTTTGGCTCTCCTTTTTTCAACAACGGTATCTGCTGATAGAGATGGGAGAAACCAGCAGCATTTCATTTTCAACAAAATACATCTTAACCTATTTTTGAAAGGTTCTGGCAAACACATTTTGCACAAAATTGTTTTTCTCCTCAATCACTGGATTTGCAAAGAAATGTTAAACCATGTGTATTTGATTAAGTTACCATTAACTCTTTGAAAAAGCTCTTTAGAAGAAATGTTTAATGAACAGAAATCCTTGGAAATCTTTGTTTTTGGACCAAATCTTACCATTTTGTTGAAATGAAATGAAACTTGAAATCAATGCATTGAATTTGAGTCTACAATTGGCACTCTATATTTGACTAAATGTAAAAAAGACTGAAAACACAATAAGCAACATAAATTATACATATTGAATGTGTTATGTTTTAGAATATTCTCATTAGTTTCAAAACAGCATCCTACCATTACTAAATGGCATTTACTTTACTTTAAGTGAGTAACTATGACTATATGTCTCACAAAAAGTAAATTAAATTTAACAATAGGTTTACACAATTGTAATCTCATAACATGTTATAGTCTCTCAAGTGTAAAATATGAATAGAAAAACCAGAACTGGTGATTTTAAGGAGTCAATAAGGCTTTCAAAGAGGTTTAACTTCATCTTGAGTATCAGGAGTAGAGCAGCAATTAAGTGATGCTCTGAGAACATATTGGGTACCTTCTACTGGCTCCACACAGCCCCTCAGTATCGCTTATATCTGGATATCTCTTCTGAGGCCTCATCTCTCATTTCTGTCACCCAATTGCACACCTTACACTTAATCTCCTCGCCATAACCTCAAAACTAATTTGTCTAATTAATGCAAAGTTTCCCCTGTTCTCAAACTGGTTTTTCTCTTTCTTCTTCTCTTTATTTTCCTGCTGATAACCGAATTGTAAATTTCTCTACCACTTATTTTTTTTAACAGCTTTTTTGAGATATTAACTGCAAAGCACAAATTCACCCAATTTAAGTGTACCATTCAGCATACATTTCCTTTTTGTCTTTACACAAAGGTCATCTTCTCAGTGATTTCTCTCTAACCAGTTATTTAACTTTTCAATACCTTTTCATCAATAACTCCCAGATATTGTCTTTGCTTTACATTTGCCACTTACCGTTTGCTTTTTTATTTTTAACACATCTTAACAAGGTCAGGGTTTTTCATCTGTCTCATTTGTTGCTACATCCCCAGTAAGTACAACAATGGCTGGCACAGAGTAAGCACTCAATAAATATTTATTAATGAATGAAAACTCGTGAGAAATTATGATAAAGAGAGACGGAATAAGAACTATTGGATTTAGTGGTAGGGAAATAAGTAGCGATCCTGTCAAGAATAGTTTCAATTAAATAGCTGGTGTAAAACAAGATCACAGTGGCTAAAAAAGTGGAAGAGACCCTTGTGCACTGTTGGTGGGAATATAAAATGGTACAATCTCTGTGGAAAACAGTATGGTGGTTTCTCAAAAAATTAAAAAAAATAACATATGATCCAGCAATTTCACTTCTGAGTATATATCCAAAGGAATTGAAAGTGGGGTCTTGAAGAGATATGTGTACACCCATTTCCATAGCAGCATTATTCACAATAGCTAAAATGTGAAAGCAAGTCAAGCGTCCATTGACAGATGAATGGATAAACAGAATGTGGCATATTCATACAATGGAATATTATTCAGCCTTAAAAAGGAAGGAAATTCTGACACATGCTACAACATGGATAAACCTTAAGAACATTATGCTGAGTGAAATAAGCCAGTCACAAAAGGACAAATACTGTATGATTCAGTTATATAAGGTCTCTAGAGTAGCCAAATTCACAGAGACAGAAAGTAGAATGGAGGCTGCCAGGGGCTGGGGGAGGGGGGGTGGAGAGTTACTGTTTAATGGGTATAGAACTTCAGTTTTACAAGGTGAAAAGTATTCTGGAGATGGATGGTGGTGATGGCTGCACAACAATGTGAATGTACTTAATGCCACTGAACTGTACTCTTAAAAATAGTTAAGATGGTCAATCTTATATGTGTGTATTTTACTACAATGAAAAACAACAACAACAAAAACAAGCAAAAAAGTGGAAAGTGAGGAAAAAATTAATGCATTGAAACCCATTTAAAAGCTTAATATGTGGCATGCAGAAGAGTGATAATTAAAAAAGGACGTGGGATCAGGGGAGGTGTTTTAACATACAGATACGGATTTACATGTTAGGAAATATAAAGAAGTTGAGAGAGAGAAGCGAGAGAGAATAACTGAATAAATCAAATAGTCTGAGGAGGCAAGAGGAGATGAGATCCAGAGAACACACAGGGAAATTAGCCTACAGGAAGGAGGAAAGACAGAAAACACGATATATAAAGATGCAGATAAATGTGTAGCCTTGAAGGTAAATTTTAAGAGAAATTTGTCTCTTACTTCTGTGTTCTTTGTGATGTCTGAGAAATGGAAATCCCTGGAGGTTTGAGGATGCTAGGGCATACTTGAAAGAACTGTTACATAAAATGGCAGAGAAGGAGAAAGAGACGACTCACAAAGTGTAATGACACAGTAGGCAGAAGGGAGGGTCCAGATGAGGTTGCTGACTGTACTGATAGTGGTGTCAGTCTAGACTTGGTACGTAGATTTAAAGTTGCTGCAGTCTTCACGTTTCATTCTGTTATTGATGTTTTCTCAATTTTATGGGTGTAGGGTCATTGCTGTGCTATTCTTATCTCTACTAACTGTTCTTGGAGTCGTGGAAAGATGAGGAATGTGAAAGCATTGGATTTGAGAAAACCCGGCTCCGGGGGTGCTGAGGGGGCTGCGTCAGCTCCCATGAATGATTCCACAGGCTGCAGTTGAACCTTAAGCAAATTAGGCTCCAAAAAAAAGACTGTTCTTTCAGCTTTTGACTCAGAGATGAGCAGAATAAGTGGGGAAGGGGCCATATATTGGGATTTTCTCTGGGTAGCAAAATAAGGGAAGATACATTTCAATGAAATTTTTACTTATCTGTGGAGATAAGTAATTCCATAATGGAAAGAGATACCTACTAAATTTTATAAAGTGGCCGTGAATTTGGGGTATTTAAGTAACTGATCTTTTTTTTTAAATTATCATTTGTATGTTTATACCACTGTCTTGATAGTTTTGTGGGCAAGGCATCCAGATATGATTTATAATGTTAGATGGGATAGGGTGGAGTTCTTGGCTGTGGACCTGTTGGAACAGGAGCTATAATGCATGCCCATCACCATCTTCTCTTCTTGACCCCAAAATGTGAGAAGAACAACAAAAGAGACTGCACAAGACCATGCCCTATTGTCTTACCTTTCCTGGGAATCCAGAATTTTTACGTTTTTCTTGTGTACATAAAACAGAAGATCTCCCCCCACCACTTTCCTTCAAAAATTGTAAAAATACACTCTGGACAGGATGGCCCTCTGAGACTCTGACTTGCTCTTTCTTTCTCTCCTTCCACATGATGACACAGTGGAAGTGGACAGAATGGAGAAGGCCAAGGCTGCGGCCCTAAGATTTGGTGCAAAGTGATGACCCCAGGAAATCTGGCCAAGGTGAACTAAGACAGCTCTAGGCTTCTCTCTGTGTCTGTCCTGGCTTTTGGCAGCCCTGGATTCTTTTTAATCAGTCTTTCTTCTAGTTATATTGACGATGGCTGACACTAAGGCTTAGACGTTAAAGGGAAACATATAGGAGTGATATTTAATGCTTTCTTTGAATTGAGAATGTTCAGACCTTCCTGGAGTAGGAAAAAAAAAAGTAGTGCCCTCTACATGGTCCAGCACATTCGCTAAACATTGGGTTCTGAGGCCATTGGGATCTCTTGCCCAACCCCATTAAAAATAAACAGATATTTTGATTCATTTTCCCTCTTAGTTTGTTTTAATTCCCTCTAAGTCTTCTTAGAGGAGAAGAAGTGGCTCAGTTAAATCAGGATTCAGAAATTCAAAAGCCTACTCACAAATTCCATTGTAAGATAATCTTACTGCTACCCCAATCAACATTACTAGCATTTTCGTCGGGTTCAAGAGCCTTCAAAGACATTATAAAGGTATTTCTAACAACCTAAGGCTGGAAATGTGGGTAAAGGTAGAGGAATAAAAGCATTAGAAAATAAATATCATAAACAGTTAGGTAGGATTTTATTGATATTCCACCGAAAGCCACCCTCAAAGAGGAAGGGGGAACAGAAGACCCTGGACGTCCACCCTTCTGACTGTAAACACATTCGGTCAACAGGAGAAAGCACCACAATGGAGCCACATGGATGGCAGAATACGGCTTCTGGGAGGACTCACCATGCCTTCTGGGAAGATGTTACTACAGCAGCTATGTGTGCAAAAACGAAATGTGATTAGGGTGAGAAGAACACAAATAAAAGAGATAAAGTTAGTGAAATTTTGGTCAAAAAGGAGATTGGTTCCCAGGTCACTTAGGACTTCAGATGTAATGCAAATGAGATCTTTTTACACTAATAATTGTAATAGCTAATATGTGTTGAGAACGTGTTATGTGCCAGACACTGCAAGCGTGATGTGTATATTAAACAAATGTACAATATGTAATGTTACAACAAGAGGAGAAACACAAAGAAACCCAAACCTGGGCACATCATGGTCAATTCCATCAAGTTAAAGATAAAAAGAAAATCCTAAAGGCTTCTTGGAGAGACGGCTGTTTCTAGGGATGGAGTAGGAAATATACAAGATGAGGCTGGTGCATCTTGTCATGACAGAAGTAAGGAAGCAATTATTAAAATGCACAAAGATGCAGTCTGTCAAAGGGACACAGGAGCCATCCTAAAGAGCTCCCAATGGCCAAAACTGGACCAACTGGAGGAACAAAATAGAGTTATTTGGTCATAACCCAAAGTATAAATAGATATCTATGAGCCCGTACTTATATAAACAAATGATAGAATGAATTAAAAATGGGGGAGAATGGATGTCTCCCATGTTCAGAACTTCAAATAATTCACACAGATATTCTGCCCTGTAAGTGGTGGAGCATAACTCTTCACTCCTTACGTGTGGGCTGCACAAAGTAAATTCCTCCCACAGAGCACAGCATGGAAAGGGGGTGAGAGTCACTTTACAGTGGAGACACTTGACAACCCCACCTCAGCCAGGTGATTGGGGTCAACATCAACAGTGATAAGCTATGTTGAGATGTACCTTAGATACAGTGTGATGGAAAAGGCACCCTGCCTCTGTATCTCTCCTCCCAAGAACACATAACCCCAGTCCCATCATTAGGAAAACAACAGACAAATCCAAACTGAGACACATTCTACAAGATTCCTGACCAATCTGTCAGGAATCCTCCAAACTGTCAAGGTCACCAAAACAGGGAAAGTCTGAGAAACTACCGTAGCCCAAAGGAGGCTGAGGAGACATGGCTACATGTAATGTTGTGTCCTGGATGGGATCCGTGAACTGAATTAGGATGTTAGGTAAAAAACAAGAAAATCTGAATAACATACAGACTTCTGTTAATAACGATATATCAATATTGGTTCATTAGTTGTGACAAATGGAATATCCTATAGTAAAATGTTAGTAATAGGGTAAACTGGGGTGTGGGGGCTATGGGAACTCCCTGTATTATCCTTGTAATTTTACTGTAAATCTAAAACTGTTCTACAATAAAACGTTTATTTAAAAAAGGAATTCTTCTAGCAGATTAAAAAACACATTTTATAGAGAGGAATAATGATAAGAATGAGTCCGTTCCATCAGAAACAATGTAGGCTAAAGAAATGGGTTACCTCTTTAAAGTGATAAAGATGAAAAGCATCAATCTAGACTTCTATGTCCAATTAAAATATCTCTCAGAAGTGAAAGCAGAATAAAGATATTTTCAGATGATTAAAAGCTGAAAGAATGTATTGCCAGCAGGTTCACACCATAATTGCTAAAGAAAGTCTTTCAGGCTAAAGGAAAATGGAAATTTGTATTTATAAGAGTGTTAGAAATTGTAAAAATGTGGGTAGGTATAAAATATTTTTTTAACTAATAATCTTTAAAAGTTAACTGATTCTTTAGAGTAATATAATAATGCACCGTAGAACCTACAATATACGTTGAATTGAAATACGTAACCCACAAAGCACAAAGGATAGGAGAAGTTAAATGGAATTATACTGTTGTAAGGATTTTACATTATATACAAAGTGGTGTCGTATTAATTCAAAGTAGATTGTATTAAATTAAGGATGTGTATTTATAAACCCTATAGTAACAATAAAATATAACATGAAGAGTTACAGCAAAAAAACCCAATAGAGAAGATAAAATGCAATGTAAAGAAATACTTAGTTAACCCAAAGTACAGCAGGAAAGGAGGAAGCAAGAATAAAAGAACACAAAGGATGAACGGAAGGTAAATACCAAGATGACGGACAGAGACGGGGAGATGGAGTGTGATGGAGCACAGCAGGCAGAGAAGGCGGTGTTGCTTCCTAGGGCAACAGTGATGTGTAAGAAATATGGACACAAAGAAAACATTCAAAGTTTTCTTTGTTAGCAGATTATCGACATGTCAGAGCCATCACTGATGTCCACTCTCCCTTTCTGAAGATCTCAAGTGGGTACAGCATCTTCAGTTATAAATCAGCCAGCTGTGTGAAAGGACAGCCCTTATTTCAATGGAAGATTTTCTAGTAAAGAAACTGGAAGCTATTTTTAGTAATTGCTTGTTTTCAGTTGGCTCCAGTTTACTAAGTTGATACAAGATATAATCTTTTAGATCACATATTGAAATATTATTTGTGAGTAAGAGAAGTATACGACTTCAGGTCCCTAACCGAATATAAAAATTTTCAGGCAAGCCACTCAACATGAAAACAATGACCATTCCAAGAGGCTATTCCTGTATGCTGTAAGAAATCTGTGACTAAGCTATGTGTGAAAAGATTCAAACTCTATTGCAGAGTCAAAGGAATGTGCTATTTCTATCAACATATTTTAAGCTGTAGTAACATTTAACTTAATTCTTTGAACATCTTTGGTGGCTTCGTGGGTACTTTACCAGTTCACTGGACTATCTTCCGCATTCACATGCTCAGGCTAAAAGTAATGGTGTATTTTTCTTCAAACAAGCAGAGCTAAAAACAAAATTTGTCGAAGATTTACAGATAATACACCGCCTTTTGGAGGTGATTGCTTTTCTGTGGCTTGAAGGTGCGTTGGGTCCAAGGAGTTCCTCCTGAATCCAGAGGAACGTGGTTCCTCTGTGGAACCCAGAGATTTGTAGTGAGCTATTCAGCTTCACTTCCACTACCTTTAACTGTAATTAGTACCACTCAGAAATTTGGGGACAAGGTTTGATCCCAGAAAGGGTAAGGAATCCCACGGCAGATGGTCTTGCTGTGTGTCCCCGATGACCGTGTGATATCACGGATAAAGCAAGAATTCTGGAATCAGAGGGATCTGAGTTTCAACCTATGTGGCCTCTGGGTAAAGTGGGATAACGGCCTTCTCAGAGGAACTCGAGGATTAAATCATGGCAGCAGAGCTCTCGCACAGCCCCTGCTACTGGCGGGTAGCAATGAATAGTGGTCCCACCTCACTCCCTCTTTTTCTTTCTTCGCTGACCTTGGCCACACCTAGATTAACTGAAAATATTCAGTTATTAGTCTTTTAAATTTAAGACAATATGTTCTTATATGTCTGCAATGGTCATTGTGACTCTAATTTTCATTCATTGTTGACTGTTGATGTTATACATCTTTTCACATGCTTATTGGCAATTTGTCCCATTTGAAAGTATTTATTCAAATATTTTGCTCACTTTTTAATTGTCTTGTTCATCTCTTCACTGAGTTGTGAGTGTTCTCTTTGTATCCTGGAGACAAGCCCTTCCTTTGTCATATATATTCTCCCAAGATGTGGCTTGCCTTTTCTTCTTTTTCATTTTTTAAGAGCAGGATTTTTTATTTTGATAAAGTCAAATTTACAAAATTTTTCTTCTGCTATACATACCTTTTGTTTCCTGTGTAATAAGTAACCACAAAGTCTCAAATATTTTCTCCTATAATTCTTTTTGGAAGTTTTATAGTTTTAGCTTTTATGCTTAGGTCTACGATCCATTTTTAATTCATTTTTGTCTATAGTATGAAGTAGTTGTCAGGGTGTTTTCCCTTATAGTTCTATTGGTTGTCCCAGCACCATTTGTTGAATGACTGTCATGTCTCTCATTGATTTGCATTGCCAAACTGGTCAAAGATCAAATGACCATTTGGGTGTGGTTATGGACTCTCTCTTTGTTCCTTTGATCAATGTGTCTATTCTCTCTCTCATACCCGCTCTCTTGATTACGGCATCTTTATAGTCTGTTGTAGGATCTGAAATCTTTGTAGTTTGATACATGATTCCAAACCAGATCGTATAAGATATACAGAAATTTTTCTTTTAGGTTTGTTTGACTCTTTAGATTCTTTTTATTCCCATCTAAATTTTAAAATCAACTTACTGTTTTCTAGATGAAATTTACACTTTTGGCATTTGACTAGGATTGCTTTGAGTCTATAGACCAAATTGGGTAAAGTGAACACTATAACAATATTGAATCTTTTGATCCTTAAAACAACATATATCTCCCCATTTTTTCAGGTCTTCTTTAATTTCTCTCTGAAGTCCTATTTACTTTTCATTGTACAGATCTTTTACATATTTTGGGTTCATCCCTAAGTATGTCATATTTTTTTACACTGTTGTAGATAGTACTTCAATTTCAAATTCCCATTTTTCTTTTTTTTGACAAAGATTCATGCTGAGCTAACATCTGTTGCTAATTTTCCTCCTTTTTATTCCCCTTCTCAAAGACCCAGTACATAGTTGTATATTCTAGTTGTATGTCTCAAATTCCCATTTTTTTTTTTTTTGATGAGGAAGATTGGCCCTGAGCTAATATCTGTTGCCAATCTTCCTCTTTTTGCTTGAGGAAGATTGTCGCTGAGCTAACATCTGTGCCAGTCTTCCTCTATTTTGTATGTGGGATGCTACTGCAGCACGGCTTGATGAGCAGAGAGTAGGTCCATGTCTGGGATCCAAACCCACAAACTCTGTGCCACTGAAGCAGAGTACACAAACTTAACCACTACGCCACTAGGCCGGCCTCTCAAATTCCAATTTTTGATAGTAGTATATAGAAATACAAAAATACAATTGATCTTTGCATTTCTATATTGTGTGCTGTGACCTTGTTCAACACATTTATAAGAGCTAGTAGCTATTTTGTGGATTCTTTAGGATTTCCTATGTGCATGATCATATCATTTACACATAAAGATAGTTTTACTTCTTATTTTCCAGTTTATATGTCCTTTATTTCTTAATTACCTTATTACATGGGGTAGGATATGTCCTTTTTGGTGGAAAGTTTTCAATATGTTTTTTTTCTTTTTGCTGAGAAAGATTCACCTTGAGCTAATATACATTGCCAATCCTCCACTTTTATTGCTTGAGGAAGATTATCCCTGAGATAACATCTGTGCCAATCTTCCTCTATTTTGTATGTGGGACACCACCACAGCATGGCTGATGAGTGGAGTAAGTCCTTGCCTGGGATCTGAACCTGTGAACGCAGGCCGCCAAAGTGGAGCGCATGGAACTGTAACCAGTCGGCCACAGGGTCGGGCCCTCAATATCTTTTTTTAAATGTATATAGGACTTTGCAGATTTTCTATTTCTTCTTAAGTCAGTTTTGGTAATTTGTGGCTTTCAAGGAATGTGTCCATTTCATCTCATTTTTCAAATTTATTGGTGTAAAGTTGTACATAAAATAACTTTATTATTCTTTTAATGTCTGTAGGATCTTAGAAATGTTCCACCTTTCACTCCTCATATTAGTAAGTAACATCTTCTCTCATTGTTTTCTTATTCAGTCTGATTAGAGTTTCATAGATTTTATTGATCTTTTCAGAGATCCAGTTTTGGGTTACATTGATTTTCTCTATTCTTTGTCTATTGAATTGATTTTTCCACTCTTCTTTTTATTTTTCCTTCATTCTACTTACTGTGAGTTTACTTTGATCTACTTTTCTTCATTTCTTGAGGAAAGCATTGATTTTATCATAATCATTTCAAATTCTACATTTCCCTCTAAGCATTTCTTTAGCAATACCTCAAAATTTTTGAAATTTTGTGTTTTATTTTTATTTATTTGAAAATATATTCCAGCTGCTCTCATAATTTTTTTGACTCATAGATTATTTAAAAGCATGTTGGATTATTTCCAAATATTTAGATATTTTTCAGATATCTTTCTGTGATTGATTTCTTATCAGTACTATTATGGTGAGAGAATGTACTCTGTACAATTTTAAGCATTTTTAACATTCTGATATTTGTTTTATGGTCTGGAATATGACCATAATACCTGGTGAGTGTTTTATATATAACAGACGTGAATATATATTCTGTAGTTTTGGACTAGAATGTTCCATAAATGTCAATTATGTGATTAAGAGTATTATTTCAGTGTTGCATAATCTTCCAAAGACATGTGTCTAAGATTTAATTTAGTCTGATAATATTTGTATGTAAATCTCCTGGGGGAGAGGTCCTAGGGTAACACTGAGCTCTGTTTCCTTTGGTGATGGCCCTAGACTGTGTAATGGGAGGACACAAGAGAAGGAATTTGGTCTTCAGGCACAATCAGCAGCAGCAAGAGATTTTCATCATCATCAACTTAATCTTCAAGTATTTATTAAGAATCCATTAGGTTACATTCCCCCAAAGACCTAGTTTCCAGTCTGTCATGTTGTAAGTCACTAAAAAAATATAAAGTCACAAAAACATTAAGGTTTTAGTATTTTGAAAATGGAAATATGTTGAGTTTTGCACGTAGCAATTTCTTCAGTGATTTCTTTTCAATCTACACCATTTTTTACTTTCCTCCAGTTTATGTATTTGTAGTTTAACTCAGCCCCAGCTAATCAGATCCTCATGATTCTCTGATATATGTCCCTGTTAGAATCCACTGAGGACTTCCCATGAGGCTGTTAAGAGAGAGGGGTTTGCTCTTTGCCTTTGGTCTTGAATCTGGGAGGATCCAGGGGGAGCTGCCCACAGGTGAATTGCATCAAAGGGATTTGAAGAGACCAGAGACAAAGATAGGTGAGACCAGATCCCAGTGAACGTGAACTCCTGAGTCCAGCTCCCCCTGCAGCTGCAAATGTGTCCCAAGCGCTTTTTGATGGCACAAGCCAATGCAGTTAATCCTTTCTTCCCTAAGCACTGTGAGATATTTATTCTTCCTGTTGCTTGAATCTGTAAGACTTCTAAATGACGTAGGTATTATCAAAGTCCTCAGTTGTATAAAAAATATGTTAATATGTGTTTTCTGGTCTGAGCTTCTATAAGACAGTGTGGATACTTTGCTCTGATCATCTCTGCATCTTCACTGGTGAAACAAGTATCTGTTCCTGAGACAGTGGTTAATAAATGGCTAATGAGTTACTGAAATATTGAAATGTGTTCAGTGTACAGTAATACAGAGGATGAAGTAGTTGCCTGAGTCTTGTAATTGTGAATGGTTTAGGAGGGCTCCCTAAATTTTCTTGGTAGAAATTTCTGGTTGAATGCAGCCAAATCGTCAACCTCCAGTTTTTGTATCCTTGTCATGCACATTACCTGACGACCTTCTTCTCAAACATTTAGTGTTGGTGGCACCTTGCAGGACCTGTCTTAGACCATAGGGTCCACGAGGTAGGGACTCTTGGTGTTCCCCTTACGCCTGGCCTGTGATGGTGGAGCATCATGAAGAGGTGCTTCAGTGCCTCTATGCAGGCTCTCTCCTGAAAATCTTCCTCCCAGAACCCTCCCCTGCTTGAGCTCTGGCCAACGTCTTTCTCTCTGGAGGGTACAAATGGATAAACATCGTCTTCCATGGAACTCATCCCAGTTTCACTGTGGGGTGAAGACAGGGAACAGGCAAATATGAACTCTCCTCCCTGCTCCTGCCTTGCTCCCCAGGGTTATAGCTCATCCTTTTCCTCACTAATATCCTGCACTTGGAAGACTATCCTACATTAAGATTCAAATAAGTCACACTTTACAATGTGTTCCTGACCCCAGAATTTCTTGGCTAAATTCAACCCTTGTTCCCCTGTGTACAAATCTTGCTCGAAAAAGGAGTCAAGACAAGGGGTCTGTCTTCTGCTCACTCACCAGTTCAAGCCCACTTGTCACCCAGCAATGAAGACCAGTGGCCCTGCCTGATTCTCTCTCAGCTCCAGAACAACCACAAAACCCTAAAGGTTATAGTTTGAATTATGCTCTTTCTTTTCTTTCTAAATTGAAATGAAAAGCACCTCACAGAAACCACAAACTGTGTCAGAAAAAGTAACAAAGTGGCAAATTGGAGGAGGAAGGAGGGCAGAATAATTTGCAGCAGTTTTAAGTGCACTTGTCATCTCATAGATAGGGATGGTTAGTTAGCATTTTACATTTTGCTGGCAGAGACTGTGTATGATCCAGAGCATTATGTAACACAATTTTTCGATAGCAATGGAAGGCTTCCATATTTTTATGTATTTGTCTAAGAAGTCAAAATGTGAAGAAAAGATATTGGAAAGGCTCTGGCCTCCAGCCATTAATCTCATATTATCACTTTTTACAGCCTGTACTGATTATGCTTAGAAAATTGATGTAGCAAGGGGAAAACAAAATTATAGCCATTGGAATGAAAAGCTACTTACAGTTGAGCCAATGGAGATAAAATTCAATAAGACGTCTGCACACGTTCTCCACTCTCACCCTCCACTAAATTGCTGACGTATTTGTTATGCTCGAACTCAACAATATCAAATACCAATATCAAAATGTAAAAAACATTTCTATCCCTTTACTAACTGCAAAGAGGGCAGTAGCTTTATTATTATTTCTTTACTTTTGTAAAAAAAAAAAAAGAACAAATAAACAAAAACGTGATACAAATTTGGAGCATTGGTTGACACTCAGTAAATGGGCCAGAATCCACATGGATGCTGATACAGCAGCCACCACTCACTGGAAGAGTGACCCCACATTATGCAGGATGGGGCGAGAACCTCAGAAGTCCCTCAGCTTCTTGGTGAGTGAAGTTATATGGTTCATGCTCTCGGAAGACTTATTTTCCTTTTTATTTGTGTTTCCTCAAGATTTATGGCTTGGCCCCTTAGAAACCATTTTCATTTTTGCAAATAGAATTTATCTTCAGTTTATTTTATTTTACTTTTACTGGTTCCTCACTCATCATGCTTTTAGTTTTCATGCGAGGATTTGCAAGTCTCTAAGCTGTTGAGACTCTTGGCTGCTGCAAATGTCTGTGAATAACTAGAGACGGCCTGATTGTGGGGAAGTTGGAACATTGGCCAAGTCACCTATGGCCATTTTCTGGGATTCCTTCTAACATTATGTTTTGTATCAATGGTGATAACCATTAGCACTAAAGTGTGGATGCTGACTTCAATCCACATCAGCAATAAAAAGTAGCCAGTGAGTAGGTGGAGTCGCTTTATCCAAAACATTTTAAACTAGGTCTTCAAATAGCATGACGAAAACTTATTCTTACTTGGCACATATATAGCAACCCACAACTCCTGCTTTCAATAATATTTGAATCCTTAGCTTGAGTAAATAAAGGAAAATGTCAGTGTTATAAAATGACATGCTAGGCTCACTGAAAGGAAAGTCTCAGAAATAACTATGTCCACAACCTTGGTGAAAGATAAAAATCAGAAAATGCAGCTTGTTTCAAAATATTCCTCTTTCAACACATACTACTTTCATTGGATTGTGTCTTAGTTTTTACATTTTTGGATTGACTGAAAAAGCTAATTCTCATTCAAGATTAAAAGGTGACTGGTGGTGAGTGAAATTTGGTAAAGACCAGCAGATATAGCATTAGAAAGGTCCAGTATTCCATTGGATTTGCCAGAAAATCAGTCTGGGTGTGAGATCTGGCTTTTCAATATTGCTATTTTGCCCATATCTCTGCCAAAGAGTCACCATCTCCCTGACGCCCAACCCACCGAGGCCGCGCCTATCTGGATGCAGGTGGAGGCAGCTCATAATTTCAGTTTAGAGGTCATTTTCCTTGAGTCTCATCCAAATGCATGAACCCAAACATGAGAAAAGCTGAGAGTGGAAAGCCAAGGTGGGAGGTGATCAGACACAGTTCTCCAAAGACCAGGGCAAAGCAGCTGCCAAGTGGATGGAGAGGGGAAGTGGAAGGATGAGGGCATGTTTCTGTCTGTTGCAGGGCTGGGAGGGTAAGAGGAGGAGGGGGAGGCTGCGAAGAACTGGGAACATGAAAATCGAATCTTGATCATGTTTCAGACAACACACGATGAACTTTTTGTTCTTCATTTTATTTTTTCCTCAAACAACTTTCTGAAGTGGATATTATTCTCCCCACTTTATATGCGCAGTGGCGTTCACTGTTCTGCCAAGTACACACAGGGAGTGAATCCTGATCTAGGATTGTTGCGCACAAGAGCCAATTAGTGTTTCTTAGAACCACTTTTGTCCACCAAGGAGACTGAAACGATAGAAATGACTCAGTCTTCAGTTTCAAGTGGGAGATAAACCATGAAAACAATGACTAAATACTATTAAGGTGAGTAATATGGAAATGCCCTTTTTTTTTTTGCAAGTCAGGTCAAAGGCAGGTGAATATTTGCAAATTCATATGGTTCAGCCTAATTAAAATAGATACATTGTTTGATTCCTTTGGGGAAATATGGAGGTCAGCAAGGCCAGCCCTGGTTAGACGGTCCATGATGTCAAGTCTAGGTGACATCTCTGCTCTCTCCTTGGCTTCCCCTCAGGGTCCCAAGACCCATTTTCCATTGTTCCCAGGACTTTTGGTTCTTATACTGTCATATTCTTCAATTTCCTTTTCTGCAATATTCAATCTACTACACATTGGCATCAGTTTTTCTTTGTTTTTATATTGGAGAGATTCATTATCTGCAATAACTGTTTATTGTTAACAGATTGGGTCTTTTCATGACAGTTTGATGTAGAACAAATATCATTGAAAAGATTATTTGTGTGTGTGTGTGTAAATTATTTTTTCCTCCCTTCCTATTTCCTACAATAACTCCGTTCATTTTGAGACCATTTGTTCTAAGTACTCATATGTGCCTGCTACCTCTCAAGTCTAGTTTTTCTATTTTTAAGCTTCTGAAATGGTTTTTTCCCCTTCATTTTTTTTTTTTGTGAGGAAGATCAGCCCTGAGCTAACATCTGCCAATCCTCCTCTTTTTGCTGAGGAAGACTGGCCCTGGGCTAACATCCATGCCCATCTTCCTCCACTTCATATGGGATGCCGCCACAGCATGACTTGACAAGCGGTTCGTGGGTGGACGCCCGGGATCCGAACCAGTGAACCCCAGGTCACCACAGCGGAGTGCACTCAACCACTTGAGCCACTGGGCCGGCCCCAAGCTTCTGAGACTTTTTATGTAACTTAATTTTTCTATGCTTATTCATGTTTAGAGATGGATATCTCTTTGGTCAGAGCCAGTAGCCCATAAAGACTCCATCAGAGGTTGTACAGTTTTCTGCACTCCTTAAAACATCTTAAAATTTTTTATGTGCCTCTAAACGTCCTCCCTAGATACCAGCCATCTCATAGAAGTTTACCAGTCGTATTGATGGTGTGGCAGAGATTTTGGGTGGCCCCGCATTCCTGGCACTGGAATCATTCTCATTAGCAATCCTACACTGATAACTCACAAAATAATGATCCATCCATGGTATTCCTATGCTAGCTGTGATGCCAGCTATGGTGTGACCACTCGAGATGTAACGGTTCCTATCAGAAACAAGCAACATTAAAATGACATACACAAATAACTCGACTTTGCTGGTTCCAGTTGAGGATCATAACTGCGCTGATGTTTTTTTCATCTAAATAAAAAAAAATTACTGAATTTTATATGTGAAGTAAAGATGGTGTTTCATAGAATTGTTGCTTTGTTGCTTTCTTTCTCTAACATGAATATTTTACCTTAACACTACATTAAAAATTTGTTAGTCTTTGATATTCTCCATCTGAGCTACTGCTTGCTTGAAATTAAGCCTCATTGTTATGCTCATTAACTCTCAAAGCTTCTAAAAATGCCAAATTTACTCTTGGAAAAAGTGTGGTTCAAATGTTGCACCTTGATGTTTTACTGGCCCTCATACATTTCAAACCCTCAACTGCCACAATAAAATTAAATGAGTATAATTTATTGAAGATTTCTTGACATAATTATAGGTTTTTGAAAGAGAGGAATATTTTGTCTGGAAAGTAGCAGTCCAAAACAAAAGAACCCTAGAGCATTCACCTGACTGCAAAACCATAATTAAATCTGCTAGAGAAACCTGCAAATAGCACAAATGCTATTTTTGTACTGAGTTCAAACAGACGTTGGCTTTCCCTAACTTAAACATCTCTGGTGAAAAGCTGAGTTCAGAGTCCAAGGCCTGGCAGATGTCGACATGTCTTCTCTATGCCCGCATGGAGAACCAGCAGCCATGTTGAGGAAAATGGCTCTTCTGCAGGTAAGGAGGTTTATTTCTTCTTTAGCATCTCTTAGAAAATGGCTGG
The DNA here is from genome assembly GCF_020826845.1 of Diceros bicornis minor. Taxonomy (NCBI): domain Eukaryota; kingdom Metazoa; phylum Chordata; class Mammalia; order Perissodactyla; family Rhinocerotidae; genus Diceros; species Diceros bicornis. The sequence goes on along the minus strand of NC_080778.1, from coordinate 2,730,579 downwards.
CCGAGTCTGGAGAGCACTGCAGGAGGGCAGGCCATGAACAGCACCTACTGTAGGTAAATGTGGTGGATTCAGAGGGCCCACATTCCTCCTACTCTTCCCACTTTCTCTCACCGTGGGCCGTGCTTCACCCATGAAAGACTCCCAGTTTCTGCTTGGGCCTCAGAGAATGACTGCTCTGGGCAGAGCTGTACTCTATGGAGATGTCTGATTATGAGAGGCCAGCATGCTGGGAAAGGCCACATGGGGAGACGGCAGGAAGAAGCCCAGTCAGGGGGAGAGATGTCACTAACTCCCAGCCATGAGTTAGCTGAGACCCCAGCTGAGACCCTGATCAGCAGGATGAGCTGACGCCCCCGAGCCCTAAAAAACTGCAGATTTGAGAACAATGTGATTTAGTATTATTTTTTTAAGCCACTGAGTTTTGGAGGGGTTTATTACGTAGTGATATGTGATCGCAAGAGTCAAGCCTACTGCTCACCCAGACTTGATGTGCTCATCCTCCAAGATTGGGTCTGGGGCCACTGCTCTGGTAGGTATGGAGAGTCAGCTAAAACCAGAGGTTCAGAGTAACAGCATAAGCTAAAACCAGAGAATAAAACAAGGCATTTCAAAGCCAGGGAAGGGAACGCCCCCCCGGAATAGGAGACATACAGACACCTCCAGGATAAAATAAGAGTTATTGACATTCCCTGTGCCGCCCAGGGCTGGCCACTCATGTGTGTTCACAATAACTGATGATACCTCTGCAAATAAAAATGAGCCCATTTAATATGCTGTGGTCAATAACTAATTAAATTTGTTTTTAAGAAGCCATCTCACTGCTCCCAAATGGTTTGTAGTTGGAAACCAAGGATCACAGAGCAAAATAACCATAATGGTCAACTAACTACATGTTATTTAATTGAAGTAGCCGTGAAAATCCATCTTCTTGATAAGACACAAGCATTTTATGGTTACAAAATGCTTTAGTAATCCTTCCTAACACAATACTTGGGGGACCTCCTGCCATTAAGGTTTCCTTTCTGAAGGGTCACTAGCAATAAATGTTCTATATTCACTTTTATGTCAGTTTCAGCTGTAAGGCCATATAAAAGCCCAGAGCTGAACAGTGCATCAGTTGCTTGAATTTGTGAAGAATTCTGGGCAGTGGGACCAGATATCTGCCTTCTTCAAACAATGTCATAGTGTGGAAAAATCGGCTGTCCTCTGCTGCTAGAATGGGTCATTAGCTGTTGCTGGATCTCCCTGCATTGTGTGAACCCTTAACAGACACACAACAGCTGTCATGTGGAAGTCTACACATGTGCCCACAACTGGAGTGCAAAGACTCCGCTCTGTGGGAGACGCAGAATCGCACATGGGCTGTCTGAGCAACGTTCTTGTGGCTGCCTCTGCTGGGCCTCCTTCACTGTGATCAGTGGCAGGTTTTTCTTTTTTGGATGATCTCCTGTCATACATAGTATGTTAAAGATGGAGACGATGACCGTAACCCAAGCGCATTTTTCCAGGGCAACTGTTTATTCCTGGCTCAAGGACCGGAGACGCAGATGTCCCCACTGGGGTCAGTGCTATGTACCTCCAAGGTCCCTGCAGATCCCTCACCCAAGGACAGGCAGCCTTCACCAGTGGTTTTATGATTCAATGACAAACAGACAGAAAGGATCATGCTGAGAGGAGGAGCTCTGGGAACCTTGATTATCTCCCACCTTTGGGAGGAGAGAGAGGAATTTGTAAGGCCCAGGTGGACATCTGGATATGTGGAAGCAAGACAAGGGAGGAGGGCCTGGGAGGATGAGTGGCTCTAAGCAGAAAAGCAGAGCCCATCACTCCTTCCTCTGGCTGGGTCTGGGCAGTGGCCAAGAGGGGCAAGGCCAAGTGCCCAGAGCCGGGCCGAGTCTACACTCCTCTTGCCTAGCATAAGGAATGTGTGCACAGAGAAAGCCCATCCTTGCTTACAGAAGTGAAGCTGGAGAGCATCCTCATCTGCTGGTGAAAGTGTCCCATTTTCTCCAGCGTGGGTTCCTCCCTCAGGCTTAGCTACAATGGCAGATGGAATTGGCAGGAATGCCCTCACCCTATAGGAGGATTTTCTTGATTTTGTGCCCATACCAATGGAATTACTGGAAACACGAGACAGACTTTTATAAGTACCACAGGCATGTCTGGTTTTTCAATCTTCAGCAAAGAAGTTTTTTCAGTGAAGAACACGAAACAGACTTAATAAAAATATAACAAAGCAGCATTCTCTTGATTCGTTGGTGAGGGGATTTTGCCTTTCCCCAAACTGACATCAGTTTTTAAGTATAGTTCATTTTTAAGCATTTAATGAGTAATTAATTGAACAGAAATGGAGTCAAATGTTTTTATTTACAATTGGGAGAAATTTTGCTTGTGTCACTTTTGTTAAAATGGGAGTTCAGAGTACTTTGACTTTTCATAGCCATACGAGAAAAAAAATATAAATAAAATGTAAGTAAAAAAACCCCACAGTGTCAGATGTCAGTCTCTAACTGCACTGGGTATAAAAATCTAAACACAATATAAAACAAACCAACAGAGAAACACATTCCCAAGTCTGTGCTAGCTTTCTTCTGATGAACTGCAAATAAGAGATAAACGAAAAGTTGAAATAAAAGCTATTATTTGTTACTATCATCCCATTAATGAAATCTGGCTCTGGCAGCCTGTGGACGTGGAGGCAGATAAAGCTGTCAATGTGAGTGGACAGATCCACGCAGACAAGCCCATACCAGCACTCTGGAGAGCAAGTTCATATAATCCTTTTCTATACTTCAGCTAGTATTTTTTTTTTTCAGATTATAAAATAAAACCTCCCCAAATTGGAAAACATAAATATTTTAAGCATCTGTAGAGAGCAGACATATGTTTTCATTGGTTTACAGAGTGTTCTTCATATTTGAGGTTAAATTGTTATTCTTCCAAGATGAGGATTATTACTAATGACAACAGACACCTGGCTCTTGTGGATCTAAGAGTGCACAGCATGTCAAGGGCAACTAGTCCTGTGCAGCTGAATTGAAATGGTGTCAGTAAAAATGGAAAATGGGAACAGAGATATTCAAAACGAACGTTATTTTATGAAAAAACTAATCCACTAAAAATGTAGCAAAAAGGATGTGCCAAAATGCAATGACACGCTTGACTCTAAGTTTTTAAGTAATGCAGACAGTAAATCTGTCTTTCCTGACACAAACATGCAGAGAGATAGAAGTATCTAGAAAGAAATATACCAAAATGTGGTTGATTTTATTGTGCATGATTTTTTTTTTATTTTAACATTTCTTTC